>NW_028274813.1:112670323-112972424 GCF_037043125.1 Eumetopias jubatus
TTGTCTGTTTCTGTAGACAGCCTTTCATCCAGCTCCGAGGTACAATTTTTAATGTGATTGCTTGTCAAATATTAGATAATTACAGAGTCAGCATGGGAATAGCTAATATAGATGTCTTCGTATAGAGTTTAAGCTAGGGTAAGTTGGAAACAGCTAATTACTTGTAAACAGGAAAGCAGCTCAATTTCATACACACACACACACACACACACACACACACACACACACAGATTCATAGACTTGCCAAAAATGGAATGTATAGGTCTCTTACCAGTTCTTTCTCCTTCCTTGGGGGAGATCAGCTTTCAATTACTCTTGACAATTTGGGGATTGTTCATCCAAGAGAAAAATGGCTACGGAGATGAATAGGCAATCCAGAAAAGAAAAAATACAGATGACCAATAAGTGGAAGAGAAATATTCGACCTTATTTGTAATCAAAGAATTGAAATCCTACAATAAAAATCTGTGTTAACCTAGTAGAGTAAGTAAAAAAAGTTTAAAAGAGTAAGAATCTCCAGTGTTGGAGGGTACAGATAGACCATCAGTAGGAGTAAATTGATACTGTCTTGCCTGGAGCAGTTTGGCATTAGGTACCAAAATACACAAGACCTTTTGACCAGGCAAATTGATGCACAAAGATGTATGTATGAGAATGCCTACCACAGCTTTGTGGTTTATAAGAGGACAAAAGACTGTGAATAACTTTTGTCAGTAGGGGGCCAATTAAATAAAGGAATACTCTTCAGTCATTAAGAACAATGAACTATACTTCTATTTTTATATTCTTAGGTTACTAAATAGTAGTATAGTCTAACATAGCCATGTAATATATAACCCACAATGGATAGGTGTGTATATATGTTCTAAGATACGTATATATTAGAGTATTCCCTTTTCGTATTTTTTCATTGTTTTAGGGGTAGTGATAATGGGTTATCTTAGGATAAAGATTAAATGAGTTACAAAATGAAGAGAGCCCAACAGTGGCAGTAAAGAGGGAGAAGTGTCTGTTTTTCTAAATATGATACCTCCTCATCACTTAGACATGCCCAGAGTTTTCTGTAATGTAAATATGTGGCTTTGCCTAACGGCTTTATCTAAAAATTTAATCAGTGCAAATTGGGAACAGGCAAACCAAGGGATTTTGCCTGTGGGAACTTAAAAGGGTTTTGTTAGCTGTGGTTAAAAACATTTTCCCATTAGTAGAGTGATTTATGTATTTAATAAATGGAAAGTACTGTCACTGTGCTAAGTTAGCATCTGGATATCTTTAAAGAAGAAACTGAACAAAGGCACACCATACATACCACCTGTCTGGTATGTATCGATTCCTCATAACTAGGCAGAGCAGCAGACTGGCAAAATAAGAAGCTACTTCTACTAAAATAATGGGTTTATTTTTGTTGTTACTGTTACAACATAGTTCTCTTTTTAAACTTACAATCAAATAAGTTTGATGTAGTTGCCAAACTTTTACAATGTTAACTGCATCTCCCCCCACATTTGCTTATTTGCCAAGGGATAAAACTCATACAGCAAATGAGAAGCAACATGTGGTTTGTGTGGTAGGCTGGCTTCGTTCCAGATCTAGAGGATCTAGAGCTCTGCAGAGTACCACTGTGAGAGTCCCTCGCTCTTAGCACCTGCCTGTCACCTGTTCCCCAATCTTGTTGGTCAACTTCACTGGTTTGTTTGATGTGCCGTCTCCCTGGTTTGCTCTTTTATATACTTAGGTTTAGAAAAGTTTTTTTGAGCCAGCGCTGATTTTCCACCTAAGGAATTAGACGCTATGAAATCTTTATTCCAAAGTAAGACAAAACACTGATCTTTTACTGCAGTCAGTAGTGACTTTCCTGGTCTTTACGATATGGGCGTTTCCATTTTTGCTGATGTCAGTTCCCTGAAGGAGACGAATTTAGTAGGAGTGGTTCCCCAAAGGGGAAAGAAAAGAAATTACTGGCTTTTCTCTACCCACATTAACAATCTAGAGGAATCGCTCCTTTATCCATACCTCTTCCCCTGCAAGCAAAGTAAGCCCTCACTAGAAGCCCACGCAGTAAATAAGTGTATGACGAGGGTTGCCGAGGCTAACTTTGGATTTGTCCCATAGAACAAGAGTCGCATGTTCCGGGTGCAGTTTAGTGGAGGGTCCAAGGAGCAGGCCCTGGAACACTGCTGCAGCTGTGTGCAGAAGCTGGCCCAGTATGTGACTGTCCAGGTGCCCGACACAGTCAGCCAGGAGCTCCGGCCAAGGCCCAGCCCGCTGAGGGCAGGTGAAAGCCAAGGGAAGGGCTGTGCACAGCGTGGGCCACCGCAGCAGGGGGTAAGTAGGCGAGTGTGGTGGCTTCGTGAGAAACCTGACAAGGTCTTGCTTCAGGGGGCCAAAATCACAGTGGAATTTGTTGAGTCTGTCTGGTTTATGGGTTAAAAGGTACCTAATGTTGAGTGACTTACTTAAATTGAAGGTTGTCATTGTAACTACTTATCCTCCTAGAAATTAGACTAGCCAGGAGTCCCGGCTATGTTGGGGGTGTCACTATAGACCATGGTCCTCCACGTGATGGTCCATGGACTCTTTCCTGAGACCCTTTGCAGGGGTCTGTAAAGTCACCCTTGTTTTTATAATAATATGACCTTATTTGCCCTTTTTCATTGTGTCGGTATTTGCATTAACCTGACAGAACTGTGAGCAAAGCTGCTGTCACCTTAGCACAGATCAAGGCAGTGACATCAGACCATGCAGGAAGTCAGTACTGTCTTCAACAGTCACTTGCGGGGACAACACATGCACGCGCGCGCTGTATTCGGAAACAAGGCGGCTTTTTCCAGGGGAGGTGCCTGTGCAGCCGCACTGCGCACTGAGTCAGCCCGGGCTTCGCAGAGCGCCCGTGGAGCGCCCTTAGCCCCAGGAACAGCGGACAGGCTGCCGCTCCCCGGGTTTGGGTATTCGGTGGGCATTTTCTCAAATGAAGTGAGCCTGTCCTTTTCGGAAAGCAACTAATTGTATTTATCAACAATGATGAAATAAGCTTCTGCAGTGAAGACTGGAATCTTGGAAAACTTCTTTCTGCCGCTGGACTGTCACAGCTTCCTGACCTGGAAGACTTTTCTGATAGTGCTACTAATGAACATGAGTGTGTTTCTTTTTTAGAACTAATTATATGACAAAAAGTTTCAACCTTTTGGAAGATCTGTATAGTCCAGTGAACCAGTATTTTCCAAGTGACCAATCCATGATGCTACAAAATCATGCATGGATAGAGAGCTGCTCAAAGTACACAACAGTCCAGTGGTTTTAATATGACAGAGTGTAACTAGTTCATTGCTATGATTTCAGATTCTGTGTTACAACTAACTTTTAAGAACCTATCTCTTGTTGAGTTTTGATGTCCTATCAAAGAATATCCACCATTACCTGAAAAGGCTATTTTAAGATTACTTCTGCCTTTTCCACCTACATACCCGTGTGAAGCCAGATTTTCTTCATGTACCTCATCCGAAGCAACAGACTGAATGCAGAAGTAGGAGAGTCAGCTATCTTCCATTAAGCTAGACATTCCAGAGATTTGAAAAATCATGACATTTTTGTTTTAGGAAATAGTTATTTTCATAAAAACATTTTAAATAACATATAATGGGTTCCTTTATTTTAAATGACTCAGTATTTTTAATGTTTTCATTTTTAACATATAAATACCAGAAAGATATAACCAAAACCGAGTCTTTCTGAGGGCCTCACTAATTTGTCCAAGTGTAAAGGGGTCTCGTGATCATAAGTTGGAGAATGATTGTGACAGAATTTCTCCTGGAAGGACATATTCTGGCATTTCTTTGGCCTAATCTCAAATGCTGTTAGCATTAAGCATCTACCTCTGCTCTTGAGGTGAAATCCCAGTTTCAAGCTGGGTTTTTTATTTTCTACTTTGAGAAATGATTTTCCACCTGGCTTCCTGTCCCTTCATCCTGTCAGGGCCCTTAAACCCACTGGACCGAGATGGTTCGTTGTTGCTATTTTGCCACCAAGTTTCTGGTTCAGAATTTATCTAGGGTGAACATAAATTTATATTATTTATCATAAGGTCTTTTTCTTTGACAAGTACTGATTTTCTCTTGGATGTGTTTAGTTTGCCAAATAAGATTTTGTTTTAGGATTTTTTCCCTTCATTTGTTTCTGTCTGATCTTTTTTGTGAAGATGTCTTCATGCTAAAGCTTCATTTCTTATAAACCCTGGATCTAGTTTCAGGTATTTTGCCACATCAGCTCCCCGCTATTAAGAATCACTTCCCTACAAATGGGGTGGAGTGGTTTATTACGAGGTACTTTATTGCTTATGATCCTTTGCCCCTAAATAGATTATCTTCTTTTGTAGGTTTCATCGATCCATTATGAGATTCAGATTATGGTACCCAGTGCATGGGATGGGACAGGAACCAAATAGGGTCCTAGAATTTGGGAAGTAGGTCTGGAATGCCTTATAAAGGCAATGAAGATGCATCAGGCTAGAACCTAACCAGGCAACACAATCATCTTAATATAAGAAGATAAACTGAGGCTATAGCATGGAGTAGCAAACACAGGCTGAGGGTTGTGAGCTATAGCAGTGGATGGAGGCTCTAGCTCTCTGATTTTGAAGGCTGGTCCCAAGTATCTAGGTAGAAGTATCTCCAGAGTGGCTAGAAATTATCCATGTCTTTTCTTGATTCTGTATTCAGGGATTTTCCAAACTGTAGTTTGGTGTGATGTGCAATGTTGTGCAAAGACCATACAGGCTTTGGTATCAAAACGGATCTGGGTTTGAATCCTGACCCTATTAGTGGCTGTTTGATCTTGTGCGAGTCCCTGAACCTCATCTGTAACATGGTGAGATGGAAATGTATATATGTACGAATGTATATGTACACCCACACAGATGTAGTACAACACCTGGCAAACATCTGAATAACGTTCCTCATTATGACAGTCATTGCCAGTACTGTGACCCGCCCAGATCTGTGTTCCCTTGCAGATGAACAAGTGTGTGTGCTGGTTAGTTAGCCAGGGTCAGAACTCCAGAGTCAGTGGAGCCATAATAATTATAGATGGAGTGTCTGAAGCTGCAGAGCAGAAGACAAGATAAAACCACTGGGTTAATTTGCCACAGTGTGGACATTGTGAAGCACTGCCTAGAACATTCTAGTCTTCCTAATGGCAAAACATCCCCAGGTTTGCCCATAGCTGCTGCTGTGAAACGTAGGACCATACTCCCTTAGAATCCATCTTAAAGAATTGCAAGCTGTGGCCAAGTTCTAGTCATCTTGCTGCTCTCCTGTATTCAGGTGTGTCATCTCCCTAATACCTATATATATATGTATGTATTTTTTTTTTTTTGGTCTGAAATAGTTCTCTTCTTTGCAGTTCGAGATAATTCCATGTCTTTCTACTTCAAGTTCTTGAGTCATTTCCCAGAGCATTTTGTTTTTACTTTCCCTCAGCCTTGTAATTTTGCTAATTGTGGCCTAACCAAGTGTTTCTCAACTTGAGGGCTTCTAAGGCAACCCAGTCCACCCCGAAGAGAGGGGCACAGGAAAGAGAATGGTAGTTCCCAGGTGAAGAAGTCCAGAAGAAGAAAGCAGCCAGTTACTGTGTGCACAGAACCTTCTAAGCCTACACACCTGAGTGGAGGACGGTCTAAGCCCGAACCACCCTACTGGCCCCAGGCACTTCCCTCACAGTTGGCTACTGTTCAGTGTTTACGCTACACCACGTTTGGTTGATGTCTGTCCCAGTTGTCTGAGGAACACGGTGTGGGCTGTACATATCCTAGCAAAGCATCACATATCGGAACCAGAAGAGATGCCAGGCATGAGAGTCTTATTTTCACAGGTGTGGAAACTGAACAGAGAAAGGGGGCTTGCCTAGGGACTTCTGGGTTCATTGGAGTCCCTTAACGTTTTTGCTCATTTTTAGTATTCTTGACTAGTTTTCTTTTCTCTTTGTGCCTTCCTCCCTTCCTCTCTGTCACCCTGCCTTTTGTTTTTGATGCTTCCAGATGTACTTTTCTCTGAGTACCTACTGACTAGTGATAGCTTCCACATAGGATGAGACAAAAGATGGCACCCTCTGACTTCTGGCAGCCAGAACATGCTGGTGGCCTAAGCCTCAGCAGACCTGCAGACTGCGCCTAGGAAGGAGGGGGTGGGGCTTTGGAAATAGTGCTTTTAGGTAGAAGCAGGCTTCTGAGCCTTTCGGGCCTCCAGGCCTCCTGCTACATTGTGCGGATTTTATTTGCTTGGAACACATCCCGTGTTCTACCCAAGACAACCCCTTCACATTGTAGATTCTTTTGAAATAGCATGGATTCTGGAGCAGATGTACTTCCTGCCTAGCATATAGCCCCCCTATGACTCACCCCCTCCACCAAGAGCCTGAAGTCTTATACCTGCCTTCATTCCAGCACCTCTTAGGTTGCATTATAATCATTGTTTTACTTGTTAGGGTCTCACTGGGCTGCAGGTTCTTTTTTTTTTGAAGATTTTATTTGACAGAGACACATCGAGAGAGGGAACACAGCAGGGGGAGTGGGAGAGGGAGAAGCAGGCTTCCCGCCGAGCAGGAAACCAGATGTGGGGCTCGATCCCAGGACCCTGGGACCATGACCCGAGCCGAAAGCAGACGCTTAACGACTGAGCCACCCAGGAGCCCCTGGGCTGTGGGTTCTTGAAGGCTGGACCTCTGCCTTGTTCTCTCTGGCCCTTTCCCTTTCTCACCCCGGTGAGATGTGTCTAGTAGGCACAAACATTGTTGAATGAAGATATCTTGGTATTTTACTCACAGAACTCACTCCCTCAGAATATCTAAACAGATTTTAAGTTTTATTAAAAGCATATGGTTATCTTGAAATTATAGGATTCCCCTGCCCCCCGCTTTGCTTTTCTGCAACGATGATGTCTTACTTGAGTCATAACTCTCAGAAAGGACCAGTCCACTAGCCGGAGCTGGGAGGTGTCCGCTGCCCTGCAGCACCAGCTCGCGGCCGCGCCGTGGTGCCGGCCAGCCAGCCGCACTGCAGCCCCGCCAGAGCGCCTGGCAGACACGGAGGGACAGATAACCAGACACAGGGCGGGGAGCCTCTGACGCAAACTGTCTGTCCTCTCCCGCCCAGCTTAAGCCAGGACAGACTCCACCGACGAGGACTTCACGCCCTTTACTGATACTGGCACTTTCTTTTCACACAAGCACGTGTTGCCACTCCTCTGACAGCCAGTGGCGTTTATGTTTACGTTCGGCTCATCCCCTAACTGCAGCCGTCTCCTTGCAGCCACCCCAGAACCCGGAGAAGCCGCAGCTGTGTGGACCGGCCAACACGAGCGCTTCCGGAGGAAGGACCTCAGTGAGTTGGCTAGCTCAGGTAGAGCCTGTTTCCCTGTTGTTTTCCTTGGCCATGAAAACAGTGATCCTGAGGAATCTGCATCCCTGTGGTCACCCCTTGTTGGGGAAGAGTAAGCTGAAGTGCTGGTGCAGAAGCTGGTGAAGGCAGGCGGGCCGTTGGCCTCTGCCCAGAGGTGGCGCCTGCGGAAGAGCGGCCTCTGGAGGAAGGTGGAGTGGGGCGGGCGGGGCGGGCCTGTGGCTGTAGCGGTTCAGTGTGTGAGATCAAGGATTTAATTACCACTTGCCCAGAAAAGAGGAATAGAGGGAAGAATTTCCATTTAATTTTGGACATGAAATTTGAGAACTATTCTAAGACAAACATCAGTAGGAATTTGGAATCAGATCAATGATGGTTTCTGTAGGGGCAAGATCTTCCGGTGCTAAGATCTCAGCTAAGGATGTGTGGGAACCCAGGAGGATTCAGCTTTGTTCGCACAGACTTGCTTTCAGAGATTCCTCTCTCCCCTTGCAGTTTGCTGTTACCAAAGAATCCCACAAAACCTCTTCATTCAAACTCAGGGTTTCTTGATGCCTGCTCTGCTGAGAGCTCCTTGAGGCCTGCCTTCTCACTGCGTTTCCCTGCTGCGCCCGACAACAGCTTGTGCCTTCTATACAATTCTGCATGGAAATCATCAATATTCAAGGATGAATTTTCTTTGGAGAGAGCACGTACGAGCCGGGGGGGAGAGAGTCTCAAGCAGACTCCATGCTAAGCGCAGAGCCCAACATCGGGCTGTATCCCATGACCCTGGGATCATGACCTGAGCCAAAACCAAGAGTCGGACACTTAACTGACTGAGCCACCCAGGCGCCCCTGAATTTTCTTTTTAATGTATTTATTGAACTGTGCTAACAGTGGTATAAAACAGAAAACATTGGTGTGTTCTCCATCTGGCTTACCACTAACTCAAAATAAACGGTCATAGAACTAAAAACTTAAGAGCTGGGGTGCCTGGGTGGCTCAGTCGGTTGGGTGGCTGCCTTCGGCTCAGGTCATGATCCTGGGGTTCTGGGATCGAGCCCCACGTCTGGCTCCCTGCTTCTCCCTCTCCCTGCCATTCTGCCTACTTGTGCTCTCTCTCAAATAAATAAAATCTTTAAAAAAAAAAAAAAACTTAAGAGCTAAGAAGACTAAGAATTCATGTCTATTTCTTTTAATAACACAAGTAAGCACGACCAACCCCCCCCCCAAAAAAAACCTAAAAACCTGTTTGTCCAGCAGCAGATCAAACTCTATAGTTCCCCAGTGTAGCCTCATATTTGCATTGTGGCTAGAGGTTAATAGAATGAGTGGCTGAGGACAGGAGAGCCACAGAAAACATGGAAACAAGGCAGGGTGTGATATCCTTCTTCAGGAAATGTCAGTTGCTATAAAAAGTGTATCTTAGCCTAACTTATTTACGTAGTATGGAACCATGTAAAAACAAGAAAAAGCACCAGGCTGGCAGCTCAGATATGTTACTCGTTTGCTCTAAACTTCTAGACAAGTCATTCCATGAATGTAAGTGGGTAAAACATTTTGGAAATCAATTTAGCAATATAGATCAAATTTAGAGTTCTATTTTATTACCTATAATTCCATTTCAACTACACAAACATGCATATATAAGGATGCTCTTCATAGTGATGATCACAGAAACGAGATTGGAAACAACATAAATGTTCACTAATAGGATACTAAGTGGTTTTAAGTGTGGTATAAACGCAGTGGCTCTCAGGGTGCCTGGGTGGCTCAGTTGTTAAGCGTCTGCCTTTGGCTCAGGTCATGATCCCAGGGTCCTGGGATCGAGCCCCGCATCGGGCTCCCTGCTTGGCAGGAAGCCTGCTTCTCCCTCTCCCACTTCCCCTGCTTGTGTTCCTGCTCTCGCTAGGTCTCTGTCAAATAAATCTTAAAAAAAAAAAAAAAAAACCACACACACACACACACACACACACACACAGTCTCTCTCACTGGAGAGCAGGGCTCCATGTTACTTTCATGTTCTTTCTAAGTAGAGTCTGAGAAGCTGGTTTGAATTTAGAAAAGTAAATGTCTATAACAGATAGTTTCTAGAGAAATAGCAATTGTAGACACACACACACACACCAAATCATGCCATCCATAGAAAGGGCATAAAACCACCTACCTAGGAGGAGGAGCGTGAGGCGTCAAAGCGGCAAACGTAGAGAGAGGGAACACTGCTGAGCCAGAGCCCACAGTATCACCTGAGACTGTGGATCCGGTGTCACCGTATCTTCCAGATTGCCAAGCACTGTCAGACTTTGATTTGAACTCTAATATCTAAATATTAGCAACTTATTCAACTGGTTTTAAAACACTGCAAGTTACCAAAGAAGACATACAGATGGCAATTGAAAAACTTGCTCGACACTATGTGACCTCATTTATGACATTCTGGAAAAGGCAAAGCTATAAGGTATGGAGAACAGATGAGTGGTTGCCAGGGGTTAAGTGTTTGACAACAAGAGTGGAGGTAGTGTGAAGAAATTTTCCGGGGGGGGGGGGGCACGTGGGGGGGTATGGAAATGTCTGTCTCTCGATTGTTGTGATAATTACCATGCTTCTCTCCCTGTCAAACTTCATGAATAGGACTGGAAGGAGACATGAGTTAATTATGTCCTTTGATCGGTCAGTTTGTGACTTCTCTTTATTACATTCAAAACCCACTTTCCACATGGTGAACTGTTCACACCCATCCATCTATGAGGTGGGAAAGATGAACAAAGCTAGTGCATTTCATTCATTGACAACTCTATCAATCCACAAAATGTTAGCACAGTATTCTTCATTAAAGCAGGATCTTAACTTTGTAAAACATTTCATTAATACATCTGAAATACCTAGGGCTACAAGTTGATCTCACTTCCTACGTATATTTAGAAACATCTAAAGGAACCCTGTAAAGCTTATAATAAGCACTAATTTTTGGTGTATCCCTAATATTTCCTTAAAGCAAAGTTTTTCTGTGTTCTATTCAGGCTGTTGCTTTTGGCTATAATCTCTAACAAACTACTCTTCTGAAATCCCCAGTCTCTCCTGGTGTCAGAGGAGCGGCCCCCAGTCCGTGAACAATCTGCGTGGGACATGGAAGAGTTAGGCCCCTTTCTGCGCTTGTGCCTCATGGATCAGAATTTCCCCGCGTTTGTGGAAGAGGTGGAAAAGGAACTCAAAAAGCTGACAGGGTTGAGAAATTAACACTCCACGTACATACAGAACGAAGGAAGTTGAAAGCACTTGAAAATGTGCTTCCTCTTAAGATTAGATACAAGAATAAAGAGTATTATTCCAGACACCTTTTATCAATGTTTTATTTTTAAAAACAGGTGAATCCACTTTTTTATACATCATTGCACTTCAACACTTACACAAAACACCAGTACATGCATCTATGGTTACATACCGCAGGAGAACCCTGCCGGGCGAGAAAATCTACACTCAGCCGTTAAATCAATGTGAAAAATACAGTGTCAACCCTGGAGGAGAACGAGTTGCATAGAATACCATGCGAGAACATTTCAAGGTCATTGAAAACAAAAGGTAAATTATAAAAGTTTGCCTTCATTGAATGTACAATAAGGTTCAACACATCAGTGCAAAAGGATTTAAGAATTTACATGATTTAACAAAAGAGAATCACTTAAAAAGCAATCGTACATATATACTGCAATTCAATATATCCATTCAGTGGAGTGTTCCAGCTTCTTACCAAAGTCGTAGGTTAAGCCCTTAGAACTATAGATTTCAGTTTATATTATTCATCTTTATGTACCAGAACTGCACGATTTCCTCATCTGACAACATACAATAATGAATGAATATCGGCAGCTAAAAAATGAAACAAGCATTTATTTTATTTTGGATTTCTCCCACCCCCAAAAATATAAATATATATATATATATTTATATACTGTATATATCTGCAGGTTTTGCTGTTCTTTACAAAAATGTCATCACTAGACGGCAGCAGTGCACCTGAGAGCTGTGCCAATTTAACAGCTGCATTAAGTAGAAAATGGCGCATGCACGATCCGATCCTCAGAGGACCTTTTCACTTCTACTTAAATATTTTAACAAAGGGGGGCAAAAAGCAACATTCACAGCACATCAAGCCCAAAATAGTTTACACCTTCTACACTGAAGCATTGTTTAAAATGTACCTGACTAGGTCACCCTTACAGGAAAGGCTAAATAAGGCATGCTTTAGACAGTCATTGTGGTGCCGCTCACTTGAAAGGGGAGAGAACCAAAGAGGTCCAAGCAGAAAATTTAGCAGGTCATGTTGCCACCAGTTTCAGGAACCTAAAGATCTGTAAAGAAAGAGTATGTGGAGATTAAAAGGGAATATGCACTGTCACTTAAGACTACACCCAAGTGCCACATCAAACAAAGCTTTGGTTCAGAAAGCATGCTCAGGGATGTGGTGTGAAATTCTGATCTCCATGTGCCTACGTGGAAGGCACTCCGGCCCGGCTGTGCCCGGCCACCATTCTTGCCTTGCCCTCACAAGCAAAGTGGAATTAACTGGCCTCTGGGAATAATCCACCTAAGGTGACAATTTTTACCTCTTTTTTAAAAGGTATGGTTAAATAGTGGTGCAAGGTCTTTCTTTTTAAAACTCCATACATATTCTGAAATGGCATTTATAAAAATATGTGGAACAACATAGCTGAAAACGTTCCTTTCCAGCTACTGCACTAGATGGAGGACAGAGACCGAACTTGGTCCATCAGTAGCATCTGCTCTGAAATGAACTACAAGATCCCACAACAGGACGCCAACTACTGAAGAATCTGTAACAAGGTCAATAGAGGCACATTCATTTGAATATAATTTTTAAAATTTCTAAAGAAGGCCATACTTACATTATAAGCAGTATTTAATTTGTGTTTCTCTGGCGCAAGTTTTTATCTTTGTGATTGTTGGTAGAGTTGGTTTTCCTTTGGAGGAAAAATGGCATTATAAAGGTTAAACTCAAAGTCACTAGCAACTCCTGAAATTTAACACATGGAAATACAGGGATTCTTTCACTTACTACCATCCCTGGTGTAATAAATTTTACTGCACATTGGTGTGTAAAAATATTCTTTCTATAAAGTGCCTACAGAGCTTCGCTTAATCCTTTTGACTCCCAAGACAGACAATATACAGGTACCTTTCCCTCTGATTTATAGACTGTAATTACTTGTAAAGGTAAAAACAGTAGTTTCTTCTCTACTGAACACCACGGTCTCTTCTCAAATGATAAAAGATGATCGCATATGGGCATTTAACCGATTTGGGCACTGGTTGCCTGTCTCTCACTCCTTAGTCCCCAACTCTAGGAGGTTCTGCTTATCTGGGATAGATTCAGAACTCACAGGACCATCTCTCTTGGATACATGCAACTGCTGACGGAGCCAGGCAGGTTCTCCATGCTATAGTACAGCTTGAAATGAACAAAACTGGAAGTCTCTGATATACAGGTGATTTCCCCCGCATTATCAATTTAAGCATCTAGGATGTGCAAAACTTTAAGCAGTCTCTTGCATGGCATTCCACTTGATATTGTTACTAAAAACAAAACTGCACTGCCTGTCCTGGGAATCAAATGGCTGTCAGTCAGCTCCACGACCGTGCGGCTAGGGAGGTCTACACTACGACACTCATTTCCACTCACTGGCTCCCCACGACCTTTGCTACTCCATTCGATTAAACTGCAAATACAAAATACAACAGAAACTACTGAATCAATGTCCAATAAAGTACTTACATTGGCCCAGCTGGTTCATCGTCTATAAGGTGTTCAGTTTTTTAATAATCCATTGAGAGGAGAAGAAAGGAGAAAATCGTGAGACTCTACATAAGAATGAATAGAACAGCAAACGGCAAGTGGCAAACATGGCTATTCATAGCATTTATTCAAGGCCATTCCATCTGGAGGTGCAAAAACACTCATGGAGTTATTACTTCTAGATTCAAGTTTTTAATGGCAGGTATGTTGTTTCAATGGTTTTAGTTAACACTTTGAATGCTTGTCATGAAAAACTGCAACTGGAGCGGACAGATAGGCTGCAATATCGTTATACTCATCTTGTCCCCAAGTTCCAGTGGTTCACTCTTAAATAGATGAGAAGACAAACCAACATCTCAGTTGTAAAATCCTGCTGTTTGTTTTCTTGTGGTGAATGCATGCACAGTTTTGGCTCAGTCCTACAATGTAGATGGATGTGTATGTTCTATACATTTAGCCACACATCCTCACTTCCCCAAAGGACACTGTTCTTGCTCTTTTGTAATCTTTAGCAGAGTCTTTAGTCTGGAGAAGAGATTGAGGAAGAGGAAGCCACAATAGTTCAACCTAACACTGGGTCAGCCCCGCTGGGCTATGCCAGCAACAAGTGTATGCATGCCAAAAGATGTTCCGTGACACACCAGGGAGAGCTGAATAGTGGTGACATCCCTCTAGAAAAGACCTCAGACAGAAAGACAGGCTCAACTCTTGAGCCCTGGCCAAAACCAGCACCCAAATCCAGATGAGCCATGAGATTTTTTTTTTTTTTTAAACCAAAAAGCTTACATTATCCGAGTTTAGAAGCCTTCTTAAATTGGTATTTTACAATTCTGATTTGTAAGTTTTTCTTTCCTGTTTGGACTAAGGGCAACTTGGTCCCCTTTAGGCAAGGGTGTAGGTACATGGGATATTTTTTTAAAAGAGGCCCACAAAGGGGAGGGAACAAGTAAGTGCTCTTAGTTTTTTTTTCTATTTTACGTAAGTCAGGTAGACTAAATGATTCAGAACAGTTTGGTTTCACCAAAGGCTTCTAGAAAACCTCTCAGCAGGATTCCACAAGGGGGCTTGGTGCACATGAAGCAGTTATGGAGGTCACAGTCTCAGTGTAGGCGTCTGCAGGAGCACGCGTCAGGAGTAATGTCTGTCACAGGGAGACATTGCTCCACCTATTCCTTCGAGGCAACGGAGAGGCAAAGCCACCGCCAGCACACACAGTGACTGGAGCAAAAAAAGATTGAAAAATAAAAACAAAAACAAAAACTAACCACAAACCAATGACTTGTCAGCCAAAACAACAGGCTAGCGACACACCAGTGTCCACAGGATTCTACTACTAACAACAGTACACTGTCGAACAGGTACAGAGAACAACTGAGACTCAAGGACACCCGAGACATTTGTGTGCCGGGGACGCAGTGGAGATATACGAGACACATCCAGACTGAGACACACAAGCCCAGCCTATGTCTACTCTCACCACAACACCCTAGGCTCTCCGCATCCAGGCCAAGCCAGCTCAGCTACATGCTAGGAACTAAGCACTTCAGGGACTTCAAGGAAAAGACCCAGGAGCAAACTTAGAATAGTTTCAGTGCTCTGGCTGTGCACCGGAAAACAGAAAATTCTAAAGCAAGATAACCAACAAGAATATCACCAATCTACTCCCAACATGAAAAGAAAAAGCAGGGGAGAGGAATCGCGACAGCCAAGCTAATCTCCTCAAAGCAGGACACTGTCCGCACCGACCCAAGCACTTTACACGCAAGCTTCTCTTTCTTTTGGTGGCGGAGGGGTAGGCCCTGCTGTCTGCCTGGTGGCGTCATCTCCCAGCCTAACAAGCCGGTAAGGTGCAAAGGGCTGCATGTAGGGGTTTGAGCAACAGCGGCCCCGGTGCAGTTGCCATGCCTGCGAGTGGGAGCAGGTGCATCTAGATCTCCCTTCATCTCTCTCCCCAGATCCACTCACACATTTACAAGGAATCCAGAAAAGAGCCTCGTGTCTCCTACTGTCTGGACTGACTCTCTATCTGCAGCACCACTCTCCCTTTACAGGTAAGACCGGGGAAAAGAAAAAAAGAAAAAAACAAACAAAAAACAAACAAACAAAAAAACCCAACAACCTGACCCTAACAGGGAAATCGGGAGAGAGGGAAAGAACAGTACAGGAAAAAAAAAAAAAGGTACAAAAATCAAAAAGTAAATGAGGATTAAACAGCAAACTGAAATCCAAATTAGTTGTGAAAGTGAATGAAGTAAACTTGAAGAAAAGTGTTAACATTATGAACTGTGCATCGTATAGACTGAAGCGGAGATTAAACAAACTCCAAAAGCATGCATATCGCTCACTTACCACCATGTTTTAAGGGTTTGATGCAATTGAGGGGGGAAAAAAAAGAAGTCATAGTAACCGACAAATATCAACATACCCCCAAACCCTCAGGCCACAAGCCAGCGGCTGAAACAATGGCTCTCCCCTTGCCTGGGTATTCCAGCCCCTGGCTAGATGGGAGGACGACGACTGGGGAGAAGGGAAACGAGATGCTTCTGGAATCCATCTTAGGAGAGTGAAGTTGCGGGTAGATGTGCTATGGCCCTCGCTCCGCTAGACCCCGTGGCCTCATCAGCTGGGAGGGTGCTCTGCGATGCCCAGTAAATAAGGCGTTACCTGAGAGGGGAGCACCTCCAGAAAGACGGCTTTCCAGCCAACGTGACCAAGAGCTGACCCGTCTGGTCAAAACTCCTTTTTCACCACCTTCATCTCACTGAGGATGGGGTTTTCGAGTTTCTAAACCTGATTCTATTTTGCCTGATCTCAGCAGAGTAGCATTAAACCAGAGAGAGATTAACGGTCACACCCAGTTGCCTTTCGTATTTGGTCCTACTGTATTTTCTCCGTAAGGTAACTTGTTACTGACTCAGATGACCCCTAGAGTTAGGAGACAATGACATGTGTGTTTTGCATGTCATTTTAAAAAGTCACATTTCTTTTCCAGCATTCCTGGCCAGCTGAAAAGCTTCATATGCTCCCAACAGATTTTTTCAAATATCAGGATAGCTCTTATTTGTAGTCTTTTTAAAAGAGTTTGAGGGCGCCTGGGTGGCTCAGTCAGTTAAGCGTCTGCCTTCGGCTCGGGTCATGATCCCAGGGTCCTGGGATGGAGCCCCGCGTCGGGCTCCCTGCTCCGCGGGAAGCCTGCTTCTCCCTCTCCCACTGCCCCTGCTTGTGTTCCTGCTCTCGCTGTCTCCCTCTCTGTCAAAATAAATAAATAAAATCTTTGAAAAAAATAAAAAAATAAGTTTGAACGTATCAGAGCCACTAAAAATGGTTCCCCCCCAAACCCCCAACTGTCTACTCCACCAGTAACTTGAGGAGGAATCCCTTTGAACTGCTTATAAAAATTAGTCCCCAAATGTGAAAACAGAAAACTCTTTCTGATGCTGCCACTTCTTTTCTTAAATCAGCTCCTCCTGTTTTCATTTGAGGTCACTAAAATGTCCAGTAGAACTGAAGGCCCCAACAAAGAGGCAGGCTCACGCCACATCTCCCCAGGTGACTGGGGAGGACAGACTTGAAGTGCGCGCACGCGCGCGCGCACACACACGCACGCACACACACACACACACATCCCTCTCCAGGACTGGGGAGGACAGACTTGAAGCGCGCGTGCACGCACACGCACACACACGCGCGCGCGCACACACACACATACACACACACACACTAATCCCTCTCTGGGTTTAGTCTGCAGAGAACCAACACAGGTGTGCTCCAAGCATGTGAGCTGTAGGATGGATGGAAGGCTAGGGGGATGCTGGCTGGACCTAGTCTTATTAGAAAATTATCATTTAACATTTTCAGAGAATGTACTCAAGAGGTGAGTGAAGTGAAAAAAATGAAGCCTCTGATTTGACTCCATGATTCATCTGTTACTGAAAACACTGAGGGCAAAAGGTGATATGCAGATAATCTACCTATAAGACAAACTACTGGGCACCAATCCTCAAAGAAACCACAACAGGGGCTTCAAGGGACTTAGTATGAGTTTCGTTTATGAAATGTCCTGAGTAGGGCACCTGGGTGGCTCAGTCGGTTAAGTGTCTGCCTTCGGCTCAGGTCATGATCCCAGCCAGGGTCCTGGGATCAAGCCCCGCATCGGGCTCCCTGCTCAGCAGAGAGTCTGCTTCTTCTCCCTCTGCCTCTGCCACTCCCCCTGCTTGTGCTCTCTGGCTCTCTCTGTCAAATAAATAAATAAAATCTTAAAAAAATAATAAAATGTCATGAGTAGACTCTGGTAGCCTAAGAGATAGAGCTCTTTTGTTTTTTTCTACTGAAAGTCACTAAACCTTAACTGTAAGCATCTTCTATGTGAGAAATCTAAAGCAGTATTTGCTTTTCTGGTGAAATGTACTCAGACTAAACTCTCTAAGTTCGAATTTGTGCATGTGTATAGTTTTAAATTGTTCACTTAGTGCTTTTTTGGTAAGGGGCTGAGTTTCCAAGAGCTCAGACTGCCCAAATAGGAATAATATGAGTTTTACATGAAATTGTTTCATACAAGAAGAAATTCAGTGACTCAGAAATCCTGTCTACTCTGATAATAAAGTACCTATTTTGGCAGAGAAAGCATGTCAGGCGTATAGAAAAAAAAAATCCATTTTCACAATGGCATAAATACGTCAACAGCGCCACAGATGGTTATCTGGTAATTCATCACCTCTAAAACTCCAATTTGTATAAGATATGAGGTACCTCTTCCTTCATTCCACAAAGGAGCGCATGCATCTATCTACATGTAGCCTTGGGAAGGGGTAATGTGGGAAGAAAGCATATGAGGAGGCTGCCCTTACATGGACTGCACAGGAGTTGAGGGGAAACTAGCTAGAAAAAAAGCCACAGCATAAGGAAAACTCACTGAGGAACAATCAACTTTTTTTTTTCTTTAATGATTAATTCCAGGAGGACAAGAAATAAAGGGGCACAGGAGCAGGGAGGGGTTTGAGAGGAGGAGGCAGACAAAGGAGAAAACTCTGGGGTGGAAATGCTGGAGCAAGGCAGGGATGTGGAGATGGAGAATGGAGCCTGGACCGCGCTGGCTGTCAGGAAGGGAGCGGAGAGGAGGCGAACACTGCAATAATCCCAGCGTCCCAGGTCTGTCGCCCCAATTCAACAACAGAAAAGTAAATGCTACTTGCATTACAGTTCTTCCAAGACACCAGAGTAAGGAGATTTTACTTTGCACTTACCAATGTCTTTCATGTAGGATTCATCCATCCACTGTCTATAATAGTTTAGCTTAAAAGAGGTACCTTGCCTTCAGAAAGCCATTCAGAAGATTTGCTGACCACACAGGTCTCCTCTACCCAACTGGCCACCACTTGAGTTCAAGAGCCATGGAGCTCTAGCTATTTTTTTTTTATAACAATAGTTGCTTCCCCAGGCAGGTGCCTGCGCTTGTCCAAACCAATACTAACCATTTCTCAAATCTAACCCGAATGTCTTCCACACACATGCGGGGGGTGGCGGTGGCAACCTGGTAATAAACAAAGTGGCTTCCTAGGAGGAAGACTGGAACCTCAGATGGGGACACGCTAAGCTAATGTGTCACTCTGCCAAGAAAGTGGCAGCCAGCCTCGTCTTAAAATAAAAAAATCAGGTTCTGAAGCCCATCTTTGCCTTTTCCTCTTTGCTTCTCTACCTTTCCAAAGGGAAGGCTGAGCAAGGTGCTGTTTAGCAAAGCAAAAACACTCTGAGGGGATGAAAAGGCTTTGCAGAACTGAGGCGTTTATAACTGCTCCTAGAGAGCCAATGCTGGAAATACAGACAACTTCCCTTGATTCTCATGCCTAAATATAAGTATTCTGCCTTAGGAATCCTAATCTGTAGCAGGAAAGAGAAAAAACTACAGGAAAAAGCATTATGCATATGTGAAAATCCCAAGAACACAGTTCACTTCATAGAACAGCAGCTGGACCTAGGAGTGGACCAAGGAAAAGGAATGTAAAAATCCTGGGGGCACACTTCTGCTGCAGGGAACTAGCTCATTTATTTCCACAGGCCCAGTGGCTTCCAGCTGACGTCCCCTCACTCCTCCATCCAGCTCGCTGCGGAAGGAATGTACGCTGGGAGGGAGTCCAGCAGGGCTTCCTACAGGCGTTGTTAGGTTCAACAACAAACCTTTTCACCAGCCTCACTGTGATACTCTTCTACTTAGGGCAGGCAGAGAGATTTTGGAGGTGCTAAGAAAGGAAAAGAAGGGGAAGAGGCTATTGCTCTCAAACGTGGCCTTCCAGAGAGGCCAAAGCCACCGGCTACCTTCAGGGCTGCACGGCTTCTGAGGGAGTGGCAGCTGCAGGGACACAGACAACTCTGTGGGGCGGGCAAAGAACCTTGGTGCACGAGCGAGCACAGGCCCAGGACAGCCGTACCAGAGTTGGCATCCTCACCATCACCCGAGGCCGGCCTCCACTGAACTGAAGCCCATACCCTTCTCGTATAGTCAGTGACAGGCAAGTGGTGGTAATCGCGCTGGCCAATGAATTTGATGGTGATGTTACAGGGCCGAAGGGTGGGAGCTAGTCAGGAAGCTGAGCGTACTACTGGTACAAGTCTCCAGCAGTAGCCACCCCGACTGTAATCCTGGGGTTAGAAATGGAATATCCATGACAAAAACAACAACAACAACAACAACAACAACAACGAAAAACCCCCAAAGATTTCCTAGGACTTTCCTCAAAATCTAAAGATCCAAAAATCTGTAAGATCCTGTTCTTTCCAACACTTAATAATTCACTACAGTCCTGGTGCCATTATCTAGTCCCACCTCTGGCCCTAAGCCAGCCTGAGGGTGTCACCTTGGGGCATGGGCTCCAGGTGTTACTGCTTAGCTGTCTCTGTCTTAAAACCGGGTGTGGTGGATGCATCAGACTCCACCATTCTCGTGAGATAGACAGAAAAGCCAAACGCTTGGTGCCTGCTTCACGGAGAACCTTGAAAACCTACCAAAGGGACCACCAACCAAGGGAACCAAAGGCTGGCCTGTTCCAACGGCTTTTCTCAAGAACAGTCTGACTGGGCTGGGGCTACACCAGGCAACCATGTGACAACCAATTAGATACCTTAAATCTGCCTGAAAGGCCAGGTGGCCTGCGATCTTGGGGTGGCTTCTAGGCTTGACTTGGATTCTCCTCAAGCTCAATCTGCCTGATGATCTGTATTGAAGGAGGACAGAGCTGAACAAAGAGACTGACAGCTGCCCATTCCCCACACGGGGCCTGAAAGGCAGATGGGACTGGGGCTTGGAGAATACCCAAATGGAGGGACAGAGCTAATTATAGCTCTAGGTGGCTAATCTTAGGAGTAGGGAGTGAGGAACCAGTATGAGACTTCTCCTTCTCTCCTTTAGGGATCGAACCCCAACATTCCTATAGTCCTTTTTGGGTGCTTGGAAACCATCCCAAGGATCCAACCCCAACATTACAGCTATTTTGTAGGGATGCTCTTACCGTCAGGAACTTCATCTGGCCTCTTCCTCTTCTCATACACAACAATGATCACCACAAGGATGATGATTTCAGCCAGAATTCCCAAAAAAGGCCAGAGTGGGGCCAGGTGGCTCCGTACCCTGAGGATGGTGACAACGGAGGCTGAGCCAATGGAGTTGGTAGCATTACATTCATACTCTCCAGGGTCTTCTGTGATCTGGAGATTCATGATGCTCAGCTCAGTGTAGTTTTCCTTGTTGATGATGAAGAAGCGGCCAGAGGTATTGACAATGTCCTGCTCAGGGGCAGAAAAAGTAAGAACACACAAAGGTCAGAGTAGGTGAATTTGTGTCTAAGACAAGGTGGCAATGTTCTCCCTTCTTAGGACCACTGGCTGGGATGAGGGAGCAGTGTCTAGGACCATCTTTGTCCAGGTAACTTGTGAGCACTTCATTACTGGCTTTCTTTCGATATCAATTAACAACGAATCAGCAAGCTTCTGGCAGAGCCCCAGCCAAAGCCTCCCCTGCCATTGGTCCTCTGGATTTCTCCGACTTCTATGAAGTGAAGAGAAGAAGCCCTACCCTTTGGCCTCAGAAAAGACTGACTCAATCTAGAAAATGCTACTTCAAATACAGGTAAGAAACCATGACACAGGAAGATGATGGAGAAAGAGGGATGTGACCTCCATGGTCAGGCATATATGCTAACTTCAGGCCTGAGGACTTCAGAATCAGCACATCTACCTCACACTTGCTGAGTTCTGGAAAGTCTCCTTAAACTTCCTCCAGAAACAATGCTAAGAACTTGCTCCTAGTTAGAGTAGAGAAATTCATAACTTCCCTTTAAGAATGAAAGGGTTAGGGGCGCCTGGGTGGCTCAGATGGTTAAGCGTCTGCCTTCGGCTTGGGTCATGATCTCCAGGTCCTGGGATCAAGCCCCGCAACGGGCTCCCTGCTCAGCAGGGAGTCTGTTTCTCCCTCTTCCTCTGACTCTCCCCACTACTCCTGCTCTTTGTATCTGTCTCAAATGAATAATTAAAAAAAAAAAAAGAATTAAAGGGTTAAAGGAAAGTTTATTCAGTCAACCAACAACTATCAACTATTTACTAATGTATACTGTTTGTCTCACATCCTACTGAGGGGAAGGTGAGACACAAGTGAATGAGGAGGTTGGCCTTAAGAGGGAACCAGACCTCCAAAGGGATGGTTACAGGAACGTGGCAAGAAGCCCCAACAGACAGCATGTGCTGAGTACTGTAGGGCAGAGTGAGTGGTCGGTGCCAGAAAGAATCAGGGAAAGCTTCAGAGAAGAGCCAGTTTTTGCACTAGATGGTGGGGAGGAGAGGTGATCAAGCAGGACAGGAGTGCTCCAGGCCCATGTGGGAAGGCAGAGGTGAGTCCACAGGCAGGAGTCTAGGTGGAGCTGGGACAGGCTTACAGCACTGGGGTGATGGCAGGGCAAAAATGGACTCATGTGTCAGCTGTTACACAACAACTAAAGCACAATCAGAAATAGTAGAGAAGAAAGGGGAAGATAACCCCCAGAATGAGGTCTAGCTATAGCATACAGTGGTGTGTGCAAATGAGTGTGGGTATAACTAAAATGGCAAACACAGCCTTCAAAATAGTTATTCCATGAAGCTTCAACTGAGGACTTGGAAAGCTGCCAACTTCTCTAACCCCTGCTCTACTGGTTCACTAAGTCCATATTTTTCACTTATGATCAGAAATGATTAGTGTCTTCTTTGATCCACAAACCTTCAATGCAGATTTTTTTAATACCATCCATATGCAAGAAATAAATAAAATCTTAAAAAAAAAAAAAAGAAACTTTAACCTTTCAATCAATGCCTAAGAAGATATTGAGTGGGACTTGTCCTACTGCTACAGATTTGATGACTAAAGAGAAGCATCAAAAAGTACCCCATATTCTTGGATCAAAGTACAGCATAGGGAATTGAGTCAATACCATTGTAATAACATTGTATGGTAACAGATGGTGAATATACTTAATCGTGGTGAGCACTGCATTATGTACACAATTGTCAAATCACTATGCTATACACCTGAAACGAATATATCATGTCAATTATACCTCAAAAATTTTTAAATATATACATAAATGTTTTTTTAGAAGGATAACTTTTCCTAATTTAACTTGTACTTAGGAAGTGTTCACATACATTTATAACTAACAGTGACTGATATTTAGGTTTCAGTATCAAGATTGTGTTATCTTATTCACATTGTATGTTCAAATCTTCCACAATGTTGTTGATTTTCCATCTCATCTGTCAAAGACTAAAAATAATATATGTAAATCTGCCACCATGTAACTGTGCTTCTGGCTATATTTCCTTATTTTTCCAGTTTTTGCTTCATTCATTTTGAAACTCTACTCTACAGACTGGTTTTCAAAGATCATGACAGCTTTGTCTTTATTGTGGATTATATATCTTACCATGATAAAAAGGAACTCTTTTGGTTTCATGTTTTTATTTGAACCTCACTTTCTGTAATGTTAATATTTCCACTTGTTCTATTTATATACTTTGACCATATGTACTTTATTCATTGTTTTTGTCTTAATACTTCTGTCCTATTTTGTTATATGTAGATCATCTTTAAGCAACATATCGCTAGATTGTTTCTTAAATCTCTGCCTTTAAGTGAGAATACTTAAAAACTTTGTATTTAATACTACTGTAATTTTTACATTTATTGTCACAAATGATGGCTTACTTTAAAAAAGTACCCCAGAATTCTTAAAAAAAAAATTTCCATACAAATTGGGGGGAGACAGTCCTTGCAGGGCTTATTAAAAGGGAGACCCATCAAGCTATCTTATCCCCAAGTCATCACTACATTACCCCTTGCCAATCTATAAAACAGAAGACAGGATGAGAGGTGATAGGAAAAGAGTTATACCTGGCATTGCATGCAGCCTTCCACCCTACAGCTGAGTGGAACAGGCACCAAGAGAATCACTCAAAGATTGGGGGTGGCAAGAAGAAAATATCTTTTTCCAGTGGATATCCGTTTATGCAGGACACCAACTGATGTGCTCTATGCTTCTCAATCTTGGAAAAAGGCTATCTGGAGATAAGGAGGCAGAGGAGCCTATACTCCCACCATGTGAAGAGCCATGATGTTCAAGTTTCCTCTGCCTAAGAGGGTGAGCAGACCCCAGCATCTGTGGCTGGAGCTAAACAGGAAACAGAGAGGTTCAGTAAGAGTAGATCTCTGATATCTGAGAACTGGCCCCGTAAAGAACTCACACAAGTTCTTACAAGATCCAGGATCTGGATACCTGCCATGCAGAGGCCCCAGAAGCAGCAAAAACCAAGAGTAGACTATAGGAAAAGTCAGATGAGTGACACTTGTCCCCCTTCCTGCCCCATATACAAGAGAAAAACCCAGAAGACAGAGTGAGGACAATCCCCTGCTACCCTTGCAGGCTAGGGAGAGGGGAAGGGAGGTAAAACTGGGAATTTTGGATTGGACTGGACTCCATTCTTTAACAAAAAAGAGGTCCAAGAAAGCTATGGGATCTGTCTAGAAAAAGGATCTGTGCTGAAATTAGTGTCTAGAAAAAAAACTGCAAGCATTTTATCTTAGTCCTCAACCAAGTGTAGGCTGTTCAACGAACTGGTTTTCAAAGGCATCAACCTAGAAATTGCTTTTCTTTTCCCTATCCCTCTTTCATTAAAAGTTTTCTGCATGGAGCACTGGGTGTTATATGCAAACAATGAATCATGGAATACTACATCAAAAACTAATGATGTAATGTATGGTGATTAACATAATAAAAAAAAAAGGATAAAAAAAAGTTTTGTTTCCCAAATGATTCATAGCTTGGAAGCAAGAGGAAATACTACTTGATTTTAAAGGTTTTTCACAATATAACAGATAATTAAGAGTTCATGGGCATGAGAAGAATAGGAGATGAAAATATCCACTGATGGGGCACCTGGGTGGCTCAGTCGGTTAAGCGGCTGCCTTCGTGGCTCAGGTCATGATCCCAGGGTCCTGGGATCGAGCCCCGAGTCGGGCTCCCTGCTCGGTGGGGAGCCTGCTTCTTCTCCCTCTGCCGCTCCCCGTTTGTGCTCTCTGGCTCTATCTCTCTGTCAAATAAATAAATAAAATCTTAAAAAAAAAAAGAAAGAAAGAAAGAAAAAGAAAATATCTACTGAGGAATCAAGGGCTCTCCTACCCAGAGACCAAGAGAGAAATGGGCATTTGCTTGCCAGCACAATGAAGTATTTTATTGACTTTTCAGGGCCTGCTCTGAAAATATTCAACCTCTCCCTTCCTCATCATGAACCCTTAATTAATGGGTTTCTGAAATCTAGTCATTGTTGTTAATGTTAGAGTCCTTGTCACCACTTGACATATTATTTTTTTTTTTAAAGATTTTATTTATTTATTTGACAGAGAGATAGAGAGAGAGCACAAGTAGGCAGAGTGGCAGGCAGAGGGAGAGGGAGAAGCAGGCTCTCTCCTGAGCAGGGAGCCGGACGTGGGGCTCGATCCCAGGACCCCAGGATCATGACCTGAGCCAAAGGCAGCCACTTAACTGACTGAGCCACCCAGGCGCCCCTTGACATATCATTATTGAGAGATCATGGAGTGGGAAGAATCATGGACTTGAAATAAAAAAACTAGACTTGACCCTTCCTTGGTTTTGTCACTAATTTACCTTGGTTAATATGTAATCTTTCTGAAGAAGTAGATTAGATTATCTCCTTGGTCCCTTCTGACTACTGACAATCAGAGAGGATGCCTGAGAAGTACAGTGCTGGGCATGCAAGGCCTGGGGACAGGAGGAATGGATGACACCCTCTCTGCCAGAAAGAGAGACTGGCAAACATCATGAATCAGAGAGTGAGTGAGAGTCCAAAACTTGGACTCCCTCTACACTATCAAGAATCATCGCACTGAATGGAAAAGATGTTTTCTTTGACCTTTTCGGGAGGAGATGCTGTCGTATTTCCAATGTCCAAGGCTGCCCTTGCGCCTCACCATGTTGCCTCAATCCCTCATCAGTACTCCCTGTGTTCCTGGAATATACTAGTAATTGCCCTCGTCGCCTTGTCTTCCCCCAAAACCAGAAAGGTGTATAAGGACTACTTCAAGAGGAGTATTTTCTTTAGGACAAATGGACTAGAATAATAAAAAAAAATTAAGATTGGGGTTAGCTCAGGCGCCTGGGTGGCTCAGTCATTAAGCGTCTGGGTCCTGGGATCGAGCCCCGCATCGGGATCCCTGCTCGATGGGAAGCCTGCTTCTCCCTCTCCCACTCCCCGGCTTGTGCTCTAATAAATAAATAAAATCTTAAAAAAAAAAAAAAGATTGGGGTTAGCTCTTTCAGTTTTCCATCTTGAAGGCAAACCGGTCTAACCTCTTTGCAGACAGCCAGCTTTAACAAATCATGTAGGGATTCCATGACAAAGACTGTCAGTGACCTCCAGATTCATAATGTAACCATTTGTGACTAGAAAGGATGACTGACCCAAGCCATGCTGGTATGGCAGGTTACAACAACTGGTCCAGATGTCTGGACCTCCCAGGACAAACTCCAGCAACCAGAGACCCAGGTAGAGAGAATCAGGGCTGCCTCCTACTCACCATGGGCATACCATTCTCCTTCTTGCGCCAGATCCACTCTGGGTGTGGGTAGCCAACTGACTTGCAATACATCATGGCATCTTGCCCTTCATTCTTATTCTCACTCCGTTTATGGCCAGTGATGTCAGGAGCAGCTGTGAGAAAGGGTGTTGAACAGTTACCACAGGAGCCTACTCTGAACAGGATACAAAGGCCTCACATACGGACTCAAGAGCTCTCCTTCTAATACAGCCAGTCAGTCTCCAGGCCTCTCCTCATAGTCATCTTTGATAACATGCATTTCAGGTCAGAACAGAGCAATGGAACCGATCCAATCCCCTACACCTCCCACCCACCAAAGCAGCTCAAGCAGGTACCAGGATTACTATATGTGAAGTTCTGCTAACAATGTAGGTGGTTCTCTAACCTCCTAGGAGAGGGGACACAGGCTCAACTGCCCTAAATTAAAACATCCTTTAAAAAAAAAAAATGCACATAGAAGCTATTATCATCTCCTCTTCCAGTTATGGTTTTTTCTTAAAATGTCTGCACTAATAACAGTTATGGATTATATCAAATGTCATATACTCCTTTAAGGAAATGAGAGATCCCTAAGATCAAACACCTAAAATCAAGTCCTATTGCAAAGTATGTAAAAACAGTGAATGCCTGGAGAAGCAATCTGATGAATACAAATGGGCAAGGCTCTCCCCAGAAAGAGGGAATCCAGCAAACTGGTCTTCACAAGGGGTAAGAAAGGAATAAACAGGAAATTCAACCAGTGTCCCAAAAGATATTAACAGTTTTAAGAATCTGACCTGTACACCTGATTTGCAATAATCTCAATAAACCCAGTCTTGGGGGAATTTCTAGACATGCTAGATGTTGCTGGTCTTCTCTGCTTTAAGGGATCACTTAGGAAGAAATAGACAGCACCTGTGGTTTAAAAATTAGGTAAGTTTCAAGGATCCAAGAAGCCAGAGATGGGGGCTAATTCTTTGAATTTAGTCTCCTTTGATCTTAACTAAATTTTCCACCATATCTCCTCCTCACCAGTTACAGTAATGTGAAAGCAATAAAACTCAAAGTAGGCCAGATGTCACTTTGTTGGCCAAGATAGGAAAGAGAATCAATAAGCCTGGTTCCAATTCCAGTTTTGCTTGTTCTTTAATTATTCTGTGCTTCAGTTCTACACCCGTTATCAAAGGAAGGTACTTCTAGCCCCTGCCTACATCCAGTGTCCTTGGATAAGGTAAGATTTAAAACATTCATCTTGAGACTATAAAAGCCTGTACCATTATATGTCATGGGCTTGTCCCATGTTCCCCCTCTAAATAGCTTGTTTTTTCTTGGCTTACAAAATAATCCAAAGTCCTGCTACTTCTCAGACTGTGCTTCCCAGCCCACTTCCAGAGGCACCTGGACAGAAATGGGATGGACAAGGTCCCAAGCTGTCTCTATAACCACTGCCTGCCCAATTGACACCTGCTCAGCACGTAGGGTGAGGCGTTTTCTAAAGAGGATGTTATAAAGGAAATATCTCTTTTTTTCCCCCAGGCAAACTTCCTCACTGGCAGAAGGGAGTGGGCCAGCTGGCTCAGTCTTGTTCCCTCCACACCAGATTTCTCCCAAAGCCACTTGGTCACTGCTCAGACCTACTGTTCCACCTGCTCACCCTTCCTCAGAGCTTTCTTCAGTCAATAAATAGTAAAGACCAACTGAAGTACTCCAAGGAGCAAGCTCCCTGGCAATACACTAACTAAAACACCATCAGGGAAGACACAACAAGCAGAGGAGCTACCACAGTTTGCTTCTAGTTGTGTTTCATGTGTCTGACAAACATTTGTCAAGCACCTACCATATGCCAAATACATCAGAGTGGTGGGGGGACAGCCTTTCTGTTGAGGTGGATTTTCGCACAGTCATAAAGAAAATAAGGGAGTAGCGTACTCCTGTACCTGTGGAAAGAACACTCCAAATAAAAGACAAAAAAGCCTTGAGGCAGAGGTGTGTTTGTTATGGACAAGCATGAAGGAGTTTGGCTTAGGCTCAGTAAGCAAGGCAAAGATAGGACATGAAATCAAGAGTGAATGGAGCCCAGATCGAAAAGGACTTTGCAGGCCACCGCAATGACTATGGTATTTACTCTGAGTCAGCTAGGAAGCCACTGGTAAATACCGAGCACAGGTATGGAATGATCCACATGTTTTAACAGGCTCCCTCTGGCTACTATGTAGACAACCGTGTACAGAGACAACAGTGGAAGCAAGACCATTTAGGAAGCTGTTAAGAATAATCCAGGCAAGGGAGACGGTGGTTTGAATGAGGGCAGTAGCAGTAAAAGTGGGGAGATTCTGATATATTTTATAGGCTGAGTTAATGTATTTGTTAATCGACTGGATGCAGGATGCGAGAGAAAAAAAAGAGGAATGACTCCAAAGCTTCTGGCTTGAATAATTCTAAGAAGGGAGTTGCCAGTTACTAAGATAAGGAAAACTACAAAAGAATCAGGGTGTGTTTTTTTTGTTGTTGTTGGCTTGTTTTTATTTTGTTTTGTTTAGGGATGGAGCAATGGTGGTGGTAAAAACCAGGAGTTCAAAGTTTAGGACATGTTAAGCTTAAGATACTTCTTTAACACCCAAGTTGTCAGGTAGACAGCTGAATATCCAGTCTGAAGCTCAGGAGAGTAGTCTAGGATGGAGATGTAAATTTTAGAAATCAGCATATGTGTGACATATTTTTCCATTTTCATTCTCCTTTGCCCCACAGAGAATACCCACTCTGGCCCAGTTATCTAACTAATTCCAATAGTTCTGTGAATTCAGTACCATCAGCTTTTACCTTGGGGACTCATCCCAATATTGCACATTTGTACCACTTAGAAGGCTAAAAGTTGAGTTGGCTTATGGTGCCACAGCCTCTAAGAAGTTGCTATTCGGAAAGGATGCAGACCAGAAGGCCAAGACCTGAGGAGAGGGATGGGGATGGTCTTCACTCCTACCGTGGTGTTTAGGAGGAGAACACCACTTCCGCTTTTCATTTATCTACTTTGGTATTCTACAGAGACTTCTATTTACAGATGTGAACATGGCCTTAAAGGCTACTATGCACAGAGACTCTCTAGGAACTCAGCTACCCTCATCACACTTTGCTGGCCATATTTACATAGTGTAAACCTATAGGAAAGAGTCTTCAATGGTTAGATCTATTACTGCTTTCTCCTCAGCTTAGCAAAGAATACTGAGTGAAGAAGTGTCACTAGTATTGTGGGACCCAAGCCACATCACTCTATCCCTAAGGGAGAGATTATAACAACTATTACTTTAGTCTTTGAGTCAATGAAAAGTTTTTTTCACTTCTATCCTTTATGGTAGCTGCTTAATCAGAAAGCCCATTTCTCAGATGGTAGCCACACTTGTGGTGAACATTGCATGATGCATAAACTTGTCAGATGACAAGGCTGTATACCTGAAACTAATGTAACACTGTGTGTCAACCAAAAAAAAAAAGAAAGAAAGAAAAAGAAAAAAAAAGGTTGGGGGGGGCGTGGAGAAAGAAAAGTTGAGCAGGACAATGGACCCACAGCAAGAAAGGTCACCAGACTCAGGGCACACGTAAGCACTGGTAAGAGAGTGGGGTGGGGAGGGGGGGATGGTCAGAGTCCTCTCATTGTGGTTTTTAAATAGTCTCCAAAGTCTTTGATATTCTTTCCTTCAAAAAGTGAAGCATAATTGCTCCCTCCCCTTGAGTGTGGCCTAGTAACAGTATTCTAATGAATGAATGAACCAATGAAATAAAGCAGAAGTAAGGTATGCGACTTTGGACAGTTCACAAAGGACCATGTGGCTTTCTCCTTGCTCCCTCTCCTTGCTCCCTCTCCTTGCTCCCTCTCCTTGCTCCCTCTCCTTGCTCCCTCTCCTTGCTCCCTCTCCTTGCTCCCTCTCGGGTCACACATTCTGGGGAAGGTTATAGCTGTCATAGCAGGAGGACACTGAAACAGTCTATGGAAAAGGCCCACGTAGTGCGGAACTCCGGCCTTCTGCCAACAGCAGCCATGTGAGGGAGCCCTCTAGGAAACAGATCCTTCAGTCCCAGTCAAGCTTTCAGAAGACTGCAGCCTGACAGACCCTGAGCCACCCCAGTAACCAGCTCCCTAATTCCTGACCCACAGAACCTATGAGGTAATAAGTGTTTTTTTAAGTCACTAAGTTTGGGGGAAATTTACCCAATGAAGAAGACATTACCCCACTTACATAGACTGGAAAACTCAATTTTGGAAGTTACTTAACATCTAAAATTACACTGCCAGTAAATGGTAAAGCTAGAGACCAAATTCAGGACTGATTCCAGAGGCCATGCTTTTTGTACTTTACCATACAGAAGGAAAAATAAACCAAACTAGAACTGAGTCCATAAAAAATAAAAATATACAATATGCATACAACTGCATAGAAAACTGCCCAAATGTTATCTTTGCTTGTAGAGGGTACTAGAACTGACCGCCCCTAGACCTGAGGTGGATTGGTTTAGCTGTCGGAGTTTAACTAGCCCATATACTGTAACACAAATAAAAAGAGCTTTGGACTTCAAGTCAGAGAAATTCAGACTCCATTGAGACTATGACTCACCAACTGAGTAACCTAAGGCGGGTCATTTAAAATGCTTTTGAGTTTCAGTACTCACTTTTGTAAAATGAGAGTAATACTCAACATAATTCACGGAGGTCTTGTGAGGATTAATTTACATCTCTGTACCAATCTAGCACATGACTGGAGCTCAGGGTCAAAAATAAACATTTAAATTGAGCTATTAGGGAAAAGAAAGGCTAGGCTTAGACTGTGGCATTATGAGTTCTAAGAAATCAAAGAGATGCTGATTAATGTGTTCCCTCTCTGTTTGCTGATACAAACAGGACTTCTGTTTGTAACTCTAGTAAGGTTTAATCAGGTCAGATACTCTCAAATTTTGATTGACGGCCTATTTATCTTGATTAAGGTGCCCCACCTTCTATGGGCTTGCCATTTAATAAGGAACTGCTTAAGCAGGGTCAGTCAGTCTGAAGGTAGGTCTGACACACCTGACAGAGCCAAACACTCCTTACTTCCCCCTCACCCTCTCAGGGAGGCAGAGGGTAACCGAGAGACCTTTCAAAGAGATCACAGATCCACTTGGAAATTAACTTGCTCTCTGGCCTTGTCAGCCACATACTCTAATATTAGATATCAGTTAATGGATATCCTTCCAGTATCCTGATGAATGGCAACACAGGGGTTCCAAAAGAGTCTTAGTTACCTGACAACACCAGACCCAATTTCGTTATCTGGGCCCAAGGCTGAGGACTAACACATGATCCTCAGTACCTTCTGTTGCCTGCCCAGCCTACGCTTAAAGCAAAGCATCCAGCTTCTCTGTCACATTGGTGGCTGTAGAAAGTGTCCACTTAGGCAATGGGGGCATGTTCAGCTGAAGCTGACATTAAATAAAGTTACACACAACAGAGCTAAGAATGGGGTAATGGTATGGGGTTTCTTACACGGACTGCTTATTTGGTGCTCACTTTTCAAAGCAAATTCATAACCTCACAACTAATTTTTCATCTTTGCTGTAAGTAAACTTAAGAGGCTTGGCTGAAGGCAGAGAGAGAGAGTTAAGATTTACTATTAAGCCAAGGGCTAAGCCCAAGAAGCAATAGGAGATTGGTCACAATGGAAGCAAAAAGGATGTTGGCCTGTGGCTCAATAAGCCTTCTCCACACATAGTATATTCATCATTCATCTGGAGACTAGAGCAGTCTGGGACTTCTGCTGCCTTCTGCAGATGAGGCTTCTCCCTTCCCTGCAAGTGAGAGCACTGAGTGGGTGGCGACTGAAGTTTCCTCTAAGACAGCGCCTCTAACCTTGGCTATACACTATCATCCACTGGGGTGCTCTTCATAAGCCTGAGGTCCAGGCCACATTGCCCACACATTAAATCAAGTCTGAGAACCACTGCTCTCATACCTTTCCTGGCACCAGTGTTTGAGATCAGGGGAGTAGAAGGAGGAACTGTCCCTTAGGACAGAGAGATAAGTGGAGGTATGCGGGGCACTGAGGGGACACCTCCAAAGTTGAGAAGCTGACACAGCCACTACCATGAAGAAAAGAAGCTTAGAGATCTTGTCCTTCAATAACCCAACTTCACCTTTGGGTTCTCCCTCTTCCATATAAGGGAACTACAGACTGTTGGAACCTTACAGGAACGCTAAGACCATCTATCTCATCCCGCTTCATCACACACCTGTGGAGGCTGAGGCCTGAGGAAAGACAGCGAAAGAGCGAATGGTTAGGGCCATTGCAAGTTTAATGGCAGGGCAGGATTAGAACCCATTTCTTCTAACTCTCAGTCCAAGACCTTCCAGCTGTTATATGCTGAACACAGCAACATGGCTTTGTGCTTAAGAGCACAGGCTCTGGCACAAGAGTGCCTGGGTGAGAGCACCTGTTCCACGGGTTACCTGTCACACAGGGCCAGTCATCTAATTCCCTGCAGCTTCCATGTTCTCCCCTAGAAAGTGGAAATAATAATGGCATCTCCATCCAAAAGTTGTGAAGACTACAGGGAAGGACAGGAATAGCAATGCACCTAGCACAGAGCCTGGCACACAGTTCGTGTGCAATGTTAGCCATTCTTATTAAGGTCAGGGTAGCACCCTGAAGAGAGGAAAAGAAAGAATAGGTATGGCTATTTGGGCTGAGGTTGATGCTCAAAATGTTCTAGCAGCTTCAAGGTATTATTATTTTGCTTTCAAAGACTTCTCAAGTATAGGCAATTCTGAGTCAGAACCAGCTTTGACATAAGCTCTGACCTAAAGGATGTCAGAACCTCTAAGCATCCTTGCCTATCAAACTAGCTACCTATCAAATAAATAAATAACCATGAAACTGCTCTGCATGCTGAAAAGTGCCATACAAATGAAGAGATGTGTATTATTACTCTTAATGATATTGTCATCACTGTACAGTCCATCTCAGCCAGTCTGAACTTTAACATATCACTTGTAAGGCCATATTACAGAGTAGGAAACAAGGATGCAGGATAAGGTCACTTACAGAAATCCTAACATTTAGTCAGAATATTAAAATACAAAGAAAGCTAAGAAGTATGGAGGGAAAAACAAGATCAGTCTCAGCTCTGGTAGCCCCCAAAAGACTGAAACTCACTTGAAATGCCCAGTGACCAGGGAGAGATAATGGTAAGCCTAATCAAATGAGTAAGACCCTCAACCCAGACCTTACTGGGTCGGGATGTACCTTTCACAAGAGGCAGTGGCATGTTTGTTGCAGAGGATTTGGTAACCACCAAAATCCTTTTCTAAAAACAGAATGAAATTCAATTTCTTACTTCTTGGATTAATCAAATTGAGTGATGAGGATAGGGTTCGGGAGTCAGGAGAGGGATTTTCTCGTTTTTGTAAATTACAGGCATTTTTAAGGTGCTTTGTTATGAGCACATTTTTTTAATTTTAGAAAAGGAAGAAAGGGGAAGAGGAAGGGAGTAAGAGAAAGGTTCAAGAATTACAGGAATAGGGCGCCTGGGTCGCTCAGTTGGTTAAGCGACTGCCTTCGGCTCAGGTCATGATCCTGGAGAACCGGGATCGAGTCCCGCATCGGGCTCCCTGCTGAGCGGGGAGTCTGCTTCTCCCTCTGACCCTCTTCCCTCTCGTGCTACCTCTCATTCTCTAATAAATAAATAAAATCTTTAAAAAAAAAAAAAAAGAATTACAGGAATAGAAAATCCAGTATCTATCTATTCACGAATGCTCTATAGCAGGCTGCGGGGCTTCTGGATGACCTACCCCTGAAGAGTCAAAAAACTGGGGAAAGAGATGCCTCCCCAGAGCTATCTAAGTGGATCCCCAGACAGGCTGGGCTATGGGGCAGAGGTCCCACTAAGGTCTAGTCATTGCTGTTTCCTCTCCCCTGGTCAGCCCTGCTCCACCTTTCACCTCCAGCATCTGCTCAGGTCACCTAAGTCCATCTCGGCCAGATACCTAAGAAATGTAATCCTACACAGTAATCGTATCTTCCTGTTTACATTGTGTCACATTCTTGGCCTTTAAAAAAAGTAAAAGAAAAAACCCCCTACTTCAGATGCAAGGCCTTCCCTACTACATGTAGACATTGCCATCCTCAAAATTCCTTTCTTGACAGGGATCTACAGGCTAGGGTGGAAAAACACTGCCACCTCAGGTCTGTTCCTGGACATGTGCCCCTTCCTCTGACTCCTCCAGCCTTTTTTCCTCTTGCACACTGTAAGCAGCGCAAGATGTGGTGATCTGCTCTACAGTGCCCAGGTCTGGTCTGGTCTAAGCCCTTCACTCCCCACAGTGCTCAGTCCAAACAACAAACACCCCAGGGAGGAGGTGCTGAACTGCAGTAAAAGCCAAATGGGAAAGAAAAGGACTGTGGACTGCAGAATAGGTGCTAAAGAAATCTATCTGTACGACGTAAATGATACTGCCCTGAAATGCCAATTTAGTTAAACCATAAAGGAAGATTCACAGAGACTCCTTTCAGCAGAGGTCACTTACGTTTCTTGAATCTCTCTCAAGTACGACTACCTCTGTACCTGTATTCCTCGGCAGACCTGTCAAATCTTTCCAGCTATAAAGAGCTAACAGTCTTTACCTCACCACAGAGGCACTGAGGAAATAAAACCAGAGTTTATATGAAAATGCTTTGGGAATCAATCTCTCCCCCGTGCTCTCTCTCTCGCTCTCAATGCAAGGCAGTTCGCAAGCCCAGCCACCTAGCTTAGAATATGATCCTGGGCTTATGGCAAATCTTTTTAAAGTTAAACAGAAAAAGTCAAATGTTCAGTCTTTACCAGACTAAACTAATTATCACCTAAAAGACACTAAATGTTCAGCTGTTTTCTATCCAGGTGTTAGGGGAAAGAGACTGGAACTCCTTGTGAATTTTCTTGAGAGACTAACCTATCTGTCCAAGCTAATCACAGAATATGCTTTAGGATTCTATGAAAGAGAATTCTCTTAAGGTGAACTCCTTTAAAAGCAGGAAACCACCAGCTGCCCAATCTTCCTCACATCGCTGCTGGGCAGGAAAATGCAGCGGCGCACCGTACACACAGTCCCCACGGTAAGCTATCATGAAAGTTTTCACTTCCTCTGAAAATGCTCCCACCTGCAGCCTCCTATTCTCTGCCCCCTCCAGACCACTACCTCCTATCTGCTAAAGGGAATGTGAGGAAAAGACGCCTCGGGGGTCACTAAAGCCTAGCTCTTGAGCATCCAACCCAACGGGAAACCACCTCCATCTCCACTCCTGACAGGGCTGCTAGAAATCATGAGAGCCAAATCAGCAGGATCACAGTGAAGCCAGGACTTCCAGCTGCACAGAATTACCCTTCAGGCTTGGGGAGCACAGCTAACTACACACACCACTCTCCCTCCCTTCCCCCATCCTGTTACCTCTGCACTTGGGACGTGGCGCCAAAGGCTCAGCCTGGAATGCTGCAGGGCCTCCAGTACCTCATGGGCGAGTAAAACATCTCCCCACATAGCCCGGCTCACCCAGGCAAGGAAAGACACTTGGCTGGCTTAGAGAAAAGGCCTTCTCATACCTTCATCCTCATGTTGAACAAATGTGTTATCCTTCAAAAACAGAGATAAACCCAGACCTCTCCAAGAAAAGCCCTGAAGGAATCAAAGCCCAGGTTCTCTAGCCTGTGTGGACTGTAACCATGCTGTGACTCAACCCCTTCAGGCATTCAGAATTCAGTCTGGCAGCTGGAGGAGACACTGGCTATCCTTACATCCACCATCCACTTCCAAGCCAGGGCTGTGTCAGCAAGATACTACTTTCATTTAATAACAACATATAATTGAAACTTAGAATCTAAGCCTTTCTTTAATCTGAACTTCTAGTCTTCTAATTATTTTAAGAAAGATCTGAATATCTGCTATTGTAGGATCTTCCCATTTCCTAAATTTATCCTTTCAGCTGCTAAGGATCACCTAATGGATTTAAAGAACAAGTTTGTATCCTTCCTAAGCAAAATGAAGAAAGAAAAACACAACAACAAAACAACCCTCATCTCTTCAGTCTAACCCAAACAGCAGCCCCACCTTGCCCTGGACATTTCATAAAATGGAAAAACACGGGACTGAGCGTCAAGGCGTGTACTCTAAGACTAGCTCTGCCGCAAACCACTCTGTGACCCCGAGCTCGTGGCTGCACTTCTCTGGGTCTCAGCTGCTTCTCTGAAATAATACAGGAAAGCTGGATTCACGATGCTAGGTAGCTCTGACTCTTAGAGTTCCCTTCCTTTCCAGGAACTTTCAGCTACATGTTCAAGACACAGCCGCCTGTTTAAGATGCCATGCACCCAGTTCCATTTAAAATTCCAATGAATTATCCACAAACAGTTTACGTTCACCCTGCACATCGTATTTTTCCAAATCCTGCTGGCCCGCTGGAGAGACCTATGTAATAATATTTGTAAGGCACGATTTGTTCTAAGAGATTTACATAGGTTGAACCATATGAAGCTGCCAACATTCAAACATTTTTACCACACGGAAACAGCAATTTCCTATGGTTTGAACCACCACATTAACTTACTTATTCCTCCTTATAATCCCCATGAGGCAGGTTTTACAAATGAGGAAACAGGAGCACTTTAAAGAAGTTAATAACTTGCCACAGTCACATACATAGCTAAGAGATGATAGGGTTTGGATTTAAACCTGGGCAGCTGAGCTTCTGAGCCTATGGTCCTACCCTAATGTTATATGGCCTCCCATAATGGGAGTAAGAACAGCCTGAAAACTGGGAGTCCAGACCAAGGTAGTGTCTCAGAAGGAGAGGGAGAGGCTCGCACTGCAGCCTCTGTTGGGTTGTACCTTTCACTTCAATGGTGGCATTTGCTTTAGGAGCACTGACAAAGTGATATACACAGTGGTATTCGCCTGAATCCTCAGCTCTCGGCTTATTGATCCTGCAGGGATGAGAAAAAAAAAAAAAAATCAAGTGAGGAAGCTGGGAACAAACATACGACAAAACATACAACAAAAGAATCAAAAGGGCAACCAGGGACTCTGCTCTCCAAACTGTGTCCCTGAATGCAACTCACCTCCTCTTAACTAAAAGCAAAAACCTCCCTCTATGTATTACAAAACATTAATGCTTCACTCCTTACTGGATGTCTGGAATACAAAGATGGAATGATACATGGTCTCTCACCTTAAACAAGTAATCAAAAGAGAGGGCTGTACAAAACAGACTATATTTAGATACAGAGGATGGAGCCATCAATAAAAACTTCTTGCTCACCTGGTGGTTCTAGTCGAATAAGTAAGAACAGGAAAAAAAGCAAATCCTCTGTGCTTCCCTTAAGACCCTGTTTTGGTCTTGTTCTTCCCACACTGTATTTCAGTAGCATGCCTTTCAGTAAGTCTACTCACTAACAGGACCAAAGAGATAGTGGAGAGAGAAAAAATCTCTGACATCAGAGCACCAGCCACAAAGATGCAACTAAATTTTTAAGACTTTTAAGTACAGGGACGCCTGGGTGGCTCAGTCGGTTAAGTGTCTGCCTTTGGCTCAGTTCATGATTCCAGAGTCCTGGGATCCAGTCCAGCATCAGGCTCCTTGCTCAGCAGGGAGCCTGCTTTTCCCTCTGCCTGCCGCTCCCCCTGCTTGTGCGCGTGCTCTCTGACAAATAAAAACTTAAAAAAAAAAAAGACTTTTAAATATAGCTAGAACTCTAAGGCCCTGCATGATCTGCTTCCTACCCTCATCTCAGCCACTTTCTAGCCCTGCTGGGCTCTTCTCAGTTTTTCAATGTTTTTCCTCAAAACCTTGACACGAGATGCTCCTTTACAGAGAATGCTCTTCCCATTACCCTTACCTTAACCTAACTCTTTCTGCATCAGTCTTGGCTCACACCACTTCTTTCTACCCTCAATCTAAGTGACAGCCCCCCCTCCCTGACATTCTTGCTTATTCTACACTGTAATTCTTCACAAGCATTCATCGCAACGTGTAATTATATACTTATGTGATTGCTTGATGAATGTCCCAGTTTCCCAAAAGACCAAGTTCTATGTGGACAGGCACTGTTTATCTGGTGCATAATTCTATACCCAGCACGTGGCCTGGCCTGGAATATAGCAGGGGTAATGAATAAACGAGTAAATGACTGAATGAATGTAAACTGAGAGTGAACAGCTGTGCAGAGATCCTGATCAAGTAAAGCAGAGTGACAAGAAGGACTATATGAAGTGTGTATGGCTAGAACAGCACTCCTCTGAACTCCACAGGGTGATCCTAAACAAGCTTTCTTGCCCCTGACAACCAGTTTCACACCAGCTCAGTACACTATGGCCTAGACACACACCCCAAAACACATGCAGACAGGCTGGTGTGTAATTACCAAAAAGAGAGAAATCCACATCAGCGGAAAACCATTATTTAGCTTCTCCTCTTTTGGCTCAGTGGTTAAAACATACTTGTGATGGTCACATCTCCATTGCACTAGTTAATGTCTGAGAAAAACCCCTAACCTTGACCACTGACTGGCCCAATATATTTATCCATCTTACTGTTCATCCCAAGAAAGAAACACGGGTTTCTTTCAGACTATGGATGAGGAGAGAGACAGCCCATCCCTAGGACTGTCTCAGCATACCCACGGCAGAATATTCTAAAAGGAAAAGCCAAAAGTCTTTTAAATTTGATACAAGTAGCTCTTAAATCAATACACTCCCAACAGGGAAAAGGGACACAAGTCAGCTGTTCTTAGCAAATGTTCCAGAGTTCGGAGGAGGGGCAGCAGCTGTATCTTTAGGGCTCAGACTAACTCCTTTTAAGTTCCTTGAAAAGATTTGGAAAGAGGACTCCCAAGCTTGAGCCCATGCCTATGGGCTCAAAATCTCCCCCATGACATTCCCTTCAACTAGCTATTGGGAAGCAACTGAAGCAAATGGAAACCATCCCCTATAGCTGAGCAGGTGCAGGATCTGAGACTGGCTCCATAGCTGACTTAATAGGTAGCCCAAGGGACTCATCAGTTGTTCTTTCACAAAATGTGGGAGAACAGAGATTCCCTGAAAAACTCTGACAATGCAGAACACCCCTAGAGAGCTGCTAATAAGCTGACCAAAAAAAGAAAGAAGAAGAGGAGGAAGAGGCAGTATTTTATAAAGTCAAGCTCAAATTTATTAAGTTACAGTTCAAAGCCCTGTAGATGACATAGTACAAGTCCTGGAGAAACACAACTGAATGCCTGGTACCTTGAAAGAGTTATTATAAAAATATAAACTTGTAAAACTAACAAACAGACCCAAGAATATATGCCTTTCATTCCACCCAATAGTTCTATGTGATTAACCTTTTCCAAACTATGAGAATATAGCTGAGGTTATGTTTCCAATTTAACATCAGAAGAAACTACAGTGGAGATAGATTAACTTGCCACTAAAATGGTATGTTAAAGCAGGTGGGGGAAAGACCTAGCTTCTAGAAAGTCAAAAGACCTGGAACCTAGCCTTACTTCTGAAATTTGCTAGATACAATATTTGGCCTTGAAAACAGTGAAGAATTATTACTCTTTGAGTTTCCATTTCTTTGCTTTAAAAAAGGAGGATCCTTAATGTGGGTCAATTAAATAAGGGGTATGAAAAGATCTCAATCTTGCAAAATACTGCAGAATGTCCTTGCTACTACTGGGCACACAGGTTTTCCTGGTCTCACTCCAGTGCATTCTTTCGTTGCACTGCAAAGCTGACAAACATCATTAGCCGATCCTTTTCCAAATTAGTTTTCAACCACAAACAAACAATTCTGAAAGGTGAGGTGCCATGTGTTCTAGATATTCCAAAAAAGTACCAAAGCTTTGGGTGCCAGGTTAGCTTCAGCCAGCAAATATACCCCTTTCATCAAACGATGTTTCCAGGTTACTATCCTTAATCCAGATCACTAAAGAGCCCCGTATCCACTGGTCTTGATCAGGTTCTGGTCCTGTTAATTACTCCTAAAAGGTAACTCACTAGGAAATCTACCCAGTAGAAAGATCACTTAGGGTGCTCTTGCTCTAAGAGTCCTAAAGCAGATTTCAATCTGATTCCTCAAACCACTGGATTAAGTCGAGACATGCATTCTAATTGTGACTTTCCTACTGACGAGCATGGTTACTCTGAGCAAACTACTCCCTATGCCCTCCGTTTCTCTATTATCATAGTGAGGGGAACATCTATGACTCTCAAACCTGGCTGTTCATTAGAATCCTCTGGAAATCTTTACTAGATCCCTGGGCCTCACCCCAGACATACTGGATTAGACTCTCCGGAGAAGGACCATATATATCTTATGTATCTCCCACATAACAGAACTGTGGATTACGAACGTCCATAGTAAGTTCAGCAATGCTCCCTCCCATCTTCCCAGGAGCTGCTAGTCCCTCTCACCTGTATTCCATGTTGCTGGCATTCTTGCGAGTAGCAGTCAGTTCAAGCCCATTCTTTGTCCAGTAGCTGTATGTAAGAGTGTGAGAGCTGGAGGTGAGGTTACACTGCAGGGTGATGGGGAGAACAGGGCTGTCTCGAAGAATGACCTCTTCACTGGTGACAATCCTTGGCTCTGTAATAAGAGTGCACAGTGACAGGGAGCCATAGCCTTCCATTCTCTGTAGCCCTGGCCTGAGAATTGGATGGGGTAGGATGGGGAGACTAGAAGAAGAGGGAGGGCAGACAGGACCACATGAGGAATTTCACTTTACCACTTTGGAGGAAGTCAAGAAAGGAAAAACAATGATTATAAGCAAATGACCACTAGCGCAGACAACAGCCTGAAGACCAGTTGGCCTAGACGTGAAAAGAATGGGAGTATTACAGGTACTTGTACTGGCAACAATCCACTTACACTTTTGAACACCACAGTTTTATGATTTAAGAACCACCAACCAATTCAGCTTCAATTAGAAAATCAGGCTCCACCTTGCAGTTCTGAAGACAAAGGCAGTATCATTTATGTAACTAATAAACTCCCTATGGAGTCACTAAGCCTTGGAACAGTAATAGCTATAATTAGATAATACATGTATGGCTTTTCCCACATTAAATTCTGATAAACCTATGGCAAACCAGCCATGGTCATTAATTATGCAGAAAAAGACAGTGTCGATCCTAACAGCAAATTTCCTGCCAGTAGTCTGTTGCATTTTCCAAATTTTGCCAAGGGAAAATTCTTAAGGAACCATCACAGTTCTCTCCAGCCCGTATTTATTCCCAAAACAAAACTTTTTCAGAATTGCAAAGTAAAACACATTCCACTGTGCAGATAATATAACTAGAATGCGATATGTGTTGGTATCATGTGTTCCTAGTGTTTTAGAGCTAAAAGGCCCTTAGAGTTCACCGAATCCCCACTCTTTAAGAGCTAGAAACGGAAAATGACTTGTGCAAGTCATGACTTAATGGCAACGCTGGGCCTAGAACACACATCTAACTGAATTCTCTAGCTCTGCCTCCCTTCCCCACCTCCAACCCCCCCCTTCCCCCCACCCCGCCACTTTCCGCCCTACAGCAAGTTACATAATTCATCTTCTGGTTCTCTCCTGGGCTTAGATAACCTGGGGTCATTATTTTAGAACCTACGAAAATAACCTACTTGACTCAAATATTAGAACACATTGAGCAGAAATGTTTTAAGGCACACGCTAGCATTCCTGGAAGGTTCATCCTTAAAGCCCTTTGAATTCCACCACTATATTAAAGTCAAGATGTTTGCCGTCTTGTTGTTATCGTTACTTCTAACCTTTTCCCAAGCTCAGCTGTTATTCTACTTTTGGTCAGACATTTTCAGGTGAAGTCTAAACTTTTCCCAATCACAATTAGAGGTACTTCCTCTTTTATTCTTTTTCCAATTGTTTCTCAGAAATTCTTGACTAACTTCCCATTTCCCTGCACCTGGCAACTCTGTAGCAGCAACCTGACACCATTTTATGTAGTACGGTGCTGACTCTTAACTCTTGAGGACAGAACTCTCTCCCTCCACTGGAGCTAAGCTTTGTTCCCTGTGCAGGGAGGGGGACAGAATGGAGAAGTCATGGGACACTTGCAAAATATAATGCCCAAGGACCTCCTAATCAATGCAACATTTCTGACTGTAGAGCTCATATCAAAGAAAACTGACAAATAAAGCAAATCCTCAAGTCTGTTCAATTAAAGGGGTTCTCACTATTTTCCAATTCTGGCAAAGGGATAGTGCTTATCTTCCATTCAGCATTGGTCCTTACTGGTAACATCAAACAGGGTCTCTATGTACAGATAATGGAGGCATAGCAGCCACTAAGACAAAAGCAGATGCATGGAAACACGTTAGCGCAGTGGTGTCCCATGGTTTCCAAAACACACTGGACAGAAGCCAAATCCCTGGGCCTTAAGTCGAGCAGAACGGCTGCAAACCCTGCAATGGAAGGCGCACACACACCATCAGCAGAAAGCACCACAATTCCAAGAAAAATCAAAACCAAGCAAAAACAAAAGAGAGAACCAATACTCCACAGAAATTAAAAATATAAAGGCAACATCAAAACCCAAACACACTTTTAAGTTTTTACTAACTTTTTATTATCCAATTTTACTTTCTGTCCCACGTGGGACTCTCCTGGTTCTTCTTCTCAGACTGCACTGAGAAATGGTAAACTCTGAGGACGAGGCCAAGAGCTTCCAGATGTTTCAACACAAGGAGGCCAAAGTAAGTGCTACTCTTACCTGTGACGATGCAAATGCTCACTGCAGCTCAGGGAGATCAAGAAGGTGATGAGAGCAACCTGCAGACTTTCTGCCAAGAATTCTTGGAAGGCAAAGGAAAGCACTTTTCCCCTTACGTGTTAAAGATCCAGGAGAGAGTCAGCTGGGAGCAAGTGGATAATTTAAATAGGTTTAAATAGGATTCTGCACCATAGGCGGGCTGTGGGGTAGGGTAGCCTCCCTCCGATGATTGCTGTATATGGAAACCCGTGCTAAACCAAGCTCCTTGGCCAGGGTGCCACATCTGCATTCTACACCAGGATGAAGGTGGAGCTTTTCTCTCTGTGGTTTAGCACTGTGCATGAAGATCCAGGAGAGAGGAACATTTAGGAGAAGCCCAAAAATGTTTACCTGCCACTGACTCCTATTTAGAAACAGTGGATGGGAGACTCTTACCCTCACCATCACTCATGTGTAGAAGAACATGCTATGGCCAGGGAGATAGCCTAAAAACTGGGCGTATTTCTCTGTCTGCCTTACCTTACTCAAGGAGTTCTGGGGAAAGTACTGTCAAGAAGTCATTCTTAGGGGTGCCTGAGTGGCTCAGTCGGTTAAGCGTCTGCCTTCGGCTCAGGTCGTGATCTCAGGGTCCTGGGATCGAGCCCCACATCAGGCTCCCTCTCTCTCTGACCCTCCTTCCCGCTTGTGCCCAATCTCTCTCTGTCTCAAATTTAAAAAAAAAAAAAAAAAAAAGTCATCCTTAGAAGACTTCAACCTCCTCCTGGAGGCAAATGTCCTGCTAAGACCATAAAACAATCCAATTAGAGTGAATTCAGGATATTTTTTAGAAGTAGCAGCAGCAGCTTGGCTCTCTAAAACAGTTAACTAGGGTTAACTGACTGAGGACGTCTGGGACGAGACTGAACTGGCCAGGGTTTGGTTTAACCATGTGCAGACACTTCTGAGTTAGGAAGTTTATTTCCAAGTAAACTGGGGAAATATTATGTAGTACCCCCAAAGACTCATCTTCTGGCCCCAAGGCATGACCTTTTAACTCTGAGTCTACCTGAGTCAAGCTCCTGGGAAGTACAAGTACCAAATGCCCAGCCCAGTCCATGCCTACAAACTTCTGCAGATTTCTGTGGCCATATGGGTAATTCTGCTTTCATAAGGAAAGGAGCAGGGGGGCAGGAGAAGGAAGCGTGCAAGGGAAAAACTGTTAAATTAAAGGAAAATTGCTGGGTTAATATTCCCCATTTTCACATAGACAGGTTTTCTTTTCCCCTTTCCAGAAGCAGGTTCTCTGATTGAACAGTGCCAGCTGCAGCAGCCTCTCCTATCTCTCCCCTGAGGCCTCTCCTCTTCATAAGCATCTTCTAAGGTACCGTACCGAACAGATGACTAACCTGCTATCTTCCACATAAGTATACAGATTCAGGGCTCATGTCCTATTATTTCCTGTGTTATTACCAAATTCCTCATAAATGTGTTTTTACTATTTTTACTTACTCTTTCTAAATCAATCAGTTCCTTAAGCCAGACGTGGCTATAAGTCTGAGTTGTTGAAGAGAAGGTGAAAACCCAAAGAATCTTTCCACTAAGTAGAGTCTGCTTCCTCAAGTATTAATCAGGTCAGATGTGGGACTAGAACTAACTCTTCCTGGCCAGGGTCACTAGCTCACTGGTGGCTTCTCCCTCCTTCTTCTTTCCACTGTACAAGTAGCAAGACACTTTTCAGAAAGAGAGGTGGCCACAAGAGCTCCTGTATCTAATGTCTTACTTGTACCTGCTACAACAGAGGAAGGGAAGAATTCTGAGCTCGCTGCTTAGCTCTCCCTCATCACTTAGTTGGAATTTAGTTTCCTCTTTTTTCAAAATGCAAGAAAAGGCCAGTGTGAATGGCTTCCAAACTACTTCTGGGGTTGCCAGGGGATGAGGAGCACTGTGCCAACAGTCAGTCATCAAAGTCAAACTATCTGTGAACAGGAAGCAGATGCAACTCTGACTCTGAAACAGCATGGTGGGGTTTTAAAAAAAATACTTTGCAGTTTAGTGTCACCCGGTGCCTAATAGCAAGACATATGGAGAAAATCTCAGGCTGCTGCTTTTGACAGAACAGGAGCCTGGATGGGCAGGACCAGTAAGGAGTGTACTGCTGTAGTGGAGGGCTGTTATCAGAGAAGCACGTGCCACTGTTTTAGAAAAGAAAAAGAGCTGGAACTATGGAACTATCCAAGCTTACATGCCACCCAACAACCAAAACACACCACCACACCGCACCTATGGCGACATTCCCATCGCAGAACAGGATGACACCAAGTCACAGTGAGGGAAGAAGCTGGGCAGACACAAACTTAAAACCATAGAGGTGAAGGCAGCTACTCAGAGAGCTTCAAACAGATGAACAGAAGAAATAAAAAGTAGTTAGATTGGGGAGAGAAACAAAAATAAAAAGGCACCAGAGAATAAATCAGCAAAAGGATAGCAGGAAAACCTACTACAAAATTAAAGGGGAGGGAAAGAAACAATTCAACACTACCCTGGTTTAACTGCCTGGTATTTTGAGTTTTAAGTGGTTTTTTGAGGCACCCCCCCCCCAACCCAGTTGTCCCTCCCCACCTCTTCCCACTGCAGATGATTTTGGACAGGCACGGATTTCCCCAAGTTCTTTGTTCCTGAGGAGAAAGACACAGAGAAGGGTTGGGGGATAAGGGAGGCAGAGAGGACGGCAAAGGAAAAAAAAAAGTTGCCACAGATGTTTTCATACACTACAACCAGAAGGGTCGTGGGTTTGAAAAAACGAAGACAATGGGAGGGGTGAGCGATCATACTGGGGAAGAGGGAAAGGAAGCAGAAGGGAAGGGTCATCGGGCCACCTCTAATGACTACAGTACTACTACTGTAGGGTGCTGGACTCACTCTGAAGGACGCTTATGGTGGCCTGGGCTCGAATCCATGTTATGGAGGGGTTTTGCCTCAAGTCATTCCTCTTGGGGTCGTTGCTGGCCCTGCACTCGTAAGTCCCAGAGTCCTCCAAGGTGAGCCGGGTTATTCTCAGCACACTCACGCCGTTTGACCCGTAGGCGGTGTTTACGGTGACACGGCGCTTCCGAGCACCGTCCCACAGCTGTCTGAAAGACTCTGCCCGGTTGACTTCTGCGTACCACCACTGGATCTCTGGCGTGGGGCTCCCGACCACGTCACAGTACAGCTCAAAGGCGTCCCCAGTGAGCTTAGTTTCTGACATGGGCGACTTGACAAACCCAGCTAGAGGGAGGGGGAGCAGGAATGCAGTGACAGGCCAATCAGAAAAAAAAAAAAAAGAATCAACAGGTGTTAATAGTAATTTAAAGAAAAGAAAAGAAAAAAGCAAATGAGTTGCAAAGAACAAAAAGGATTCATTTTTAAACTATAAAGAGACAGTAAATAGCATTTCATATAAGCTTTTAGAAGAAGAACCACCCTGGGAAGCTTATGAAGCAAAGGCAGGCTAATTACAAGCTGGGGCGGCCCAGGTGCTAGCCAGGCAGAAGCAAGCCCACTGGAAAGCGTTTTAGCAATGGGCCCGGTTGGTAGGAATCAGAAAGCCTCAGGTCTCAGGGAAGAGTCTTTTTCCTTAGAGCACAAACCATTACCTTTTCAAATTCAGGCAAGCAATGAAAGATAACCGCAAGCAGCAGTAGTTCTATATGCCAAGTCAGGATCTCTCTTTTGGATGGGTGAACACTTCGTTAGAGATGCAATGTCTTTTGTGGGCCTCAACAAGAAATATTAACTGACCTAATGGTGCCTTCTCCTGAGAATCAAAGTCCAAATTTCAACCGAAAAGGCAGCATATTTCTCTCTTGTGCAGGAGTCCATCCTGAGTTTGGGATGGACTTCCCCCCACATCCTGTTCTCCCCTGGGTCTTTGGCAAACAAACGGCCCAGCTAGCTGTGACTAGGTAGCCTCTACCTGAATGCAGACTTTCAGGCACAAGAAAACAAGACAGCCTGTACTTCAGAGTGAGAATTACTATGAGTGTCAGCTCAGCAGTAGAACCAACAGCAACGGCAATCCAGCTCATTGCCAATAGAGGGACTATGCCTTCCACAATTCCATGAGTTCATAGAACTAGAGAACTCTCCTGAAAAGTCAGTCTTAAAAATAACCATGGTACTTGACAGGTTCTGTCTACACAGTTTACTTGCCTAGCTCCCAGAGGCCAGCTCATAAAGAATAAGAAATATGTAATGATGAATTAAATTCTATGGTGAAGGCTAGGCCTCAACAATATTGCCAGGCATTGTTCAGGAATTAAAGTTGATGCCTACCTCCAATTGTCCATAATTTGCTTTAGGTTACACTCCCATAAGACAAGGTGGCAATGGCAGAAAGAGAGTAGAAAATCCAGACTTAATTGAAGAACTTGGGAGTAGGATCTATAATAAACTAAATCACAGCGCAAGCATACTCTCTCTCACCCATTTACTCCACCTAGGGTTCATCAGCACTTCTACCAATTCAGGCAGTATCCTAAGGTACAGGGCAAGAGCGGCTGGTCAATTTCTCTGGGGACCAAGCTGACCCCTCTGGAGTGAGCAGAGTGGGGCCAGGATCTACCAACATCAGATTAAAAACATTCCAAAGGAAAGGTATAAATTAAATGGAACAGCTTTCCTACAGTCCAGAATCCAAGGATATAAAGGAGCTGGCTGAAAATGGAGGTTACTAAGTGGAGAATTTTCTGTTTATATCCACAGAAGTACTTGCCTTTGGAAATAAATTCCACCCCATGGACCTGAGAACCCTAAGAGAGGTACTATACTTACTTAAGTAAAGGACAAGACCTTCAAATTCATACTAGTCTTTCAATTCATAAAACACTGAGAATCTGGGGAGGACAGGAATCCAGTAATCAACAGCCTCAGACTAAATGTTCTGCCTTGAAAATGCTATTCTAAACTACCTCTTCAGATCGTGTCAGTTCCTTGTAAGGAACCATCTACCAGAGGCCCCAAGAAGCCAAAAAGATGTCACTCTCAGATGCAGGGGAAGTTTCAGAATTTCAGAAAGGAGACACCAATCCCCAGCAATGAAAAGCTGAGCTCACTTCCAGGTAAGTGGTAATCAAGGAGCCATGTCCTAATTTCACAAACTGCCACCTGCCCACCCGTCAAAGTTAATGCCAACTAATATAGAAGGACAGGTAAAGGAAGCTGGTTCCATTCATTTTACTACTGGTTTAATCACCATGGAAAACTGGTTATCAGTAAATCCCTAGGAAGCAGTAAAGAGCAGTACTCTGTTTTAATCACACTCTCAATCATTAAGTGTAAATTACAAGAGCTCTTATTCTCACATTTTCTGTGAACTGGGGGAGTTTATGTCTTCTCAAACACTGTGATTATGCACACTGTCCTCGACTTATGATGGGGTTACATCCTGATAAAGCCATTGTAAGTTAAATTATTTCTAAAGCCGAAAATGCATTTAATACACCTAACCTACAGAACATCACAGCTTAGTCTAGCCTAACTTAAACGTGCTCGGAGCATTTACACAGGCCTACGGTTGGGCAAAATCATGTAACAAAACAACTACTTTATAAGTGTTGAATATCTCATATAATTTATTGAATGTTAAACGGAGAATGAAAAACAGAATGGCTGTATGAGTCCGGAACAGTTTTGTCTATTGGTTGTTTACCCTCGGGAAAGCCTGGCTGACTGGGAGCTGCAGCTCACTGCTGCGGCCCGCAACCATGAGGGAGGAAGGGTCTGCGAAAAGATCAATATTCAAAATTCAAAATATGGTGTCTATTGAATATGTATCACTTTTGCACCATCATAAAGTTGAAAAGTTTTAAGTTGAACCACGGTAAATCAGGGACCATCTACTTGATCACCCTCTAGAAACCTGTTAGTGGGTTTGTTTTGTATTTTGTCCCCTTCTGAAATGCAGGCTGACATTTAAGCCTCTTTATCAATCTACTGACTATGCTAATGTAAAAGGAATGCCTGCAAGTATGTCCAGAACCCCAAGAACCCAACCAATTCCAGTGTAATCTCAAATCCCAATGCTACACAATTCAAAGGTAGCTGAGAAACAGCCTGAACACAATTCCCACTGCATAGAACCAAGCAAGTCACTCAACCTGACACTGCCACCTTTGGGCAAAACTCACTACTAAGAAGGAAGGAATGCTGATCTGATTTAGTTTAATTTTCTACCTACACACAGGAAAATGGGACTAAGTCAAAAATAAATGTTCTTTGAATTAGTAAATTATATGGCATATATTTAAACAAACATCTAAAAACAAGATTTAAAATCCCTTAAAACACTAACAACAGACATCTATGTGTTCTTTGAAAGCTATTATTATTTATTATTAGCCATGTGCACCAACAGGTAACATTTTCTAAGTATGTGTTAAGAGACAATGTGCTAATAAGCACTTTGTGTTACCTCATTTAATCCCCACAACAGTCCTATAAGATAGGTGCCACCATAACACCCTTAAAGATGGAAACTAAGGCCCAAAAAAGTTAAGTACTTTGCCCACAGTCACAAGCTAATAGTGAAAGAGTCTGGCCTGAAATCCAGATGTGTCCAAAGCCAAAGCATGGTCTCCTAATAACTTTGCACAACTGTGGTCAATATCCCTTACTAAAATAGAAAAAGTTTTTAAAAATTAAAGATATTTTTTGTCACCACTTAAATGTAATTAATAATTTCTGACTACAAAAACAAGGACCTGTCCATTGGAATGTGCAGCACACTGTGGTCACTAACTCCTTAAAATTATAATCCTAGTAAAGAATGGAGATAGAGAAGCATTGGATCAAAGAGTTCCCCAAGCAAGGGGTGTGTGCGTGTGCGTGTATCGGGGGACAGAGAGGAAAAGTGAGAAAACAAAAGAAAAGATGGTTCAAAAGCAAGATTGCCCCCTAGTTCTGATGATTTCATCACCCTGCTCTTGAGAAGGCTGGCTTCATAGGAGGGAAGAGTTTAAAAACATTAGATGCATTTCTCTGATACTGTGGTCAGTGGGCAAATTAACAAAGAGCAGTACCTAAAATTTTTATAAAACTTAACAGTTTACAAAGTGCTTCCATGCACATCACATCGCATTTCATTCACATAGTTTCACAAGGTTCATAGGGCAGGCACAGAGAGAGGTTCATAACTTGCCCAAGACGGCTCAGGTAGCTAATCTTGAGCAGAGATGGGATCAGAATGCAGGTCTTCAGCAATTAGTCTACTGTTCTTCCCATTAAACTGTACTGCCTCTAACCAAACCAAGCACAGGATTCCTTGATAGCTGAACATGCATCAAAAAACCATGAAAACAAATCTATTTCTCCTCCTAGAAGCAGGGAAAAGAAAAAACAAAAAACCTCTCTACACAGTATCGTGAAATCACAATTAGCAAAGGAAAGTTATTAGCAATCATCTACCTCATTATCCATCCAAAATTAGCTACAGTTCAGGAGAAGAGAAGAGCCAGCTTGCAGCAGCAGCAGCAGGAAGAGGCAGACAGCTCAGAGCCTGACTCACTGCCCTGCCTTTCATCACCAAGGGCTCTCAGTCAAGTATGTGCCCTCAACATAAGAGGCCAGCAGAAGGATCTGTTTGATCTCCAGGTCAAAGCCCATCCAATATTTTGGAAAAAGCCAAAATTTCTGAAAAAGAGCCTCCTACCCCTTCCCCACCATCATCTCTACCCACTGTAACATGTAACGAGGCTCAGATCTCAAACAGGTTTGAGAAAGTGCATTCGGTTCAACAATGATAAAGGAAGCTGAAAGGTGGTCACAGGTTTGGGGGAAGGGAGAGACTAGAAGCTGGGGTTGGAGGAGGACAGCAAGCACAGTACAAAAAAATGACAGTAAAACCGGGAAAGCAGTAATATAAAATTGCATAACTGGGGATGGGGGATGGGAAGCGAAGATGACAGCTGGGGCTAGCAGCCGGAGAAAAGGAGGAGCTCTCTGGCAGGAAAAACTGGATGTGTAGATATGTAGCAGCGGGTGAGAAGAAAAAGGGAACACAGAAGAGCAAGTTGAGCCCAATCCCAAGAAAACCGCTTTTACATATGCCCCAGGAAGCAAAAAAGCTAACCTAAGTCCCACACAGGACCTGAGACCATCAGTGATTTTTACAGCTGAAATTCTCACGTACCTCCAGGGCAAGCTCTGAACAGGTAACAAGACTTAACTTCTCACCCCCTCTCTCTCTCAGCTGACTACTGCCAAGGCCAGGCTTTTAAATCTAGCCTGCTTTTATCACCTTTTATTTATTTATTTTTTTAAACAGCTGTTCCCTTCAAGCCCCTGTTTACTACTAATTCCCTGTGGGTGGCTCATGCTGTTGTCTCTTGCATGCCTCATAATAAAGAGAAAATGACAGCCAAGGACAAAAGAGCATTTCCCTCCCCCCATCTCACCCTCAAACACACCCTCATATCATATACATCAAAAAGAAAAAAGACTAAGACAAGCTATCTCTAACTGTGGTTTTAGGCATAGTATTTCAAATCTATTTAAACAACTGTGAACTGCTACAAGGCTGTATACACAGGCTGTACACATCTCGCCTATTTTTTTTTTTTAAAGATTTTATTTATTTGAGAGAGAGAGAGAGAAAGAGTGAGCACGAGCAGGGGGAGAGGCAGAGGGAGAAAGGGAGAAGCGGACTCTGCTGAGCAGGGAGCCTGATACGGGGCTCGATCCCAAGACCCTGGGATCATGACCTGAGCTGAAGGCAGATGCTTAACTGACGGAGCCACCCAGGCGCCCCACATCTTGCTTATCCTTACTGTTAATTTAAGAATTATCATCACTATTCCTTAACAACAAAGACAGGTCTTAAATCCATACGCAGTTATTCTGTATGTAACCATCAAGAGTAAGGCAGGCCTGAAGCCCTGGGAGTGGATGAAAACGGGATAACCTCATTTTCTGCTGCAGCAAGTATCTGGGTCTGATCTCAAGGATTAGTCTGATCTGTAGGTAGAAATGGCAGCAATTACAAAGCATTTCCCAAAATTTAACCTACTCCTTTCTCAGCTACCTCTATCAGGCAGACATGATAACGGTTTAGGACTGTTCCCATCACTAGTTTCTGCCAGGGCCCACTCTTCATTTAGAAAGTGTACCATCCAAATGGCTAAAGAAATCTGCTCAGCATTTTAGCCAGCTCTGTTTTGGAGAAACAGGGAAATCCAGTTTGAAGGAGACTACGTAGTTTAGTGATTAAAAGCAGCAAACTCTAAAATCAGATTGTCTGGAGGTGCAATCAATAACTATATGACCTCAGACAAGTGACCTAACCTCTCTGAGCTTCTCCTAATCTGTAGAAAGAGGTAAATAATAGTAGCAACCTCATGGTGTTACTGTGAGGATTAAATGAAATAACACAGCTTAAAACAGTGCCTGGCACATGGTAAGTACTCAATAATGTTAGCTATTATTATATGTCTCCACAGAAATAATGCTGAACAGGCCACATGCAATAGCCTTCAGCACTGCTCCACAACAGGCTGCGAAGCAAAAATGTTACATCCAAAATGAGTTCTAAATTAGAATCCAACTTCAAGAAACAACAAAAAATTAACCTTTAAAATAAATTTAGAACCATAATGGAAGTAGACTGCAGAACGCAATGAAAAAGGGAATTCTTCATTCCTTCCTATCCTTAGAGCAACCTAGAATGGGGAGAATGATAATAGTATGAATTCAAGCAATTTGCGAAATGTTACTAGAGTCATAAACCATTAAATCTGAGATATTATGAACAATGTGAAAAGCCCGGGGCGCCTGGGTGGCTCAGTCGTTAAGCGTCTGCCTTCGGCTCAGGTCATGATCCCGGGGTCCTGGGATCAAGCCCCACATCGGGCTCCCTGCTCAGCGGGAAGCCTGCTTCTCCCTCTCCTTCTCCCCCTGCTTGTGTTCCCTCTCTTGCTGTGTCTCTCTCTGTCAAATAAAATCTTAAAAAAAAAAAAAATGTGGAAAGCCCAAAAGTAATGAGAATAAAAGGAGGCACAAGATTCTCCTAAAAAAAAAAAAGTGATGAATAAACCCACCGATTACAAATCAATCTGTTTAGCAATGATATATGGGAAGATACTGAACACTGGGCAGGCCAAACTGTAAATTCACAAAATATAAAATGGTAGTTACAGGATTTTGGACCATGTCAGATTAAGCTTAATTTCATCTGACAGGTCAGCTTTTGAGTCAGTATCTCCACACCTTAAATTCCCTTAACACTGAGTAGTTTCTTCTAACAGGAATGATGCCATCTTCTTTATTGGGTAGTTGTAAGTCATGTAGTTTATATGGAAGAGCTCTGTAAACTGTAAAGCTCTATGCAAATGTTATTTTAAGACAGAGAAGGGATAAGCATCTGATATGACTGATCTCCAACAAGGATTTTCATTCAGTCCTGTTGTCAATTACCACTGACAAGCTAAACAAGACCTACCTAGATCCATGGGTCTAAAAGTCAGTGACCAAAAAAAAAAAAAAAAAAAAGGTTAGAAGTATGATAAAAAGAAACCATGGGCTTCTCTCAACCCAGAAAATACAAACAAAATTTTGCCTATAATACAGGGGTGTCCCAGGGGCGCCTGGGTGGCTCAGTCGTTGGGCGTCTGCCTCATCCTCAGGTCATGATCCTAGGGTCCTGGGATTAAGCCCGGCGTCGGGCTCCCTGCTCAGCGGGAAGCCTGCTTCTCCCTCTCCCACTCCCCCTGATTGTGTTCCCTCTCTCACTGTCTCGCTGTCAAATATATAAAATCTTTATTAAAAAAAAAAAATACAGGGGTGTCCCAGAGCCCAGGTTAGACATTTGTGTCTCAATTGTATTGCTATTGAGTGAACAGATAAGGGTCTTTCTAGTAAGCTGAGAGCTGCCCACCTTATAAGGAAATGAGGCATGGTTTACATCTAGGTTGGATTCTTCAACTTCTTCAACCTCAATATCCTCCTCTGAAAACTGGGGATAATAATCCCTACCTTCATAAAGTCATGGTGAAGTTCACATAAACAATGGTATATAAAATTACTCTGTAACCTATACGGCTATAAATGAGATAATACAGGGGGCCATTCTGTGCAAGCATTCTAGTCTGTAACAAAGGATGACTTATACCAGCCCTGGGGGTTCTAAGACTCACCCATGGGGGAGAGTGGTTGTCTACTGCACTTTTTCTTAATTTTTCAATTTTCCAAAGGAATAAAAGCATTGAAAACCAATGACCCAAAGAATTTAAATATGTTTCAAATAGAAAGTGACATTAAATAAGGTAGAGTTGCCAGCAATTAATAATAAAATTTAGAATTCTGGTCCCCTCTTGCATTTCTTCTTGTATATGTAACATGCTCCAGGGGGCACAATAACACCAGCCTAGGACCCTGAATGTCCTTGAAAGGGCTCTAATAGATTGGAAGCTCTGCTTATATGTTATTTATTAGAAAATCCTGGCCACTTAAGTCTTTTACAGACATCAAATAAAGAGCTTCATTATTAAAGACACTCCTTGAGACTAACAACATTTCCTCCTCATTCCAAGAAGGAAAGAGGCATTTTAGTTTAATCTTGAACAAAGAGAGTGAGGCTAAATATAACTGATCAGGTCCCATTTTGATTGTGATATCAATATGACTATAACCTTAGTTTTTAAAAACTAAGTATGTGTCCAAGGGGAAAAATGCAATAGCCACAAACTGATATCAAGCTAGTCTTTTTAGGAAACTTTAGGAAATCTACTTAACTCCACAAATAGTACTCAAGCTGCTAGTACACAAAGGAAAAAAAGCTAGTTTTGCTAGCCATTAAAAACCAAGGATGTCTCATCCAAAGGAAATAGACAAATGCATATAAATCAGCTGTATCTTAAAGGGTGTTCTTAATGAAAGGTCTGGTTTCAAACAGTGAAACCCTTATATATTTAAGCAAATGCTCATAAAAATTCTATTCCAATAGACTGTCAAAAATAGCTATGGACCAATCTAGAACTAGACCCAAATGAACTACGAGGCCAAAACCAATTTTTTTGTGTGTGGTCCAGGGGGGGTGGGGGTGGGGAACAGTTACAGAGCATGCCTCAGTTGACCCTCCAGTTAGGATTTATTAAAGGCAAAATGAAAACAATATGCTAGAAAGGTTGAATACTCCAATTAAAGAACCAATCTCACAGCCAAGGGTAATTACTAATGAAAAGCTGATCTTCACTAATTACTTTTCCTGTGAAATTCACTTAACCTGTAGATTCAATATAATTTTTTTTTATTTATTTATTTGAGAGAGCACACAAGCAGGAGGAGGGCAGGGGGAGAAGGTGAGAGAGAATCTCAAGCAGACTCCCCATCTAGTATAGAGCCCAAAGAAGGGCTGGATCTCAGGACCCTGAGATCACTCAACCGAATGAAGCACCCAGGCACCCCTAGATTCAGTATAACTTTTGATAACAAACTCATTTTCTGTCCCTGACAATATCCAATCAGGATTTAAAGGTTAAACATAACACAATTCAGCTCATTCTTCAGAGGATGATACAATTCAATCTCATTTTTTTTTTGTGGTGGTGGGCAGCAAAGCAAAGTTTACTGAGCGATAGTACAAAGCTCCCGAAGAGGGATGGGACCCAAGAGAGGTGCCCTCATCTCACTCTTTCATCATCACATATCTCCCATGAGAATGACCATGAACATAAGCAGCGCAAGCTGACAGTCTGAATATAATCTAGAAGAGATTTTAACTGAAAGAGGTAGGAAACCCGCCTTCTTTTAAACAACCATTCCCAGAAACCAGAGTCAAATAGTTTGCACATAGGGATATTCAATCTTTGAATCACATCCCAGAATGTTAGGTAACATAGTCCCAGTCTTCTCTTCTGAGGAATTATTTCCAAAGCATAAATAGCATATAGTGGAAACCACACTGGAAACTTTGTTATTATATGTCAAAAGCAAAACTTTTCTTAGATGGCAGAATCCTACAGCAGCTATTCTTAAACCTTATTATGCATCAGAATCATCTGTTAAAACACAGACTGCTAGGCCCCATCCCAAGATTCTGATACCATAGGTCTGAAGCAGGGCCTGGGAATGTGCATTTCTAACAAGTTCTCAGGTGATACTGGTGGTGTTGGTTCACAGACCACACTCTGACAATTAATGTCTTAGTGTGAAACTGTTGAATTTTTTAGCTTTTTCAAAGAGAAGGGAAATATAGGCATAGGAGCCACACAGGTGTTTCTGAAACGAAGTAATACCTAGAAAGTGAGTCTGATTCATAACCAAAAGAGCCAATGTGGCAAAAATGGTTGCTAAAAAACTATCACTCACTAGGAGTTATGCTCCCTTCAGCAACACATATACTATGACTTCATAATAACTTTTATCTTGTCTTTGTTCTAGTTCTCATTCTCTAAATTGCAAGCATGCTTTTAATTCAATTTACCATTTTTTGAGGGCCTCTTTACTAAAAACTATACACAGGGATAATAAAAATAAACATTGCTGCAGGGCGTCTGGGTGGCTCAGTCGTCAGGTGTCTGCCTTGGGCTCAGGTGTCCTGGGATCAAGCCCTGCGTTGGGCGTTGGGCTCCCTGCTCCGCGGGAGGCCTGCTTCTCCCTCTCCCGCTCCCCCTGCTTGTGTTCCCTCTCTTGCTGCGTCTCTCACTGTCAAATAAATAAATAAATAATCTTTAAAAAATAATAAAATAAAAAAATAAACATTGTTCCTAAATAAACAAAATAAACTTTGTTCCTAAAGAGAGCTCAGCCTTGAAGATGACACAGAAAAAATAATCAAAATACAATACAACTGATAACAGCTACTTTCACAACAGATGTACAAAAGACAACAGGAACATATAAGAAATAGCTAATTTTGCTGTGGCTGATATATGCACAGAAAACTTATGCATGAAATCTAAGTTTAGCCTTGTCAGTTGTGGGGAGAGGGGAGATGGTCTTGCTCTAGGCAGGAGTAAACAGTTATGAGCACAGGGTTGAGAAGTGGCAGAATGGTTCTAGATACAGCTGAAAAAAATCCACATTTTTTGAGTGCTTTTATATACCAAACACCTGTTAAGTACTCATGTTACTCAGAAAAATGAGACAGTCTATAACCTCAAGACCTCACAATTTAAGGAGAATGACAAGCATCCTGCAGGCTAAGCAGCCTGGACTTCTTTCTACAGAACAAGCAATGTGACCAATCTGACTGGTGGCAGTATGAAGGATAGATCAGAAGAAAGGGGTCAGAAAACTCCTTCGATAGTCCAAATTAAAAATGAGTGTGAACTAAGTAAGAGTAGCTGTAGAAATGATGAAAAGGTGATGGATTTGAGAAATGTTTAAGGGAATGAATCAACTGAAATTGCTGACCACAGGGTGAAGGGTAATACTGTAAATGGAATAAAGGAAGCTGAACACAGAGTTGGCTTTGAAGGCACATACAGGATAAGCTATGCTGATGAGATGTTCAGATGTAGTTAAAAATATGGATCTGTTATTCAGGAGAGAGGTGGAGGCTGGAAATACGCACTTGGGAATTATCAGCTTAGATGGAAGTTGAAGCCAAGGGAGGAGATGAGATCACTCAGGGAGGATGAAAAAGGAACTGAGAATGGAACTTTCTACATAATTACACTTCTTTCCAAATGATTCACCACTGAATGCAATGCACTTTTGCTAGGATACAATACACCAAAATAGGAATTAATTCCCTTATCTGGACAACACTTCTAATAAGGTCAGGTAAATAATTTATTATTCTGCTTTGGAAGATTTAAAAGAAGGGTCTTCTCATGTTCTTGCTGTTAATGACTCAGATACAGGCACAGGATCCATACCAGAAGCTCCCAAAGCAGCATTAGACTTTGAGTACAGTGCCTAATGCTATTCACCTTTACAAAAAATCCTTAACCTCTCTTAAAAACAGCACCCATTTGGTTCCAAAGATTATTTTGGGAAACATTTTTTCTTGGGAAGAAGCTTATCCTTAATACCAATCAAATTTTCTCAACTTTTGAAAAGGAAAACGTATGGAATCTCAGCCTAACGTCCAAGACTAAACCAGCTCTCACTCTGCACCTCTGCAGTAAACTACTGGACACAAATAAAACCAATATGCCACAGAACAAGTGAATGCAGAAGGGCGGAGAGGAAAGAAAATCAACAGGAATGTAGCTATTTCCATGACGTACTGCAATGTTTATGTTCTTTTTCTCACCTTATGGTCCTCTTCAATATTTCTATAAAGATTAACCAGATATGAATTTGGAAAATAAGGACAGTAACACACAAGCAAATGACTAAGAGATTCTCCACTTTGACAATGGCATGGAACAGGGAATTTCCTTCCCCCATCTAGGCTCCAATGGTCTCTCAATTTAAAAAACTGAGGATATTCAATAAAACTATGAGTCTTATTCTGAATTTTTAAAAATGAGTTATGAAAAGAGATAAATCTGACTCCACCTATTAACCATATTGACAATGTACTGAAATTGCAAGCTTTCCCACTACTTAAGTCATAACGATGGCAAAATTATTTATATGGTGAGATTAAGCAACAGGATCTAAGGAATATTTGGTATTACATACTTCATGGAGATCTGTATTTCTCTCCAAATTCTGAACAATTTACATAGTTATAGTTCATTCCCGGAATTTCAGTTGCATCTCCAAAAGGGGCAATATAGTATGAAGAAAGCTTTATGTTTAAATGGTGAAAGGGGAGCCACAGGGCAAATCATTCTTAAAGCAACAAGCAATTTCACCCCCATTAAATGGGAATTTAACATACATTCAATCTGCTGTTAGAAGAATTAAGATCCTACTTGTGGAATTTACTAAGCCTATTCAGAAAGAGACTATCAAGAACACATTCTTAAAATTAAACACAATCCAGACAATGAAATATTATTCAGTGTTAAAAAGAAAGGAGCTATCAAGCCATGAAAAGACATAGAGGAGCCTTAAATGTATTACTAAGTAAAAAAACCAATCCGAAAAGATTATATACTGTATAATTCCAATTATATGACATTCTAGAAAAGGCTGAACTATGGAGACAGTAAAAAGACCAGTAGCTGCCAAGGGCTAAGGGGGAGGGAAAGAAAGGATGAACAGGTGGAACACAGGACTTTTAGGGCTGGGAAACTATTCTCTATGACACTATAATGTGGGTACGCGTAATGACCTGTATCCACAACTCCTAGAATGGACAACACTGAGAAGGAACTCTAACGTAAACTATGGACTTAGGGTGATAATGTGGTATCACTGTGGGTTCACTAATTGTAACAAACGTACCACTCTGACAGGAATGGTGTTAGTGGAGAAGGCTATACGTGTGGGTGGGGGCAGGGTACATATAGTTAATTCTCTGTACTTTTTCTTAATTTTGCTGTGAACCCAAACTGCCCTAAAGAATAAAGTCCATTAAAAATAATTAAATATACCAACTGAAAAATACTTATAATCATGCACTGAGATTTATTTGCCCGTGGCATTTAGTTCCTGACTGCAGATAATTTTTAAAGATTTGAGAGAGAGAGATAAAGCATGTGTGTGCGTGCGCACACACACACTCAAGCAGAGGGAGAGAATCTTCAAGCAGACTCCCCACTGAGTGCACAGCCCGATGTGGGGCTCAATCCCACAACCCATGAGATCATGACCTGAGTCGAAACCAAGAGTCAGATGTTCAACTGACTGAGCCACCCATGTGCCTGGGTGCAGATAATTTCTTTTTAAATGACACATTAATGCAAAACTATCTTTGAGCAATGAGAATTTAGTTTAGCCCAGACAAGCGAAGTGATATCCACCCATCCTGTGTTTATGATGCAAGAAGAGAAAACACAGAGCTCTTTTCTAGCCTATAAATCATCTTAAACCTTGAGATCACCCACACTTCCCATGAGACTGTCTTTACCAACACCCTCCTAACTCCACTAAACAGAAATCTCTCAGCTTAGAGAAAAACATATTACCCAACATAGGAAGACATTTCATATACCTTCATCATTTTAAGTACCCAAGGGCAGATACTACACTTTTGGGTAAGGCAACCACATAATTTATTATGTAAATCAGGACATTTCTGGGGTGCCCGGTGGCTCAGTCAGTGGAGCATCTGACTCTTGATCTCCGCTCAGGTCTTGATCTCAGGGTCGTGAGTTCAAGCCCTGCGCTGGGCTCAATGCTGGGTGTGGAGTCTACTCAAAAAAACAAAAAAACAAAAAGAAAAAATCAAGTAAACCAGGACACTTTTGCTATGTATAATTATGATGGGACAACTGGCACCAATTGAGAATTATAGCTACCCCGCTAATGGGGAACCTAGAGGTTGTGCAGTGTAAAATCAAGCAATTAGAATGGAGCTATCCCAGAATAAAACTCCAGGTTAATTCACTTTCAATTCTAAACACAGTATATTTGTGATTTACAAACTTTTCCCAAGAACTTTGAGCAATAATTTTCCAAGACCCCTTTGACTGTTAAAACACCTACGTCTCAGATTTAAATATATCTAGTCCTACAAAGCCCCTCCAAATTTCCAGGTTTTTTTCTTCCCCTCTATTAAAACTGGTAAGACCTCAACCCTATTCTCCTATATTCAATATTATTTGGTATCTATTCCACCTTTGGCTAAGATAAATTCCCCACTAACCAGAACCTCTTGCCTTACTATAAAGTATGCATCATATTCAAGCCCTACCGCCTTGGTTTCAAATGACAGTATACAAAGACCAGTGAACCCTAAGGTTGGCAAAAGGTAAGTTTCCTACTTGGTAGTCTGAAGGCATTATCGTATCTAGTAAAATTATAAACCCTGGTACAAATAGGCCAAGATTATACAGGCTAGCATTAACTCTCTAAAATGTATTATCAGGTACTTTCTGATAGTGTTTCAGAAATGAATACCAAACTTCATGGTAATAAAATGCTAGACATACCAATTTAAATTGTGACTTTAAGGAAAGTATAATAATGTATAAAAATTGTCCCATTTAATATATATGTTTAGTCTGAAACCTCAGTTTCCTTGTGTATACAATCCTAAGACTGGAATAGAAGATTTCTATGGTCTTTTCTAATAGAACAACTAATATTCTATAAAACTACATATAATAATCTGAAATGCAGCATTTTATGAATCCATGAAGATGCATAAGGCAGTACTATGCTTGTGCAAGAGTATATTTTAATAGACTGTAAATTATTTGGAAACCAGAACAGGCCTCTAATTTTGTATCCCCACAATGCCTTGCTGCACATATAACAGTCAATAATACTTGTTAAAAGAATGTTGAGAAATACAATTCTCATTAACTGAGGATTAAGGATCAAACCCTTTCATCAAGTTTCAACCTATTAACAACTTAAAATGTGCTAGTAATTAGTATGTTAATGAGCAGTATAATAAAGGAAACCGTATCTCTTAAATTAGTGGAGATTTTCAGAATATCAGTGTCATCTTTCTGAATATCGACAGAATCATGAATTCTAGAAAACTAGACTATGGTATATTTGAATTTACCATAGAGGCCCTAGAAGTTACTTTAAAAAAATCAAATCAGTCTGTTTTCTTGCCATGCATCCATTAGTACTAACAAGGGATTAAGAACTGAATTTAAATAGATTTTTGATTTAAAAAAATAAAAAACAGATTTTGACTTGAGATTTTACTTTACAATTGGAATGCAACTTTCCCATTCTTTTCCAAATTAGGTAGTGATGCCACCCACCATCCATCCCAAAAGAGAAGGAAATTCAGATTTCCCTGTAAACCTCCCAGAATCAAAAACAAACAGCCTAGAAATTTCTTCTTTGAAAAGATAACCTTTTAAGAAATCCTTTGTGGGGGGAAGGGCAGGAAGTAGGACATGTTCTAATCATTCTTAAAAAAACAAAAACAACAACAAAAAAAACCAAAAAGATTACTAACAGGTAACTGAATGTCTCTGAAAACAAATTCATTGTAAGAGCACCTAACCTTTACTGATCATTTATATGCGTCAAGCACAGTGCAAAGTCTATTACATAATCTAACTCACTTCATTAAAATACAGTCTACTGCTTAAGGCTGTTGTTGCCATTCTACAGATCTGCAGAAGCAGGATGCACACCCTGGCAGTTATGATTCCAGAATTCAAAACACGACACTATTTTGCCTGACAGTAATACTTTGTTTACTACGGACAATTAGAACTAAATAATATCCTATATACATTATGTAATCCAAAAACATTTTATCTTAGAATGACTATCACACAGCGTGTTCTACTTTTCCCTCGTCAATGTTCCCAGTTCAGGCCTTTATCAATTTACAACCATCCCAGATTATCTAAGTTACCTATATGGAAATTCTATGTGGGTCTATGATTTTTAAAAGTATTTGGCATTATTAACTGTGACCTATTGTTTTAAGCTAGTGTTCCTAACTAGTAAACTGGAACTTAGATTTCTAGTTCTTACTGGCAGATCCCCAAGGTGGTTGCTAAAACCACACACCCTGAAGATTTTTCCTCCCACAGAAGGATGAAAACTAATAGCACTTTCAATCCTTTTCCAGGCAGGGACTTAACAGCATACCTCTGCAATCCTATCTTGTGCATATTCTCGAATTTCAAAACTCAAGGCAAATGACAAGCAGGTCTTTCTCATAAAGAGTCTGATAAATCTTGCAATAAAAATTATTTTACCAAGTCATAGGATGATTATATTTGTGCTATTTTACAGTCTGCCTGAAAGAGATCATCTCTTCTTTTTGTCTTATAACTATAGACAAATCTGTTAGTATAAATATTTCAATCACTGACTTTGCAAAGTATCCATAGGACATCTCCGAGGCAGCTATCAAGACTGAGCAAGTGGATTGTGAACCAAAGGTAAGATACCTTGTGCAAAAAAAAAAATTTTTTTTGTTTCAGTAGGTCCACAAAGAGGTCACCCATATCATCAATTTTAAAATTTTGCTCCCCCAACCTTAAGGAGTTTTTGAAACAATTAGGAGATTCCCTCCCCTCCTAAACAGCTCTACTTTTATCTAATTAACAAACTGAGATTCTACTTAATTTTTAAATAAAAAGAAAAAATTTTCAGCTGCTAAAAGTTGAAAACTTAAATCTAATTCTTGCCCCAGTCTGATACTTAACATATACCATTGTCCAAAGAGGCTCTAATTCAGTTGCAGTGCCTTACTAGAATCAAAATATTCTGAATCCTGTTCACTAATGTTCTATCCACTAAAATCTGCTCCCTCTTTGATTCCTCGGGAAATCCCAAAATCCAGTCAAACAACCCAAATCTGTTATATTCTCCTTTCACAGTTACTTATTTGTAATTTGATCATCTTGTTTCAGGTCTTCATTACCTCCTAACTCCATGATACCTCCTAACTCCATACTTCCTAACTAACTCCATGATACCTCCTAACTAACTTCATGATACCTCCCAACTCCATGACACCTAACAAACTCCATGATAACCTCCTAACAAACTCCATGATAACCTCCTAACAAACTCCATGATACCTCCTAACAAACTCCATGATACCTCCTAACAAACTCCATGATACCTCCTAACAAACTCCATAATACCCCCTAACTCCATGATACCTCCTAACTCCATGATTATGTAGTACCTCCACCTCCACAATGAGATGGAAGATCAGGTTATTTACTTACCTAGTCTCCCAAACATCAGCAAAATATTGCTGCTTCTCTTGAAAAGGGACAGCAAAATTGAATCCAGAACGCTTCCACTAAAAATTACCAGAGTTGTCCCAGGAATTATCTACATGGTTACAATATCAAATGTGTGAACATTCAAAATTTCTGACAAAAAATATGTCTCAGGATAAAAAAAGAGTACTATATCATTCTTTTTCATTTAATAAAGCTTTTTCCCTGTTTGGAATGAGAAAGGCCCTCTCAATGGACCAATTTCAATATAAAGAATTCAGTCATCAGCAACGTAATTCCCTTCAGTGACAATGAGTAACAATAGATGTATTCTAGGGGCTCCATATACTTACATAAATGAAAATATATGTCACTCCAATTGCCGTATTTGAAAAAGGAAGGCTATAAATACCAAGATAAATTATATCATAATTAATACTACTAGAGCTTTACAGTCTATAAAATTATATGTCTACATAAAACAAGCTTTGAAAGGATACACAAAAGACTATTAACAGTGCTTGTTCCTGGGGAGTGAGAATCAAGACGTAAAAGGAGGAACTTTAATATTTTACCTTATACACCTGGGTATTATTTGAAATATAAATGTAAGCAAGTCCTTTCATAATTTTTTTAATCCGTAACTTTCCCCTTTTTCAAAAACGTAAATGAAATAATTCCATGTCAAAATGGTTAACAACTATCCCAGGCAGGAAGATTTATCCTGTCTGCTAATATTCCCTCCTACAGTAAGTTATATCTCTCCTTTGAAAATTCAACCTGATGAAAACTTCATTTTATGTTAGGTTGATATGGCTGACAAGTTTATGCAGCCAGTTACCTCAGGCTCACCTTGTACTACTGGGCCTCTCAAGTTTTTCCAATAGTGTATTTTGAGAATTTAAGACTCGACACAATTCTTGAGCTGTTTCAGTGACAAAAGTATAGTGTTGCAGAATGGTAAGGTGACACTCTAAGACACTACTAAAAACACATTCCACTCAAATTCTTACCCATTCTAACTTTAAAGCTGCTAAAATGTACATACCTGTTACTGAAATACAAGTGCTAGCCATCTCATACTTCTAATGGTAATTTCTCAGCAATTTTCACTACAGTTTAATGTTGTTCCTAAAGAACGAACTACTACTCTGTATACTTTTTTTTTCTTTAATGCACATCAAAATTTGCCCTTTCATCCTACAGCTGTAAAATCTGATTACCCCTAGCACCACCCCCACCCCATAATTGAATTTTAATGTCTACCTGCCACTGGGTAGCAAATTATATGCTCCATAGGCAGACATTTCAGAATGTTTCATGTGCACTCCACAGTAAGTGGTAGCTTTGCAGGGAAGCACTAAAATTTACCAGCCCACAGCAAGTACCTTATAGTTTATAATCAATATTCATTACTAGCCACCTGCCTAGAATTCTTTCTGCCTTGATGTTCTCAGTTCTATAAAGAATTAATTTCCTTTGTGACTAGGCCTCAAAGACTAGCTGAGCTGTTTCTGAAAAATATGGACATTATGACCTTGTGGAGATTAAAAATTTTAAGAGCATGTTAGAAAAATCTCCATCATACAATGAAAATCATCATAAACTATTAGGAAAAGCAAAAATACCCAGAAGTCACAATATACAAACACTCCAGCTCAAAAACATGAGTCAACTAAACTAACCTTTGCATATGACAAGCAGAATAGAATTTGCTACCCCTCTGCCTCAAAAAGATTCAAATACAATAGGACAAAGAATTTAAAAGTACCAAATGTTTATCTAGAAACAATGGAAGATACCAGAAGGGATGAGGCCAAGTAGGTATAGGTAAGACTAACATTAAGATAGAAAAAATAGGAGAGAAAAAAGGACTTAAAAAAAATTAAATATATACCATATATACGCTATTTAATTATATAATTAAAGCATAAAGCTCCTAAAAAGGACTCAAAACCATATTGTGGAGGAAAACAGACGAACAAGAGAATTCTGAGGACAAGAATAAAGGAACAAAGCACATGTTTCTTGTATTGCCTTAAACATTTAGGCCCCTGTCTTAATGCCTAAAGCTACAAAGAATTTTCTGCTGCTAGAAGTATGAAGACGAGATGTACAGCAAAACATATATGCCTTTAAAGCATTTTACAAGAACCAAGAAAATGTGGAACTTTTAAAACATTCACTGAACTGGAAGAAAATCACACACGTGAGTTTCCTAGTGACAATCATGTTGCTAAATTTCTAACTCAAGCAACTATAAAAATGTCACTACTATAAGCATAATCTAATTTTGAAGGTGCTATAAAGTACTGTAGTACTAGCAATATTACCCACTCTACCATTACTTCAAAAATAAAACAGCACTGCAGGACACCTGGGTGGCACATCAGTTAAGCATCCCACTCTTGGTTTCCACACAGGTCGTGATCTCAGAGTCGTGGATCAGGACTGAAGTCGGGGTCTGTGCTCAGTGAGGAGCCTGCTTGGGTTTCTCCTCGCCTCTTCCTCTGCTCCTCCCCACCCCTTGCGCTGTCTCTCAAATAAATAAATAAATCTTTATAAATAAAGAGGTAGATAGCACTGCTAAACATATTATTGCTGTGCTAAGGTTGAAAGCCAACCTGAAAGACTAAGGAGGTTGATCATTTGGAATTAGCATGTTTAGTGTTAGCATCAGGCTCCAAAGACCTTAAATGGTTGATAGGTTGTGTGTTAACCAAAAAAAATCATTTTAATTACTTCCTTGCTTTTATTAAAAATAAAAAGGGACTAATATCTCCCATATTAGAGATTTCAAATTTCATAATCATTTCACTATAAAAACACACAACTAGCTTTCAGATTAAAAAGTAAACCAAGATAACTGAAAGGATAATAGTGAAAGAAACTGTTATCAAACACCTATCTTGTGTCAGGTATCATGCTAGGTGATTTACATAAGCAATCCCATTCTAACACTACTCTATGCGGTGTGCATTCCACCTAATCCACAGATAAGGAAACAGGGATTAAGAGAATTAACAAGGGGCACGTGGGTGGTTTTGCGGTTAAGCGTCTGCCTTTGGCTCAGGTCACGATCCCAGGGGCCTGGGATCGAGCCCCACATCGGGCTCCCAGCTCAGTGGAGAGTCTGCTTCTCCCTTTCTCTCTCCCTCTCCTCTCCCCCTGCTCGTGCTCTCTCTCTCAAATAAATAATCTTAAAAAAAAGAGAGAGAGAGAGAGAGAGAGAGAAAAAAATTGCCAAATATCAGGACTCCAATCAAATGTCTCAGGTTTCAAAATTCATAATATAATCCTTTGGTAAGGAGCATGCAAAACGGGGCCCACTGACACTTTTATTTGACCAGTATTTTTAGAAGTCCAACTTGCAGGGTTTTCACAGTCAAAGCATGTATTGTATTCTCCAGTTTAGCAAACGGTACTTGCCTAGCTTTTGCAATAAATGAGTTTGCAGCCCCTGCTCTAAAGCATGTTAACCAAAAGAATAAAAACAAGTGAACAGCTGCTCTCCTTGCCTTTCCATTCCTAGAAGAGGTGTGGCTTTGACCAGTGGTTGTCCTGGGGACTAGGTACTATAATCCTCTGTCTAAGGATACTTACAAGTGGAGGGACTCATAGAAATATTTTCAGTGGAGACTGCTCTGCCTTTTATGGAGCATTCTGGAGATTTGTGGGTATATTTTTGGTTGACACGTGATTGATTACTAGCCTCTAGAGGGCCAGGTCCAGGGATCCTCAACATCCCACAAAATAGGAAACGTCTTAAACAACAAAGAGTTGTCCCTCTTCCTACACTACTTGCAAATGGCATTCAAGATGAAAAACTTGTTCTGAGCCTAGAACCAACCTAACTCTGTTTTAAATATAACACACAAAGTATTCTTACATGGTTTTAATCACCACTCGGTTTTCCAGGAATGCAACTACCATGCAGAGTGAGAATAGACTGGACTTTGTTTCATTCGGAACTTCACCAAAAGTTGTTCACCTTCTCAGAAAATGACATTGTCAATAGCAGTGCCACCTGTGGTATTTGAGTCACCTTTACAGCAAGACTACTGCATTTGTAACTGTCACATTCTTGGTTTTTCTACATATGGATATAAACAGTAGGCTACCTCATTGCCTTCCTGTGCAGCCATGCCTAAACATTCGGACCAAACTACTGTTATTACTATTTTCTCCTTTATATTACATTTAGGGCATTACATTTTTTTCTCTTAATGTGTAGGTAGAGCAAAATATCTGTGAATTTCATTCAGGATATCCTGAATGAAAGAGGGAACGGGCATGAAGGGTAACAGGATGTCCCTATAACCAGATTTAACTTGAGATGACAGCAGTACTGGGAAGCACACTTCAAAGATTATAGAAATTCAGTATCAGCCTTCCCCAGGAGAGGGAGGATAATTCAGTGAAACACATTCTTAAAAAAAAGGGGGGGGGGGGGCATCTGGGTGGCTCAGTCAGTTAAGTGTCCAACTCTTGATTTCAGCCCAGGTCATGATCTCAGGGTAGTGAGACAGAGCCCACGTTGGACTCCATGTTGGGTGTGGAGCCTGCTTAAGATTCTCTCTCTCCCTTCCCCTCTCTGCCCCTCCCTCACCTCTAAAAAGAATAAAATAAATAAAATAATAAAATAAAATTCACATTCTAAGATAGTCATCATTTATCAGAAGAACCAACCTTGAAATAATCTTGCCCTTCTCATTAGCATTTCATTTTCCTCTTCAATTTCCTATAAACCACCAGAGTTGCAGTTAACCTATAAGGGTAAATATTTTATAAAGTACAAGGCCGTATAACTCAAAGTTATACATACATGCCACTTTACAATATAGCAGTTTATAAAGCACTTTCCCACACATCATCATTTAATTTAATGAAAACCCTATGGATTAAGTACTAACCTAATTTTAAAAATAGGAACCATGGCAACTAAAATGGAAATAGGAATTCAAGGCTACTGCCAAATCCAGTGCTTTTTCTATTCAACTACACTGCCCCACAAAATAACATTTTAACACAGTTTTTATTTACATTTTACATTCACGGTGGGGACAGAGTATCAGTTTATCTTGTAATATGGTCTCCAACTGAGTTCAGACATCAAATTTAAACTAATTTTCTAGTTTCATAAAAACCATGAATTATTTTGAACACCTCTTAAACCTGCCTTAAATATATTTAAAATAAATATGTGTAAGTATAGGTATGATCATGCTTTATGCTACTTAATATCCTTAATATCATTCACGCTGGAACCTATTTTTTTTTTTAATTTATTGGAGAGAGAGAGAGAGAGAGAGAAACAGCACAAATAGGAGGGGCAGAGGGAGAGGGAGGATAGATCTCAAGAAGACTCTCTGCTGAGCATGGAGCCCGATGGGGGCTCGATCCCAGGACCCCAAGATCATGACCTGAGCTGAACACCAAGAGTCAGATGCTTAACTGACTGAGCCACCCAGGCACCCCCACCCTGGAACATACGCATTGTGCAATTCTTGTTATTCTTATAGCCGCCTCACCCTGGCCCACACCAAAAGACAGAAGGTAAAATCTCTTATACCAAATTACTAATATAGGGTGACACACTCTGGTCAAAGACCTTGTAACTAAAGCTCATGAAACCATGATTTTCTTAGTATTAAAAACTTACCTGTAAAGAAATCACATCCGTCAACTGCAGAGCTAACATCTACTTTCTGACTCTCTAAATCAGGTGGTTATAATTCAGCAAGTGAAAAATTAGAATAGAACCCACTAGGAGGAAAAGGGTGTGTGGGTCAGTCACATCTTCACTCATATACATTTCTCTTCTTCCATGCTAAGAATGCAAATATATTCCAAGCCCCAAGGTAAAATGTGAAAAAGGACAATCCTTGAACAAATAGCCCCAGAATCATCTTTATCATATACCCTCAGGCAATAGTGCCCTAAATTTTAAAATATTTTAGGTAAGGAGAAAAGAGGGGAGTTGATAAAACAACCACCTAAGAGCTTGTGCTCACATCCCTCCTGAAAATAGCTTCAATTTTTTTTTTAAAGATTTTATTTATTTATTTGAGAGAGAGAGAGAATGAGAGATAGAAAGCACAAAGGGAAGAGGGTCAGAGGGAGAAGCAGACTCCCTGCCGAGCAGGAAGCCCGATGTGGGACTCCATCCCGGGACTCCAGGATCATGACCTGAGCCGAAGGCAGTCGCTTAACCAACTGAGCCACCCAGGCACCCCAATAGCTTCAATTTTTAAAGAATAAAAATCCTACTCTGTCAAACATAACAGAATTGAAGAAAACATATATAGAAATGCGAGTAACCAAACTAAAACACTACCCTAAACTATATTTTCTCACACAAAATTTGCAATATGACAATATGCAAATTTTAATATGACAATTTTGGTCATATTAAATCCACTTTAAAAAGATTTAATACAAACTCTCACTCTTTGCAGATGATATGATACTGTATGTGGAAAACCCAAAAGACTCCACCCCAAAACTGCTAGAACTCATACAGGAATTCAGTCAAGTAGCAGGCTATAAAATCAATGCACAGAAATCAGTGGCATTCCTATACACCAACAACAAGACAGAAGAGAGACAAATCAAGGAGTCGATCCCCTTTACAATTGCACCCAAAACCATAAGATACCTAGGAATAAATGTAACCAAAGAGGCAAAGGATCTGTACTCAGAAAACTTTAAAATACTCATGAAAGAAATTGAAGAAGACACAAAGAAATGGAAAAACGTTCCATGCTCATGGATTGGAAGAACAAACATTGTGAAGATGTCAATGCTACCTAGAGCAATCTACACATTCAATGCAATCCCCATCAAAATACCATCCACCTTTTTCAAAGAAATGGAACAAATAATCCTAAAATTTGTATGGAACCAGAAGAGACCCCGAATAGCCAGAGGAATATTGAAAAAGAAAAGCAAAGCTGGCGGCATCACAATTCCAGACTTCCAGCTCTATTACAAAGCTGTCATCATCAAGACAGTATGGTACTGGCACAAAAACAGACACATCGATCAATGGAACAGAATCGAGAGCCCAGAAATGGACCCTCAACTCTATGGTCAACTCATCTTGGACAAAGCAGGAAAGAATGTCCAATGGAAAAAAGACAGTCTCTTCAACAAATGGTGTTGGGAAAATTGGACAGCCACATGCAGAAGAATGAAACTGGACCATTTCCTTACACCACACACAAAAATAGACTCCAAATGGTTGAAAGACCTAAACGTGAGGCAGGAGTCCATCAAAATCCTAAAGGAGAACACAGGCAGCAACCTCTTCGACCTCAGCCGCAGCAACTTCTTCCTAGAAACATCGCCAAAGGCAAGGGAAGAAAGGGCAAAAATGAACTATTGGGATTTCATCAAGATAAAAAGCTTTTGCACAGCAAAAGAAACAGTCCACAAAACCAAAAGACAACCGACAGAATGGGAGAAAATATTTGCAAATGACATATCAGATAAAGGGCTAGTATCCAAAATCTATAAAGAACTTATCAAACTCAACACCCAAAGAACAAATAATCCAATCAAGAAATGGGCAGAAGACATGAACAGACATTTTTCCAAAGAAGACATCCAAATGGCCAACAGACACATGAAAAAGTGCTCAACATCGCTCGGCATCAGGGAAATCCAAATCAAAACCTCAAAGAGATACCACCTCACACCCGTCAGAATGGCTAAAATTAACAAGTCAGGAAATGACAGATGTTGGCGGGGATGTGGAGAAAGAGGAACCCTCCTACACTGTTGGTGGGAATGCAAGCTGGTGCAACCCCTCTGGAAAACAGTATGGAGGTTCCTCAAACAGTTGAAAATAGAGCTACCATACGATCCAGCAATTGCACTACTGGATATTTACCACAAAGATACAAATGTAGGAACCCGAAGGGGTACATGCACCCCAATGTTTATAGCAGCAATGTCCACAATAGCCAAACTGTGGAAAGAGCCAAGATGTCCATCGACAGATGAACGGATAAAGAAGATGTGGTATATATACACAATGGAATATTATGTAGCCGTCAAAAGGAATGAGATCTTGCCATTTGCAACGACGTGGATGGAACTGGAGAGTGTTATGCTGAGTGAAATAAGTCAATCAGAGAAAGACATGTATCATATGACCTCACTGATATGAGGAATTCTTAATCTCAGGAAACAAACTGAGGGTTGCTGGAGCGGTGGTGGGTGGGAGGGATGGGGTGGCTGGGTGATAGACATTGGGGAGGGTATGTGCTATGGTGAGCACTGTGAATTGTACAAGACTGATGAATCATGGATCTGTACTTCTGAAACAAATAACGCAATATATGTTAAGAAAAAAAAAAGAAGAAGATAGCAGGAGGGGAAGAATGAAGGGGAGTAAGTCGGAGGGGGAGACGAACCATTAGAGACGATGGACTCTGAAAAACAAACTGAGGGTTCTAGAGGGGAGGGGGGTGGGGGGATGGGTTAGCCTGGTGATGGGTATTAAAGAGGGCACATTCTGCGTGGAGCACTGGGTGTTATGCACAAACAATGAATCATGGAACACTACATCAAAAACTAATGATGTAATGTATGGTGATAAACATAACAATAAAAAATTATTTTAAAAAAAGATTTAATACACAAAACTCACCAAATTACAAGATGCTTTGTCACTTAAGTTCTAAACGGAAAACCAAAATAGAAGAAAAAAAAAAGACCTTCTTCTAACGTTGCCAGATTTAGCAAATAAAAATTCTTTGTTGTTTATCTGAAATTCAAATATAACTGAGCATCCTCCATTTTATCTGGCAACCCTATACTCTGAACTAATTAAAGTGAACTCTCACCTCTACCAAAGTACTACAGTATCAGCTCCCACTCAAAGAATAGGCTAGGGCTTCTATCATAGCAGAATTTTGACCAATGAAGTCTTAAAGAGTTAGTCTGGCAGTGCTTTATTTCTGTTGATAAGGTTTTCTTTAAGAGCAGACATTTACCATATAAAAAAATGCCTATTTTCTAAGAGCCAAATATTAAACTTTTACTAGGTTCCATGCAGTATGAACTCTTAGGAAGTTTATGGTTCTATGTGTAAAACCCAAACTGGGAAAGTTTCATAATGTAGGTTTTTTATAACTAAACAAAAAAAAATTTGTTCATAAAGATTATGATAAACAGAATCCTGTTATCAGTATGACAGGCAGATCCTAAAAGCTACTTTAATGGATTCCAAAGTTAATCTGCCATTTTTCTTGAATTCATAATCATAGAACTTTAGTGTTGAAAACTAATTTCTGGGCCTTAGAAATTTCTGGATATCCCATTTCACTTCATATTTCCATAAAAGTTTTTTCTATTATTGAGCTCTTAAGCAAGTACTAGATGTAAAGGAAAGAGATCCTCCTTTTGTTTTATGAGGCCCCTCTCCTCTCAACCAGCTCTTTGCCCTACTTATAAACAGTTCTGACAATGAGTGAGAGCAAATAACTATTCTTCTGCTAGTTTCATTAAAATCATCTTCTTAATACTAAGCCTATACTTTTCTTCCTCATGCTCTAGGCCACTGCTCTTTGATAGAGCCCATCCATCTTTGGAGACTGCCTAATTCCCTTACTTCATTTACACTGCTACCTTGAAGGTATTAATAGATAATCACATCCCCCTAGTGCTCCCTTTTCCTGTATTTAGCTCCTTCAGGCTTTTCTCCTAAGGTTTATGCTACTATCAATGCAGAATTATCTGCATTTTATCTTAAATGTGATTGGAAAGTGTTCATAATTATTTGGAGTTCTATCCTAGTAAGAAAACAGTAACACTGTTAGTAGTACCATAATTTTGATATGTGATCACTAGGTTATTTTTCTAAGGGTAATTCAATGACAGTTCCCTGAAAGTTATTTGAAACCTCTTTATAGTTGCTCTTTTCTAGGTAGCAGTTTCCTGGTTTGCATTAAGGCCATTTATTTCATCTTCCTTGGTGAATGATTTGATATTAAGCATTAACAAATAGAATTTCAATGCTGGAGCTGCTATGCTATTTTTCCAGTTGTTCCACAATGGTTTCCAACCTGCTGAACTTGTATAATCGAAAAATCCTCAGTTAAATTAACATATTCCTTCAATCTATGGATTGAAAAGTATTTCAATACTTTTGAAAGCCTTGCTGGCTCACTCAGTAGAGCATGTGACTCTTCATCTCAGAGTTTTGAGTTAAAGCCCCACACCGGATGTAGAGATTACTTAAAAAATAAAATCTTTGAAAGAAAGGGGCGGGGGGAGAAAAGTATTCAGATAGTTGTCAACAGAGGATAAGAACATACTGTTACCTTATTTCCCTCAAAGCAGTGTCTAAAAATGAGTAAACTTGCTACTCTAGGATCTTAAACGTGAAATGCTAATGATTCTTCAGTGATGGTTCTGTTTTCTTTTTTCCTCCTTCCCTGTGGCCAGTGCTCAAGTCATTTTGTACACACCAGCAAAATGCCTCAGACAATGGCATCAGAGTAAGCATTCAGTTCTGAATAAACAGGAAGTGCTCCCAGTCCTGTACTCAACCAATAACTCAAAGGCAGGGGCTAGGGAATAAGGAACAGAAGTTCTAATTTAAAAGGACAACTAAAGGGGCACCTTAGTGGCTCAGGTCATGATCTCAGAGTCCTGAGATCCAAGCCCTGTGTTGGGCCCTGGCTTCAGTGGGAGTCTGCTTGAGATTCTATTCTCTCTCCCCCTCTACCCCTCCACCCCACCCCCCTATGCGCTCTCACTCTCTCAAATCTTTAAAAAAATAATAAAAGGACAACATACTAAAAAACTTATGCTTTGATTATGATTATGATTTTCAAACTACTGTAGCTTCCCCTAGTTCAGATAGAAAAAAGGTCAATATTATATAAGTGATGGCTAATGTATTAATTTAACAACGCTATATTTTCCTTATTAACAGTACACGTTATTACTGACAAATGCCTCATGAAAATCCTTACTGTGTTTATAATCATATTACAGATTAACATAGTATATAAAAAAATAAAACAACCCAAAACTACTCCATACTAGAAAATTCTGTTGAGTCTCACCATCCATTAATGAATTATGAAATCGAGCTAGGTCACAATAGTTTTCTTCATATACATTACAGAATGCAGATATTGTACAAAATGTTATATACTTGTGCTCACTTCGGCAGCACATATACAAAATGTTACATACTTATGCATATACTTAGTCACAAATAAAATCTGTATTTCTGGATCACAAACAAAAGTGTTAAAGCCTTTTTCTAAAGAGCTTTTATATTTTTAGAAACATTTCAACATAATTGCGAACCAAATTATTTCTATTTTACTAACATAAGCTAATCCCTACTAACTGCATTTCAGCATCTAGAAAATTTTAGTTTGTAATGTTAATTTTTCAGGTTATTTTTAAATTAATAAGCAGCAAGGATGTACTTATAACTCTTGTAACTAGATGAAGAGTATATGGGAATTTATTACATTACTCACTCTACTTTTTATGTTTGAAATTCTAACAAAAATGTAAAAAAAACAAGGAAATGGGCCTACTTAACAAATACAAAGAAGTATAATAAATAAACTTATAAACGGAGACTTGAACACACCGTTTCTAAGGACTATAAATCTAGGAACTTCCTTAGATTTAATTCAGGTAATAGATTGCCTTGTTCAACTATAATGGAAAGGTTTAGGTCTAAAAAAATACATAAGAGACAGGAGAAACAAAGCCATAAATAGAAAACAAACCTCCTCAACAGATAATATAATTATTTAACTGTGCCTCATTGTCTCTTCATTGCCTCTCCGATAGTCAACTACTTTTCAACCAACAGAAAGAATACGAAATATCTACCTACCTGGCAGTGATTTTCATTTCTTAAAATGTTTAATTCACACTGGCAATTTTCTCAGTGAGTTTAATATAAGAACTCTATAACACACCATTCTGCCTTCCTGAAACAAAAACTACAAATGTCTGAAGTAGGTTTACAGGCAGTTGGATTTCAAAACAGTGCATGCCTCAAAAATCAGTTTTTCTTATTTCCAAAAAGTAAGTTTCTAAACACTTATTAAAACATAAAGCATTCTCTCCCTAGGCCCTTTACACATTAGAGGTACCTAAGCTGTAAGGTCAATTGTGTAATTTTAGAACTGGAAGGGAATTTTGACATCATCTAGTCAAAGTGGTTTTCAAATACTGTATCAGGAAGAAAAGAAGAATCAACGGCGTAACAGTTTATATACACAAGCACACTTACTTTTTTTACTGCATCATACTGCATATGGAACATCTTGCCTTGTTAGTATTCTATCAGAAAAGGACTTGACATTTTGTCTTGTACAGTATTTTACATTTAACCACTTTTAGAATGTGAGTATACATTTGGACAGGATTAAAACTACTGGTACAATCTGTAACTTAAATGTTTTCTGATAATAGAAACTTACATAATATATAGAACCCTGACACTTTCAGAATGATTTCACATCTCATTTATATTTCACTGTCTAGCCAATTTGAAGCAATACTTGGGTGTAATGATATAAATTAAGACAAAACAAAGGGAAACAAAGCCTATCAAAACCGATATCTTTCTGGAAAATACCATAAAATATACCACAAGCTTATAGTAATTAGGATTATTTGGAAAGAAAGCCAGTCTTAAAACATTCCATAATTGTTTTCAGAAATGCAAAAGAATACCATTCACTACTTTTTAGTACAAGGAACTTAACACAAGATGTTTCCATCAAAGCTGACCACAATCTGTTTTAATGAAGAGATAGGACCGGGTTTTTAAAACCTGAAACATAAACAAGAAACAAAAAACCAGCAGGTGGGTGAGGAACATTAAACATGTCTCCCACTAACTTACTATATGCAAATAAGTGTGGATACTTATGAAATTCTTTAAATCCCATCTACACAGACCAATTACAAGTTCTGAGCAATCAGGTCAAAATAACCTCGTTAATTAGGTTTGATTAATAAATGTATATCTTTGTATTTACATAAAAACAAACAAACAGAAAGCCTACTGTCAGTTTTAGATAACATAGTAAACTGGAATTAGGTACAAATCTTGATTCCCTCTCCTAAATTGAACAAATTCTTGAAAAACAGATAACATTTTATACAGAAATGTTTTTACATAAGATCACTGCAATATTTCACTTTAAACTCAGTGAGAAGTCTGTGTGTGGGGGGGGTCTAAGCCTATAAAATCTAATAGTTTATAAATCAACTAATTTTACTGGAGAGGTTTCCTACCTTCCCAAAGCTAATCCTTACCAACTAAAATTAAGAATTCTGAAAAAAAAAATCCACAAAAACCTCACAAACAAGTTTAAAAATGCATTATCTAAGGTGCTTAAAATTAAACTCCATGTCATCAATGGCATTTTAAAAAATGCCATGTAAAATGATAATGTTTTAAGAGAAACACTGAAAGGCAAGCCAGTTGTTCACAGGAGGTGATTTTATACCATTTTTTTTTAACATTGATGTGTGAATTTACTTTAGAGGTCCCTGCTCTATTTATTTTCTGACAGATTCCATTCTTCCAGATGCTCCTCAAATGAAGATTTATTCCTGTCTTACATCCCACTTTTCTTCTTGTACTACTGAAGCCTTTCTTGTCTTTCCCTTTCTCTTAGAACTTCATTCTCTACTTCTGATCCTGTCCAGACTGTGCTCTCACTGTAAACAAAAAATGGAATAGATGCAAAAAAGTTTTCACATAATTCACCTCTTCCAAAACTTATTTGCATAATTTTACTCAAACTTTTTTGAACATCTCCTGCAAAATATCCAACATTGTTTTTCTACACTTCATTTGTGTAGATGTTAGCTACTTGTTACCTTCCCAAACTATCTTGTAAACAAAAACTTTTACATAGATCCAGCAAAGTATCAGATTTTACATACATCTTACTTTGAACAAGTACCTCAAACTAAGTAAATGAAAACATGTCCAAATCATCGGAACACTTATCTGGTCATATCTGTTCATCTTTGCAAGCAAACCCAGTTAAACAATTGCTTTTATTTAAAAAAATAATAAAGACAATACAGTAACATTTTGCCTTTTACTAACGTCTAAAGATATGCTCTAGAGAAAATATTTCATATCAAAATTGAGAAAAAGGATTCCTTCAAGACAAACTTGTCTAATTTCTCATGAAGATTTGAATAACTCACTCAAAGTCAGACCTGCAATGATCTTCACTCAATTTATGGCAAATGTTTGGACTGTGGAGCACATTTATATTTAAGGGCTTTTATTTCCTTTTGTTGTTTTAAACCTTGGTGTATTAACAGGTCAGCTCTATTAAGTCTGACAACACAAAAACCCCATCTGCATCTCTTTCTAATTCAGAATCAGTAACCTTGAAAAACAAAGACTAAGAGCCCAGGAAGAATCCTGACTTAGTAACATGGCCTTTCTACCGGAGACCCAAGACCAATTTGTCATGCCTAGGTGCTCCATTCTATTAGTAGTGACACTTATCAGTTGCCTGAGAGACTGGAGGCTTATAATCCTCGGGAAATGCTTTATTCCAAGGTAAACTATTTCTTCTGGTCATTTAAAATCTTATTTGGATTAATTATGTTAAGAACTCTTGCTTGACATCTGGCATGTCATTTGCACCACAGATGCCATAGGTAACATCTGTCTTCTGTCACTCATTTCAGTTCACCCACAGAAGAGATGCATAATCAATAGCAAGTACATGTCTAAAAACATACGGAGAGAAAACTGCCAAACCACCGAAGCAAACAGCACTTGACAGAAAAGAAAAAGATTTGTGAATCATCTATTGCTAATACTGGCACTGTTACATATGACAATGTTCACAACTATCTAGTTATCACCCAAGCAAAATGGTTTCTTACAATTTTGTTCATTAATAATAAAATTCATTAGACTCCTTATTTTCTCCCACTAAGCACTGTTAATTATCAAATTTTATATTTTCAGTATGAATATACTGCATTTCTACACTCCACTCCACGTTCACTCATTAGTTAACATCTCCAACACTCCCACTGTGTGCCAGGCACTACATTTAGCTTCTTTTTCACAATGTGATTCTATAAAAAGATGATACCTAATCCATATGAAAGATATTTAGTTCACTGAAAGAAAAAGAAAGGCATAAAATCTCCCTGACAATGAAAATATAAACTTCCTCACCAGAATTTGCAATTGCAGACACAGTGCAGCTGGTCATTTAAAGTTACATAAGCAAAAGCACAAACCTCTCTGTTCAGGGCCTTCAAAATGTCCTACTTAATTTTATTCAAGATAATGAGCAGCATTAACAGTTAAGTGCTCAACATATACATGATGAAAAACAAGTAATTAATAATGCTACTTTTTAAGGAATAACAACAGTAACAGCGAACACTATAGTGAGCAAACATTTAGTACATATAGTTACTGTTATGCTACCTAACGTAGCATATGGCACATATAGTAACATATAGTAACATATGTTACATATAGTAACAAGTGTTACATATAGTAAAAATTCCCTCCCTACTGAAAGCCACTGTATGCCAGGCAGAAATGTAAGTGCTTTATAGCCATTATCTCATTTAATCTTCACATCATCCCTAGGAGATTGGCATTATTATAAACTTCCTTTTACAGATGATAGAACCGAAGCTTGGAAGTATTAAGCACTTTATACAAGATCACTTAGCTAGAAGATCTGGGACTCAAACCCAGGTCTATCAGGATCCAAAGACTGTGCTCTTGATCACCATATAATACTGCTTGGTTTACCCTTATTCAATTTTAAAGTCTAAAGTTTTTGAATGTTTTATCAGGTTACTTTTTAAAACAAGTTTCTTCCTTTAAAATGAATTACATCTTTCTTGATACATACAAAAAAGCAACTCCTTAACTAAGGGTTTTACTTTAAGCTGTGGTCCTATAAGTCTAAAATTTGGATGAGAAAGTCTATCTGAATGAAAGCCTTGAGTCTCTATGGTAATGGGTCACAGTTGAGAAGCAAGAGGCCTTGAAGGTCATCAAACTCTTCAAAATAGGAAAAAATGAGAGACCTTTTGAAAAACATTTATAATCAGTCTAAACTACCACATACCTAATCCAGAAACACTTAGGTTTGGAGGGTTTTTTTTTTCCTAAATCATCATTTTAAATTAATAATCTAACATTTTGACATCATACAAAGCATGGTATCCATTTCTGATACACTATAAAATACAAACGCCATGACAAGAGGTCAGACTCTTGTAGGGCTATTACCAGTTGAAAGCATGAATCTTATCATAAAACATGCTATAGAAAGCTATAAAATGGCATCCTTCCCTATATGGACTCAAACACACAAAAACACAGCCATTTCTTCCTTAAATTAAATTTACATTCATTTGGGTCATCTACAGGGCTAAGCTTCACTTCACCAGTCAGGTCATATGACTGAATTCAAGCTCATTTCAAGGAAAAGCTGCACTATGCCGTATTTAGAACACATATCACTGAGAATAGCCAGTCGAGTCTTTGGTAGGCCTATCCAGAAACATTGCTTTAGTTGCTAAGAAACTACAATTTTGCCGTATTATAAATCATTGAAAGAAGCTAAGCCACAGCACAGAGATTAAACATGTTAAGATCAAGAATCTCTCACCTATCATGCCAAATGAAACTATGCTATTTCCACAAATCAAATAGCTGAAATTAGTATTAAGCTCCTTTAAGTCATACTGTTAACACAAACTAAAAACTGATGAGACGAATCAGACTAACTCTACCCCGCCTTCCACAGTGGCCTCAAGCTTTGGAGGAAAGTGAAAAATACCCAACCGACTTCACATACTCAATGCTAGAGACTTAAAAATATTTCCTTCCTGACCCCTTCAGTGATAATTCAAGGCCATGAAGCATACATAAGATTTGATTAGTGCAATCTGGTACAACAAACACTTATATTTAACTGATGGTGCTTTTTCAATCCCTTATTGATATATTTTCACCATAATCTTCAGCATTTTAAGCCCAGACTCTCCATAGGATACTTAACTCCATTGGCTCTGTCATTGATTTTTTTTTTAAATGAAAGCCATTAAATTCCAACTATTTTAATAAGAGTAATTTTAAATTGTTCTAGTATAACGAGACACTGAAGAATTAGCAAAAATAATTTCTAGTTCACTCGCTAGTAGGGACTTCTCATAAATTCTTTCCTATAAAAATATTTTTAAACCTCTTAAAGGCTGTTTCCACAAAAGCAGAAACTAGTTCACAGTATTTTTCACCTCTGAAAGATCAATTCAGCAGCTGAATTGTAACACAGAATCTTTTTTGTCTTGATCCCCCATCACCATGATTTCCCACCATTTCTCCATCTTCTCTAAAGAGCTTCAGTTCAAAACCCAATTGTTTCCACTATAGACTGCACACATCTCAGGAACTACTTTCGTGGTCCTCAGAAATAATGTCTGTTCTGCTCTGAAACTTTTACATCTTTAAAACCCACTTCTTCCATCTCCCTCTCTTCAGTCAGATCCAGTTCCACCACTGCAGTTCCAGTTATGTGTGTCTATCTTCCCAAAGCCCTAAACAATATCATACAGCACTCGCCACAACTCAGCTCCTCCCGTCCCTAATATACCCTCCACAATGCAAACCAACATTACACCCCCGGCTTCCTGCATTTTACTCCCTTCCCTTACTTTGTCTTTCCCCCACCCCCATCTCTGTACCTAGGCACCCTTATTGCTCTAATAAATATTTTCCCTACCTCCGTTTCAACCCTTTCTCCCCATCCTCTGCTCATTTTTCCTCTCCTTATTTAGAAACTCCTTTTTGCTCTCCCAACCACTACCCTAGAATGCCCAACACTCCACCCTCCTTAGCAAACCCAGCCCTCTTCCCCCATCTCGTTGAGAGCCACAGCTGCTTCTCTTTCCAGATCCCTTACTGCAGCCAACCCACTACCTTAGCTTCCCACCTACCTTCCCTCCACCTCCATATCCAAGGTTCCCTGAGTCTTTACCCCTCCTTGGGGCTCTAGTACTCTGCTCAGGATTCTTCAGGACTCCCCTCCCCCCGCAGTGTCTCCCTTATTTTTTAAGGATGTCACCAGTCTCACGGGGCCCCCGTAGAATCCTAGATGACCCCAGTGCCCGGGACCCCCATTCTCTTGGGGAGCCTGACTGGCACCAATCTCGTCGCCTTAAACAAATACCTGTCTTCTACCACCTTCTTTAAAAGCTGCGCCCCCTCCTCATCCGCCCCCGCTACTCCAGCTCCTCACGTGGGCTTCCCGGTGTCCCCTCGCCGACTCGCAGCGACGGGCCCCACGACGTGAAGCCTGTAAGTCAGCAACACCTCAAGCTCCTAACGGACGCCCCCACCTCTAGGACCGGCGCCTCGGTTCTCACACCCGCGCCTCTTCGAACTCCCGACCGGCATCTCCCCTTGGGTGCGCAGCCCTTCAGACTCTCGACCGGCCCTCTTCCCCTGGCTCCGGCACCTCCTCGGGCCCGGGACGGCCTCCTCCTGCCGCCGGCGTCCCTCGGCCCCCGCCCGGCCCGCCCCCGGCCCCCTGCTTACCGTTCTGAGCGGCGCCTGGCCCTGGGAGGAGGGAGCCAGAGACCAGCAACAGCGAGAGGGCCAGGGCGCTGGGAAGCGACGAGCCCGACATCCTCCCTGCGAAAGACCGAACAGCGAATGGGCCGGGGCCGGAGCCGGGGCCGGGGGAGGGAGGGGAGGGAGGGAGGGGGCGGGCGAGTGCGCGAGGGAGTGAGCGAGGGAGGCAGCAACAGCTAGACTCCGTCCTTCTCCGTCCTCCTCCTACCGCCGCAGCGCCCAAGCCTCGCGAGATCTTCTCTCCGGGCCGTGGGCGGCTAAGGAGAGACGGAGGCAAGGCTCGCGAGAAGAGGCGGCCTCCCTGATGCTCCCGCCTCTCAGACTCGGTGTCCCGCCCCTGCGGAAGCTGATTGGCCTAGAGCGAGGTGGGTCACGTGCCGAGGGCGCTTCTGGCCACGTGACGGAGCAGGGCGGGGCTCCTCTACTCCTTTGGCCCTGGGGAACCGTAGACTCTGCTTTCGGCTTACCCTCTGTGAAACAGGAGCGCCCATAGATAAGACGAAGCTTTGGGGACAGGATATATTTCCTCCTCTCATCCTGCTTTTCATTTGTGGGCGCTCTTGGCCGCAGAATTTGATGCACCACTGCCTTTTTTACGCCTTCCTCTCATTGTCTCCAGTCAAAATCCTGTCAGTTCTTCCTTCTGGATTTTGACCTTAGACCCCTACAGGCATCTGGCTCCAACCTTCCTCTTTCACCTGTTTTAATCTTCCAGGCAAAGTGATGCCCTCTCCGTGACCGACGTTACCTTGTGCTTCCTGCTTCCACCTTTGCTCCGGCCGCTTGAGATGTCCTCCTTTTACGCGCGCTTCTCCTCCTCCTCCCCCATTTCGACCTTATTTTAGTTTCACAGAATCTCAGGGCCTGAAGTTCAGCTAGCCTAATTGCGCATCCATAGACACTAAATTCTACAAGGAAATCATCGTGTATTAACTTACATGGAGAATCTTCAGAAGCATTTTTATGCACCGAACATTTATTGAGAACCTGCTGGGTACCAAGTTTTCACATCTGCTGTGAAACCCAGATGAAAAGATTTTCCCCGTTTTCACGAAGTTCACAACCTAATCTATCAGAGGAACAAGGAAGAGACAAATGACTGCACAGCAAAACGACCCATAGGAAAGGAGCCAGCGAAGTGCTCTGCAGTGTGGTCACTACTGTTCGCACAGAAGTGAAAAACGCACTTTTTAAGGGTACTTTTTTGTACTGCTATCAGCACCGTCAATCCTTAGCCAACAAAGGAGTTTCTGTAGCTTAGCTCATCTCTGAGTCAGAGCCGACATCCTGGGGAGTGTCTGTGGAGTGAAATTGTGAGAAAACAAGTAAACAGTCCTGGTGATCTGACTCAATTCAAAGATCGAGCTTGGGGAACCAGAAGGAAGGAACACTCACCAAGACCCTCACAGGCTCAAGCCAAAGTAGTCTCAAGCTTTCAACATGAACTGGACAGGTGGTGGTTCCAGACTAAGCTTTTGAGCAAAGCTTAGGGACTACAACTGTCGCACTGGGACAACTGTCGCACGTTGTTGATGGAAATGAAAGCAATATCCTCCGAGACTTTAGGTGTGTGTGTGACCAAAAGGTTGGCAGGTATCCCAGGATAAAGGCCATTCTGCAGACAGCTGTGTATGCAGGGCTACAAGGCTGCCTGTGGTGAGACAGATTTTCCGCTAGTGGAAGTTTGGTGGGATGCAACCGTAACAATAATCAACATCCCCATTTAATTAGGGAGCCTCATAACAAGGGATCCTTGCAAAATGATTGTGCTCATTTTGTGGGTAGGGAAACTAAGGCCAAGAAAGGCGTGACCTGCCCAGGGCCTGAGTGTTAGTGGTAATCATTAGTACCAAACAGTCTGGTTTGACTCCTTCCGGGCTTATGGCAGGAGTGCATTTCCTTGCCCCCTCGAAGTTGGGAGTGGCGTAAGACTTGCTTTGACTGGTGAAATATGAGATGACACACATCATTTTCAAGCAGAAGTATTTCATTGCCATTGCAGACACTATAGGATGCTCTTTACCTTGTGTGGAGATCAGCGATGGTGATGGTGAATGCATGTGTCAAAATGAAACTTAATGTCAGCCTGGGTCCCTCAGCACAATAAAAGCCCAGGCCTCCTGCCAACCTGTGTAAAGCAGGTAATGTCCGTTGAATTAAGCTACTGAGATTCAGAGGTGTTTTCTCCTAACTATTCTGGTTAGGGGAAAAATGAAATTCAAGTCCATCCCACTACCCCCACGACACCTATTAGCTGTGTGGCATTGGGCAAGTGACCTAATCTCTCCCTATTTCTCTGTCAAATGGGGCTAATGATAGTACCTACCTCATAAGATTATAGGAGGAATAAATGATCAATTTATATGCAATGTTCACATCAGTTTCTGGTGCATGTAAACACTCAAATGTTGATTATAATGATAATAAATATTGCTGCTGCTGCTGCTGCTGCAATTCTAACTCCAGCCCTATACTCTTCCCACTGTGTCATGCTACTTACAACAAATAATTTGGGGGAAAATTTTTTTTTAAGGTTTTATTTATTTATATGAGGGAGAGAGAGAGAGAATGTGTGAGCAAGCAAGCAAGCACAAGCAGGGGGAGAGGGAGAGGGCAGACTCCCTTCCTGAGCAGGGAGTCTGACAGGAGGCTCCATCCCAGGACCCTGGGATCATGACCTGAACCGAAGGCAGATGCCTAACCCACTGAGCCACCCAGGTGTCCCTGGGGAAAAAATTTTTTTAAGTATGGTGTTACCATCAACTATCAAAACCTGCAGTTATGTGGACTCCTTTTACCCGGGAGAAAATATCATAAAACTACATGATAGTGGGGCGCCTGGGTGGCTCAGTCGTTAAGCGTCTGCCTTCGGCTCAGCTCATGATCCCAGGGTGCTGGGATCGAGCCCCACATCGGACTCCCTCCTCGGTGGGAAGCCGGCTTCTCCCTCTCCCACTCCCCCTGCTTGTGTTCCCTCTCTCACTGTGTCTCTCTCTTTCAAATAAATAAATAAAATCTTTAAAAAATTGTTTAAAAATAAAAACCAGTACATGCTAGTAGCTGTACTTTTAGACCTCTTTTGTTGGAAAAATACATGATAACTAAAACCTTCCAATAGCTCAGTAACCTCGTTAAAGGAATTTAAGAATCTGCGTTTTGTTCTTTTTTTTTTTTTTTCTTTTTTTCTTAAGATTTACAGACGCTTAGAATCTCTCTACAGGTAAGCGCTGCTGTGTGGAAGGATGGCTGAGCTCCTTGCAATATCTCACAAGAGCCGTAGGGGTCCTCAGTGCTCAGGCTGAAACACACTTTCCTGGCCTCCGGGGATTGCTTGGAGGTCCGCGTTCCACTATTGACAGCGCCTCCTGGTGGCAAGATCTATAATAAAGCATTCCCAGTTGAAAGGTTTCTGATGGTTTTGTTTGGTGCGGTTCATTGGCCATAGGAAGGATGTCAGTAAAATATAATAGTGATATTAGAGTTGACTTTGAATTTCCTAATGGTTTCCCCCACGCACCTCCTGCAAAGATCTCTGCTCATTTGAAGTTCTTCCTATTCAGATTTACTACCCTGAATCTGACTACCCTAAATCTGACTACCCGTCAGATTTACGACCATCTTGATTGCTGTCATCTTCTGACGACCAATGTAATCTTTCCCTGCCCCTTCCACTAGCACCATGCTTGAACACCATGGGTGAGTTTAACATCCATGCTGATGATCTGTTCAATACCCTGGTTTCTCAGTCCTTTGATCTTCTCACCTCCAACAACCCTCTTCACTTAGCTACCCTTCCAAGTTCACACCCTCAACACTTTAATCACCCCAAAAGGACCCCATCTTCGAAATATGAAAATATAATAGCTCACTCTCCATTTACCACCTCCCATCCTTTCAATTCTGTGTGCTAGGACCCTATTTGCTAAGTCTTCAACCTCTTTGAGACCTCTAATCCATTAATCCCACCAGTTCCTTGTCCATTCTTCATTTCCCTCCTGGTCTAGCTTGGAGTCCATGATTCACCATTATAATCATTTCCTTACTCACCTCAACCTCCAACATACTTTCCTGGAAAAACCACAGTCTGACTAAGCACTACAGTCTGAGATGAGCGTTCATGCCTGCACCTGAGCAGCTGAATGTTGTCAGAGAGAAATCACACCAACAGGCTGAATGACTTCATTTTAAATTCTTGGTCTCAAAACTCAAATGGGTACTCACCACCACCCAGCAGTCCTGCTCTTCCTTATGTGGTACACATGAATTTGCAATCAAGTGGTCACATTCAGGAAATGTGCATTTCTTTCATTTCTCTAAATCAAATTTTAACTCATTCTGAGCACCTTTTAAGATTTTATTTATTTGAGGGAGACAGAGAACGAGAGTGGGAGAGGAATAGAGGAAGAAGGACAAGCAGACCTCATGCTGAGTGCAGAGCCTGATGTGGGGCTCTATTCCAGGACTGGAGATCATGATCTGAGCTGAAATCAAGAGTCACTTAACTTACTGAGCCACCCAGGCACCCCCATTCTGAGCACCTTCCTGGTGAGATGACAAGAAATTCCATTTTGCTCATTATGAGCTTCCCTCCCTACTTCCTGGGGTAAATATGAAAGAAATTTCTGGGATTTTATGCAGCCCAGGACATTAGTGGGTTTTGTTTTATTTGTTCATTTGTTTAGCTTACTCTGGTCACTGCATTGCCCAGACCCACATGGTCCCTTGAAGATGAGTGGTCCGGTGCTTCCCACCACTTACCTCACTAGCCTCACCTCACCCACATTCCCTATTCAGTTCTTTGTGATTGTTCTGTTCCTTCCCACCTTGGGGCCATCAAGCATTCTGTGACCTTTACCCAGAATGCTTATCACCCATTCTCTTCACCTCATCTGCGTCTCATCCTTCACACATCGGCTTCAAATTATCCCTCCTTAATGTGAAAATTAAAACCACATAAGACAACACTTTACATGCACACATTTAATCTTTAAAAAACCTGGCAATAAGGGCACCTGGGTGGCTCGGTCGGTTGAGCATCCGACTCTTAGTTTTGGCTCAGGTCATGATCTTGGGGTCCTGGTATGGAGCTCAGCACAGAGTCTGCCTGACCTCCCCCCCCCCCAGTTTGCACGCTCTTGCTCTCGCTCTCTCAAATAAATAAGTAAAATCTTTTAAAAAACATCTGACAATACTAAATGTTGGTAGGGATGTAGAGCAAGGAGAACTCCCATACACTGCTGGTATGCATATAAAAATGACAGAACTATACTTCAATTTTTTTTTAAATGGCAGAACTACTTTGGGGAACTATTTGGCAGTTTGTAAAGTTCAATATATATCTAATCTATGACCAATAATTCTACTCTTGTATTACCAGTGTCCAAGAGAAATTAAAATGTGTGTCTGCAAAACAATTTGCGTAAGAATATTCCTAGCAGCTTTATTCATAATACACATAATAGGAAACAACCTAAAATATTCATCAACAGGTGAGTGGATAAGCAAACTATGGTATCATCATACAGTGGAATTCTATTCAACAATAAAAAAAAGAATGAACTACTGATACATGCAGTAACATGAATGAATCTCTGAAGCATCATACTGGCAAAAGAAGTGAGACCCAAAAAAAGTATATAGTGTATGATTCTGTTTATACAAAATTCTAGATTAGGCAAAACTGATGTATAGTGATAGAAATTAGATCAGTTTCAGTGGTTTCTCCAGAGATTGACTGGAAAGGGACATGTGGGAACTTTCTAGGGTAATCGAAATTTTCTCTATATTGATCTGGATGATGATTACACTGGTGCATGTATTTGTCAAAATTCATCAACGCTATACTGCAATAGAAAAAAGTGCAAAACAAAACTATCCTATTATTGGAAAAGCCTCTCTGGGCTCCCTAATTCAATTAAACCTCATTAGTATATACACTCATTGCTCCATATACCTCTTCTTCATACCATTTATCACAGTTGGGATCTTACATTTATTTGTGTGGTTATTTAATCACATCTGACTCCTTCTCTGGACCTCCAGGAGGAGAAAACTATGACCAACTTGTCGACCACTGTCTCTCCAGGACCTAACACAGTGCCTGGGTTGCAGTGGGTACTTCGTGACTATCTCTTGAGTAAATAGATGAGTCACAGAGCTGGACCCAGAATCTGGGTTTCCTGACTCTCAGTCCAGTGTTCCTTCTACTCTTCCACTCTGACAAAGGAGTCCAGGCTTGCCTCAAGGCCCAACTCTAATCCTACTTGTTCTGGGAAACCACCTCTATTCACCATTCATTCATCCCACAAATTTGAGTGCCTACTCTGTGCAAGGATATGTATTTACAATGGTGAACACCTTATATTAGTGTGGGAAACATAGACACTGAATGATAATGATGCAGTTCCTTAATTATAATTTTTATCTGTGTTAAAAGTAGATATATCAGATGATATCAGAATATGTTATAGGGATACCTAACTAAATCTGGAGCAGGAGGAGCAATCAAGAAAAGGTCTTGGAGGAAGGGACAGTGAAGTTTAAGGAGGCTTAAGAGTTAGCCAGGCAAAGACGGGGCAGGCATAGGCAGAAGAGATCTGTTCCAAGGGGTTGAAACTTCCAAGTGTGAAGAGTCTGAAGTGGAAGGGAGCTTGTCAAGGGCTACAGAGAAGCCCTGTGTGCCTGGAACTCAGAGAAAAAGGGGGAGGGTGTGTAAAAGGAGGGTGAAGTTGAAAGAGGGGCATTAGGGTCAGATCAGCAATGCCTTAAGGACCATGTGAAAGATTTGAGATTTTGGTCACCTATGAGTTGAGTAAAGCTGTAGGTTGATCCCTTTAACATAAGCCTAGTCCAGAACCTCCTTGGTTGGAAGTAAAGTAAATCTCTCCATAGAGACAATATATTGAAGCAGAGTGAATAGTGAAGCTGTGCTCTCTATATGCCTAATCGTGTGCTACTCTCCATCACAATTTCCTTCTATTAATAACATCTTGTTTAGCCCTCCAGGCTCAACTGTGCTGCAGGGAATTAAGGGAAGGGCCATTCTTTCCTTGGATTAGAACATAAACCGGAAAGAGCCCTCCCCTAAGGCCCTTGTATGTTGTCCATAGGGGAACGTGATTGAAGGATAGAGGCCAGAGATCAGTGTGGTGGGTCCAGTCCTCCCTCAGCACAAGCAGAGTCTAGTGATTTCCGAGGCTGGATGACCAGCCCTCAATTTTTCCTCCTCCAGACACCTACAATGTGTCTGTACCATGGAAAACTGTTATCTAGTCTTGCATGATGGGTTAATGTAATATATCTCCACATCCAATCTCCCCATCTAGATTATGAGCTCATTATAACTGCCTCTATCTTGTATTTCACAGCTTTTCACAGATTACAAAGCATTTTCACATTCATTATCCCATTAGTTCACTTGGTTATCAAAACTCCATTTCATAAACAAGATAACTGGGGCTCAAAAAGGAGAGTAACTTGTTCAAGGCCCTCAGCTGGTGAGTAATAAAGCTGAATAGAATTTGAACCCAAGTCCTTTAGACTCCAAAGAGAATGTGCTGAGGGTGGCTAAGTCACTAGCTTGAGGAAGATAATCTCAATCTCCTAAAATGACCCTCTTCAGGCAGCATGAGCCTTTTCTGATGATGAAGCAAGGTCTTTGGGCAAGATCTGCTGAGGTCAGTGTAAGATCGGCTCATCTCCTGGTCAGGAGTTTGGGGTGCTCATCATTTCTTCAGGAAGTACTTTGGGTACCATCTCCACCCTGATGATCAACAGAGGGCAGGGCAACTCAATAGCCAAGTTAGGTTCTCCCTGGAGTTAGAGATGGGGTTTTTAGGGACTAATACATAACCCTCTTTTAATCCCTGCTCAAATTTGGAAACAATTCAAAGACAGACCCAGGAATCAACCATCTGACTGGATAAATCTGCCAAATTCAGGGGCAAAGTGTTAGCAACCATAATTGGCTAGCCGACTAATCCATGTTCTCCATCATCACCTTTATAAGGGGGATATTTTGATCTCCAAAGTCATGTTGGAGAACATGGATTAATCTGCTAGCCAAATACACCTACTAACACTTTGCCCCTAAATTTGGCAGACTGTCCAGTCAGAGACACCGGCAGTGCAAGAAAGTCATAATTCTCCCACTGCCGCTGGAAAACTTAGGGCACCATGGAGTTACAGACCAACACCTGCTCTTTGTAAGTGGCAGATCCCAAGCTTGCTGAAATCCTTCTCCCATGCTCACCCACCAGAAAACTCACTCCTGAGCCCATGGGAAAAAGCAAGTAACAGGAGGTAAGGAGTGTTAAAATAATAAAGTAGTTCTCTAGCCTGACCACACATTAGAATCATCTGGGGAGCCTGAAGAAACAGCAATACCAATATATATGTGCAAATATCCAGGTCCCAGCCCCAGGGATTTGGACTTGATTGGCCTGGGGTGAGGCCCAGCATGTGTGGCCAAGTAATGCACTCTAATGTGCTGCTTCTCAAACTTGGATGAACATTAGGTCACCTGGAAACTTTTAAAAAATCCCAGGCCCTAGACCACAACAATTAAAACAGACTCTCTGGAGGAGGGACCCAGGTATATTTTTAAGACTTCCAAGGTGATTCCAATGTGCAGCTAAAATTGAAAACAGGTGCTCAAATGCAATCTTTAAAAAAATTGGGTATGTAGCAGAATGACAAAGAAGGCTGTTAAAAAACAGATTTCTGGGCCCTGCTGTATTCCTGTGGACCTGTAACTGGTGTGTTAAATTAAGAATCTGCAGATTATGACCTGCTGAATGAGGGGGGACAGGCCACCTGCATAGGGCTGGCTAGTAGTTCCCTGAGCATCTGGGCTCCCACTTTGGGGAAGTGAAAACTCCAGGGGTCATTTTGATCAAAGGCACCATTTCAATACACTCACACAAAGAAAGTAAAGTTACAAGATTTATTACTTACAGATCCCATAAATGGGAGTGAGGAGGTGTGCAATGAGCATGGGCAAAGGCAGTCCTCTGTCCCAAGTCAGGAGCGTGCAGGAGGTAAGAGAGCAGGGTTGCAATTACCTTTATTAATAAGGTGGTTGGGGTGGAGGTCACTAACTTTTTGCAGGCTCAACTCTGAGGGGTTATTGTAAAAGGTACCCCTGAAGAGCAAAGCAGGAACTTGTGGGAAATCCTAAACTTGGTTTCTTATCTAAATGTCCAGACTCGGTGTGAGCAGGGTTGTCATATGTAAAATGAGACTCAAAAGAGCTGTTTTCTCATGGCATTTACTGCCAAAATTCTGATTCAGTAGGTCTGGGGTGGAGCCTGAGACTTTGCATTTCTAACAAGCTCCCAGGTAATACTGATGGTCTTGGTTTGCAAACCACACTTTGAGACCTGTTCCTGCACAGGACATGGCAGATAAGTGTTCCTCCAGTGGTTGACAGAGCCATGAGGGAAGTCTGATGTGATAACCTTTGTCCCTAAAGGTCCATGGAAAAATAATTATCAGTCCAAGGGGCACCTGCATGACTCAGTTAAGCGTCTGCCTTCTGCTCAGGTCATGATCCCAGGGTCCTGGGATCGAGACCCACGTTGGGCTCCCTGCTCAGTGGAGAGTCTGCTTCTCCTTCTGCCTCTCCCCTCCCCCACTCTGACTTGTGCTCTCTTGCTCACTCTCTCTCTCCAATAAATTAATAAAATCTTAAAAAAAATTATCAGTACAAAAAAAAAAATCTGTCCAATTGGCCCATGTGGTGTTTTAAAGAGGGTTGATAGGTTCCGGTTTTAAAAGAAATAGACTCTTGCCATACTGTGGCTAGTGCCAGAATGCTCAAGATGCTCTCCAGGTCACTCATCTTCCCTGATCTTCCCATAGCTGGGAAACTCATTTCTGTTGTTTCCATGTTAATGATTAATTATAGTTGTAAGAGCAATGTCTTCTTGGTATTGTCTCTTTTTTCCTGAGAAATGCCCTAATCCACGTGAGTCTAATGGGATCATTCCATATTTGCAAGACCTTTTACCCCTGTTTGATTCAAGGGAGGTGGCAGGATTCCAGCCAGGCTATTCAGAAGCCCTAGGAAATTGTTTGGATTAAAATTTAGGAGAGCCAATCTCTCTCTGCTTAATGGTAGAAGCTATGAGATGTGAGAACTGAGGTATCAATGACCAGGAGTTCTGCCATTTGCAAGAAGCCAGTCTGCAGAGAGAGGATGAAGCTGATAAAAAAAAAAAAAGTAGCAAAGTTCCCCCTCCACTATGAGCTCCTCAAGGAGGGCATTACTTAGTATTCTATTCCCCAGTGTCTGGCATAGTTAATAGCACAAAGGAAAAAAGTCAGTTAAGTATCATAAACAGTTTCATTGAGGTATAATTAATAGACAACGAGCTGCACATATTTAAAGGGTATGGTTTGATAAGTTTTGACATATTTATACACCTGTGAAATCATCACCATTCATCACATCCAGAAGTTTCCATGTTCTCCTTTATAGTCCCTCCTCCCACCTCTCCCCACTTGCCCCCCAGCAACCACTGATCTCTCTGTCACTATAAGTTTCCATCTTCTAGAGTTTTATATAAGTGGAATCATACAATATGTATTATTTTTGACAGCTTCTTTCAGATTCATTCATGCTGTGTGTGTCAATAGTTCTGTTTTATTGTGAGTAGTATTTCATCATATGGATATATCAGGTTTTATCCATTCACCTGTTGATGGATTTTTGGGTTGTTTCCAGGGAATGGCTGTCACAAATAAAGCTGCATGAACATTCTTGTACAAGACTTTGTATAGACATATGCTTTCATTTCCCTTGGCTAAATACCTAGGTGTGGAATGACTGGATCATATGGTAGGTGTATGATTAACTTTAAAGAAACTGCCAAACTGTTTTCCAAAGTTGGTTATGCCATTACATTCCTGACAGTGTTTGAGACCTCTAGTTCTTCCACACTAACCCCTGGCAAGGTCAGTTTTTAAAATTTCAGTCGTTCTAATAGGTATATGGCACACCACTGTGATTTTAATTTGCATTTCCCTAATGATCAATGATATTGTACATAATTTTATGAACTTATTGACAATCCATACATCTTCTTTGGTGAAATGTCTCATAACATCTTTTGCCCATTTTTAATTGGGTTGTTTGTCTTACTATTGAGTTGTAAGAGTTTTCCCTATATTCTAAATATAAATATCAGATATGTTTTGCAAATGTTTTCTTTCATTCTATGCCCTGCTTTTTCATTTTCATAATAATGTCTTTTGAAGATCAAAGGTTTTGATTTTGATCAAATCCATTTATGAACTTTTTCTTTTAATATTTATGTTTGTGTGACCTATCTAAGAAATCTTTGCCTAACCACAAATATTTCCTCCCATATTTTATTCTGGAAGCCTTAAGTTTTAGCTCTCATATTTATGTCTATGATCCATTCAGAGTTAATTTTTCCATATAGTATGAGGTAAAGATCAAAAAATTTTTTAGTGTCATTTGTTGAAAATACTATCCTCTCCCCCTTGAATTACCTTGGCATTGTTACAGATCAGTTGTCCATACATGTGTGGACTATCTCTGGATTTTATTCTGTTCCATTGATCTGTATGTCCAGCCTTCCCCAAACCACAATGCCTCAACTACTTCAAATTTATTCTAAGTCTTAAAATAAGAAAGAAAGAAAAAAATGAGATAAAGTCCTTTGGAAATAATAAACGTACGTAAATATAAAAGACTTTTCTTCATTTTTGAAGATTTTAAGGATTTTACATATTTATTTGAGAGAGTGTACGCACAAGTGGGGGGAGGGGTAGACAGGGAGGGAGAGGAAGCGGGAAAGAATCCCAAGCAGACTCTGCACAGAGCACGGAGCCAAGAATGGGGAGGTGAAGGGCCTCGGTCTCACGACTCTGAGATCATGACCTGAGTGGAAATCAAGAGTTGGACACTTCAACCAAATGAGCCACCCAGGTGCCCCTCATTTTTAAATATTTTAAAGGATTATTGACTATTTAAATCAAAAGTAATGACAATGTATTATGGGGTTTATTATGTAGAAGTGAAATTTATGACAACAATATATAAAGGGCATGAGTGGGGAAAGGAGAGTATACTGTTTCAAGGTTCTTATACTTTGTACATTAAGTGATATAATGTTTGGAGGAAAACTATGATCAATTAAAGATTTAATAGAGCAACTACTGAAAACTAAAAGATACAGGGTTGGGCAAACTCTGTCTTCTGCTCAGGTCAAGTCCCAGGGTCCTGGGATCAAGCCCAGCATCAGGCCCCCTGCTCAGCAGGGAGTCTGCTTCTCCCTGTGCCTCTCCCCGCTGGCTTATGCTCTCTCTCTCTCTCTCTCTCACTTACTCCCTCTCAGATAAATAAAATCTTTTTAAAAAAGGATTAATAAGCAATGGTGAAAATAAAATGGAATCTTAAAATATATTCAATTAATCCAAAAAGAGGTGGGAAAGAGAAAACTAACAAAGAAAAAAATGGGTCAAATAGAAAACAAGCGGTAATATGATAGAATAAAATGCAAGCAAATCATTATATTAAATGTAAATAGTTTAAGCATTCCAATTAAAAGGCAGAGATGATCAGATTGAATATAATAAAAAACAAGACCTAATTATGTGCTGTCCATAAGCAGGCCACTTCAAACATGAAGACACATAGGGATTTAAAGTAAAAGAATAAAAAATGTATCCCATGAAAACATGAATTAAAGGAAAACTGGGATAGTTATATTAATACCAGACAGAGTAGATTTCAAAGAAAACATACTATCAGAGAATAATGGAGATATTGCATATGATAATTCACCAAGTCACATTCACCAAGAATCAATTCACCAAGAGCACATAACCAATCTGAAATTGTATGCATATGAAAACAGAACTTCATAACAGGTAAAAAAAATCTGATAAAATTGAAAGTTAGAATAGACCAGTCCACAAGTATAGTTAGATATTTTAACACTTCTCTTTCAGTGATTAATAGAACAAGTACACAGAAAAATCTATAAGGATGTGGAAGACTCGTACAACATTATCCATCAACTGAACCAAATGGCATTCATAGAACACTATACCTAGTAACAGCAAAATATGCATTCTTTCCAAGGTCACATGGAACATTCACTAAGATAGCCTATGTTCTGGGGTGTAAAACAAGTCTCAACATACATAGAAGTATTGAAATCATCCAAAGTATATCCTCTGACCACCAAGAAATATACTAGAAATCAGTGAGAGGAAGATATCTGGAAAATCCTCCGAATAATTTCAAGTTGAATATCATACTCCTAAGTAACACAAGAAGAAATTATAATAGAAATTTTAAAGTATTTTTGAGTAGTCTATAATAATTTTAAAAAATTTGAAAATAAAAAAGTATTTATTATATTTATACTCACATTTTTACCATTTCTAGAACTTCTTTATTTTTCTGTATAAATCCAAATTTCCATCTGTTTTCATTTTCTTTCTGCTTGAAAAACTTCTTTAACAGAGGTTATAGTGCTGGTTTGCTAGTGATGAATATTCTTAGCTTTTGTTTGACAAAACTTTTATTTCACTTTCTCTTTTGAAGGTATTTTTGTCAAATATAGGATTCTAAGTTGACAGATTTTTTTTTTTTCCAATTCTTAAAAGATGCCTTTGTATATGTTCCGGTTTGCATATTGTCTGACAAGAGGTCTACTGTAGTTCTTGCCTTTTTTCCTTTGAACACATGTGTCTTTTTTTTTTTTTTCTGGCTGCTATTAAATTTTTCCCTTTATCACTGGGTTTCCAGCAATTTGATTATAATATGTTTGGATGGGGGCACCTGGGTGGCTCAGATGGTTAAGTGTCTGCCTTTGGCTCAGGTCACGATCTCCAGGTCCTGGGATCGAGCCCCACATCGGGCTCCCTGCTCAGTGGGGAGTCTGCTTCTCCCTCTCCCTCTCGCTCTGCTTCTCCCTCTGCTTGTGCTCTCTGTGTCTCTCTCTCAAATGAATAAATAAAATCTTTTAAAAAATAATATGTTTTGATGTTTGTTGCTTTCTGTTTCATTTACCTGGAGTTCATTGAGCTTCTTGGATCTGTAGATTTATAGCTTTTGTCAAATTTGGAAAATTTTAGCCATTAATTCTTCTAATATGTTTCTGTCCTCTCCCTCGCTGCAAGTCAAATTACACCTTTTTTAAATTTTATTTTATTTTTCAAAATACCCCTATTTTAGATCACTTAAAAGTGTCTCATAGGATCACGAGGCTCTGTTAATTCTTTTTAGTCTCTTTTTTTCCCCTTTGTGGGCTTCATTTTGGATAGTTTTTGTTTGCTATTTGCTGGTCTTTTTTTTTTTTTTTTTTTTTTACTGCAGGGTTTAATCTGCTCTTAATCTAATCCTGTACAAATTTCACATCAGATCATTGTGTTTTTTTATCTCTAAAAGTTCCATTTGGACATTTTTATATCTTTCATTTGTCTCATTATTCTTCTATTTTCCTTTCCATTTTTAATGTATTTATGAGGTTTAAAATAGCCACTTTCAGATCTTTGTTAATTCCATCATCTCTGTCACTTCTGGGTTTGTTTCTATTGATCAATTTTTCTCTTAGCTAAGTGTCATTGTTTCCTTGCTTATTTGCATGCCTGGTGGTTTTTTATGCATGCTCTACATGGTAAGATTTACCTTGTTTTAGGTTGCATCTTGTTGTGTTTGTGGAAAGAGTGTTGGGCTTTGTTTTGGTGTCCAGTTAGGTTATTGTGGATAAGTCTGACCATTTTTTTGAGACTTGATTTTTCATGTTGTTATGGCATCAGAGCGGCCATTTCCCTGGGTTTAATTAGGCCCTGTGTTGGGGAGTTCCCTTCTGAGGATGCCCCATATGTTACCAAGTCTCTTCATCCTGGCTGTTGGGAAAAAAAAAACCAAAACCTGTCCTGGCTGTGTGTGAGCTCCAGGAATTGTTTGGTTTCCAGGGGTTCCTTCCCCAGCTTCCTGGAGTTTCACCCCAAGCATGTACAGATCAGCATTCAGCCAAAGACTAGTCTCAAGGATCCTTCTGCATATCTCCAGAGTTTTCCGTGTGTGCAAGTACCTCTCTTCCAAGATGGTGTCCCACAAATTCTAGCCACCTCTGTCTCTCCGAATTCTGATCTCTGTCACTTCAGCTTAGATAGACTGATTCTGTTTGAGTTTCTCCTCCTTGCACAGGAGCCAGAGAACTGCCTCAAGGAGCAAGCTGGGTCAATTTTAAGACTCACAGGTTTGTTTCCCTTCTCTCAGTGATTGAAGTTCTGTGTTGTGTGATCAAATTACATTTCCTTCTTTACAAGATCACTGATATGAACCTGTGATAACTGAAGGAGACCAGGTCAAATGGTTTCTCTTTTGCTTCCTGTTTGGACCATGAATTTCTTGTATACATTCTTCCCTAGAATTTCTAATTACCTTCCTCTCTTGCTGAGAAAACTAATATGACCATACCACTAAGTTCTTCCAGCTTCTTTCTTACCATTTTTTGTTTGGAATCTATTCTACTCTTTATCTGGAAGACATTCTTGTTGGATCATTCTGGTATGTTATTCTAATACAAAATGATTGGCTTCTAGATCTGTCACAATGTAGTCTTAGAGAGACCCCTTTCCCCTGGTGAGCACAACAGAAACTATTGTAGTGAACACTGGTTGATTCCTCAATTCACATTGATTCAGATGATTAGTCTGGGTTAACAATGACGACCCCATGCACTTGGCTAGTGATTGGCTCAGAACTGTGACTCAATCTGGCTAATGAGACATGAGGATAAATTAGCAAAGGGGCTTCTGGGGAAAGATCTTCTTGTTCTTTTGAGGGGAAAAAGTACAGAAAACACAGTCCTTTTTCTTCCTCTGGACATATCATATGTAGATTTTACATCTGAAATTGTGGCAGCCATCTTGCTATCAACTTGAGGCTGAAGCCAACACAAAGTAAGGGCAAAGCCGACATATGAAAAGAATCTAGCCTCCAGCTGATATCATAGAGTTAATGAATCAACTATTTTCTGGAATCACTACATCTGGACTTTCTGTTTCGTTACAGCTTAAGCCACTTTTTGTTTCGTAGAGCCAAAACGGTGTTTTATGAGGTGAACACTGTTGGCTACCTGCCCAATATTTTTTCTTTTCTTTTCTTTTTTTTTTATTACTATGAGAACCTTACCTTTTTTTTTTTTTCCTTCAGGAAAGGAATAGCAATATTCCCTAAAAATGCTTTTCTAAGCTAGCCTGAAAAATGCTTTTCTCTTCAGGTTCTTTTTCAGCTAGGTGTGGCTGGCCCCATGATCCATTTAATACTGCTAATGAAATATAGATGAAAATTTCTGAGTGGATCCTCAGGAAAATCTTTTTAATGGTAATAGATTTGGTTTTTACACTTGCTTCTTCCTTCTTCTCCCTGAGAATGGAGATGCAATGTTTGGAGTTACTGCAGCCATGTTGTGACAGGGAGGATGAAGATCAAATGCTAGAATGGGTAGAACTGGAAAAAGAAGGTGCCTAGAACCTTCATGACACCCCTGAGCTGCTAACCAGCCATTAAAGGCCTCCACAAAACTTTTGTTATGTGAAAAAAAAATCATATTTATTTAAGCTGCCATTAATTGTATTTCTAGAGAATATATCAAGAATCCAACATCTTCCTCTTCCATGGTTTTCACCTGCATTTTGCTTCATTATATCCTCAAGATTCTACCTTCTAAAAAGTATATAGGAGGTTAATGTTCTTAGTCTTTGCATACCTAAATATCCTTATTTTGTTCTCACACTTGACTGATAGTTTCATAGTATGGATGAGTATACAATTCTAGCTTGAAAATAATTTTCCCTTGGGTTGCCTGGGTAGCTCTGTCAGTTAAGCATCCAACTCTTGGTTTCAGCTCAGGTCATGATCTCAGGGTCATGAGATCGAGCCCCATGTTGGGCTCCACACTGAGCCTAGAGCCTGCTTAAGATTCTCTCTCTCCCACTCCCTCTGCCCTCCCCCCCAACCCCCGCTTGTACACTCTCTCTCTCTCAAAAAAAAAAAAGCTAAGAAAAAAAAGAAAATAATTTTCCCACTGAACTATTAAAACATTATTCGGGGGCACCTGGGTGGCTCAGTCGTTAAGTGTCTGCCTTCGGCTCAGGTCATGATCCCAGGGTCCTGGGATCGAGCCCCGTGTCGGCTCCCTGCTCAGCAGGAAGGCTGCTTCTCCCTCTCCCACTCCCCCTGCTTGTGTTCCCTCTCTCGCTGTGTCTCTCTCCGTCAAATAAATAAGTAAAATCTTAAAAAAAAAAAATTGCTCCAACTTTCTTTTACAGCGTAATGTTACTGATGTAAAGTCCACTATTGACTTTCTACCAATTAAGTGACTTTAAAAAAAAATCTTTTGGAAAATAATAATAATAATAGAGAGTAGGTTAAGAGAACACAGCAATGTTATCAAGCACAATAATATTGACATTGTAGGGATGCCAGAGGGAGAAGAGAGAGAGAGGGGACATAAAATTTTTTTGAAGAAATAATTGCAAAAAATTCTCTAATCTGGGAAAGGATCCAGATCCAGTACAGAGAGCTCCCAACAAAATTAACCCAAAGAGGTCCACATCAAGACACATAATAATTAAAATGGCAAAAAATTGTGATAAAAAGAGAATTTTAAAAGCAGCAAAAGAAAAGAATATAGTGACATACAAGGAAAACCCCATATGGCTATCAGCTGATTTTTTTCAGCAGAAATTTTGCAGGCCAGAAGACAGAAGCATGATATATTCAAAGGGCTGAAGGAAAAAAAACCTGCAATCAAGAATATGCTATCTGGCAAGGTTATCATTCAGAATACAAGGAGAGATGAAGAGTTTCCCAGACAAAGAAAAGTTAAAGGAGTTCATCACTACTAAACCAGCCTCACAAGAAACATTAAAGGGAATTCTTTGTGTGTGGGGGGGAAAAAAGACCATAGGTTATGAAAGGAAAAAATTTCACAGGTAAATACAAACATATAATAAAGGTAGTAGATTAATGACTTATAAAACCAGTATGGAGGTTAAAACACAAAAGCAGTAAAATCAATTACATTGACAAAAATCAGTCAAGGGATTCACAAAATAAAAGGATGTAAAATATGACATCATATACATAAAATGTGGTGAGAGGAGTAAAAATGTAGTGCTTTTAGAATGTGTTCAAACTTGAATGACCATCAACTAGACTGCAATATGCATAAGATGTTATATGTGAACCTAATATATGAATCAAAAACCTGTAATAAATACACACAGACAAAAAGAAAGGAATCCAAGCATAACAGTATAGAAAGCCATCAAACTACAATGGAGGAGAGCAACAGAAGAAGAAAGAACAGAGAACTACAAAAACAACTGTAAAACAAATAACAAAATGGCAGTAAGTATATGCTTATCAATAATTACTTTAAGTGTAAATGGGTCAAATGCTCCAATCAAAAAAACATAGGGTGATTGAATGGTTAAAAAAGCAAGATCCATCTATATGCTGCCTACAAGAAGCTCACTTCAGATCTAAAGGCATGCATATTGAAAATAAAGGGATGGAAAAACATTTAACATGAAAATGGAAGCAAAAAGAAAGCTGGGGTAGTAAAACTTATATCAGATAAAACAGACTTGAAACAAAGACTATAGCAAGAGATAAGCAGGGACACTACATAATGATAGGGGGATAATCCAGCAGTATATAACAATTGTAAATAATTATGCATCCAAGATGGGAGCACCTAAATACATACAGTAACTATTAAAAGTCATAAAGGAAGAAAGTGACAATATAATAAGTAATACAATAATAGTAGGGAAATTTAACACCCCACTTACAATGGATAGATCATCCAAAGGAAATAGTGCTTTTGAATAATACAGTAGACAAGATGGACCTAATAGATATATACAGAAAATTTCTTCCAAAACCAGAGGAGTACACATTCTTTTCAAGTGCACATGGAATATTCTCCAGAGTAGATCACATGTTAGGCCACAAAAAATAAATTCAAGAAGATTGAAATCATATCATGCATCTTTTCTGACCACAATGGTATGGAACTAGAAATCAGTCACCAGAAAAAATCTAGAAAGAACATATATACATTGAGGTTAAATAATATGTTACTGAGCAATGAGTGGGTGATCCAAAAAATCAAAGAGGAAATAAAAAAATACATGAGACAAATGAAAATTAAAAACACAATAGTCCAGGGGCGCCTGGGTGCTCAGTCAGTTAAGCGTCTGCCTTTGGCTCAGGTCATGATACCAGGGTCCTGGGGTCAAGCTCTGTGTCAGGCTCCCTGCTCAGGAGGGAGTTTGCCTCTCCCTCTCTGTCTGCCCCTCCCCCTCACTTGTGCTCACGTGCTCTCTCTCTCACAAAAAATAAAAAATAAAATCTTTTAAAACACACACACACACACACACACACACACACACACACACACACACACACACACAATGGTCCAAAATCTTTGGGATGAAGTAAAAGCAGTTCTAAGAGGGAAGTTTATAGCAACACAAGCCTACCTCGAGAAACAAGAAAAATCTCAGGTAAACAACCTAACCTTGCACCTAAAGGAGCTAGAAAACAAAGACAAATAAAGCCCAAAGCCAGTAGAAGGAAGGAAATAATAAAAACTAGATAAAAATAAATGCAATAGAAGGAAAGAAAGGAAAGAAGGAAGGAAGGAAGAAAGGAAGGAAGAAAGGAAGTTAGATTAATAAAACCAGGATCTGGTTCTTGAAAAGATAAACAAAATGGATAAATCTTCAGCCCTACTCATCAAGAAAAAAAAAAGGCAGACTCAAATAAATAAAATCAGAAACGAAGGAGGAGAAATAACAACTTATACCACAGAAATATAAAAGATTATAAGAGGGGGTACCTGGGTGGCTCAGTCAGTTAAGCAACCAACTCTTGGTTTCAGTTCAGATCTCATGGTTGTGGGATTGAGACCTGCATTGGGCTCCGTGCTCAGGGTAGAGTCTGCTTCAGACTCTTTCTCCCAACCCCTCTCCCCTTCCCTGCTTATGTGCACTCTCTCTCAAATAAATAAATACAATCTTTAAAAAAAAAGATTATAAGAGAATATTATGAAAAATTATATACTAACAAATTGGACAACTTAGAAGAAATGGCTAAATACCTAGAAATGTATAAATTACCAAAACTGAATAAGGAAGAAATAGAAAATTTGAGCATATTAATTACTAGTAATGAAATTGAATCAGTAATTTTTTAAAATTCCCAACAAACTAGGTTTTGAGGGAACATACAGCAGCCTAATAAAGGCCACCTAGGAAAAACCCACAGCTAACATCATACCCAATGATGAAAAGCTGAGAGCTTTTTCTCTAAGGTCAGGAAAAAGACAAGGATGAACACTGTCATCACTTTTATTCAACATAGTGCTGGAAGTCCTAGCCACAGCAATCAGATAAGAAAAAGAAGTGAAAGGCATTCAAGTTGATAAGGAAGAGGTAAAACTGTCACTATTTGTAGATGACATGATACTATATATATATAAAACCCTAAAGACTCCATCAAAAAACTACTAGAACTGATAAATGAATGCAGTAAAGTCACAGGATAAAAAATTAATACACAGAAATCTGTTGCACTTCTATACACTAATAATGAGGTAGCAGAAAGAGAAGTTAAGAAAAAACAATTCCGTTTATAACTGTGCCAAAGAGAATAAAATACCTAGGAATAAATTTAACCAAGGAGGTGAAAGATCTGTACTCTGAAAACTATAAAACATTGATGAAGGAAATTGAAGATGACATTCCATATTCATGGAGTGGAAGAATTAATGCTGTCAAAATGTCCATATTACACAAAACAATCTACAGATTTAATATGGTCCCTATTAAGATACCAATGCATTTTTCACAGAAATAAAACAAATAATACTAATATTTGTATGGAACCACAGAAGATCCCAAATGGCCAAAGCAGTCTTGAGAATGAGGAACAAAGCTGGAGGTATCACAATCCCAGATTTCAAGATCTACTACAAAGCTGGGTGAGCAAAACTGTATGGTACTGGCACAAAACTAAACACATAGATTTCAATGGAAGAGAATAGAGAACCCAGAAATAAACCCAGTCTTTTATGGTCAATTCATCTATGACAAAGGAGGCAAGAATATGCAATGAGGAAAAGACAGTCTCTTCAAAAAATGATGCTGGGAAAACTGGACAGCTACATGCAAAGGAATGAAACTGGATCACTTTCTTACACCATATACAAAAATCAACTCAGAATGGATTGAGGACCTAAATGTGAGAAACCATAAAAATCCTAGAAGAAAACATGGGCAGTAATTTCTTTGACATTGGCCATAGAAACATTTTGCTAGATGTGTCTCCTCAGGCAAGGGAAATAAAAGCAAAATTAAACTATTAGGACTACAACAAAATAAAAAGCTTCTGCACAGTAAGGGAAACTATCAACAAAACAAAAAGGCAACCTACTGAATGGGAGAAGACATTTGCAAATGATACGAGGTTAGTATCCAAAATATATAAAGAACTTATACAACTCAACATCAAAAAACCCCACAAATAGGGCGCCTGGGTGGCTCAGTTGGTTAAGCGACTGCCTTCGGCTCAGGTCATGATCCTGGAGTCCCGGGATCAAGTCCCACATCGGGCTCCCTGCTCAGCAGGGAGTCTGCTTCTCCCTCTGACCCTCTTCCCTCTCGTGCTCTCTATCTCTCATTCTCTCTCTCAAATAAATAAATAAAATCTTAAAAAAAAAAACCCACAAATAATCTGATTGAAAAATGGGCAGAGGACCTGAATAGACATTTTTTTTTCAAAGAAGACATACAGATGGCCAAAAGGCAAAGGAAAAGATGTTCAACATCACTCATCACTAGGGAAATGCAAATCAAAACTACAATGAGATATCACCTCACACCTGTTAGAATGGCTAGAATAAAAAAAAATAAATAAGAAGTGTTGGTGAGGATGTGGAGAAAAAGGAACGCTTGTACACTCTTGGTGGGAATGGATTGGTACAGCCACTGTAGAAAACAGCATGGAATTTCCTCAAAAAATGAAAACTAGAAATACCATGTGATTCAGTAATTCCACTACTGAGTATTTACCCAAAGAAAACTAAAACAGTAATTTGAAAGGATATATGTGTTCCTATGTTCATTGCAGCATTATTTACAATAGCCAAGATAAAGAAGCAACCCAAGTGTCCATCAATAGATGAATGGATAAATCAGATGTAATATATATGTACAATGGAATATTAGCCATAAAAAATGAGATCTTGCCACTTGCAACATGGATGGACCTAGAAGATATAATGCTAAGTGAAATAAGTGAGACAGAGGGGCACCTGGATGGCTCAGTGGGTGGAGGAGTGTGCAACTCTTGATCTTGGGGTTATGAATTTGAGCCCCATGTTGAGTGTAGAGATTACTTATAAATAAAATCTTTAAAAAAAAAGAGAGGGGGCGAGTAAGATGGCAGAGCAGTAGGGGACCCTAAGTCCATCTGGTCCCTGGAATTCAGCTAGAGAGCTATCAAATCATTCTAAACACCTGTGAAATCAATCAGAGATCTGAGGAAAGAAATGCTGCAATTCTGTGAATAGAAAGCGACTGCTTTTTGGAAGGTAGGAGGTGTGGAAATATAAATCAGGGGCAATATATCAGAGGATACAGCAGAGGGGAGGGAGCCTCTTAAGGATGCTACTGCAAAGTATTATAAGCAGTGGAGTGCAAAATCCTAGAGGAGAACACAGGCAGCAACCTCTTCGACCTCAGCTGCAGCAATTTCTTGCTAGACATGTCTTCAAGGGCAAGGGAAACAAAAGCAAAAATGAACTATTGGGACTTCATCAAGATAGAAAGCTTTTGCACAGCAAAGGAAACAGTCAACAAAACTAAAAGGCAACCTATGGAATGGGAGAAGATATTTGCAAATGACCTATCAGTTAAAGGGCTAGTATCCAAAATCTATAAAGAATTTATCAAACTCAACACCCAAAAACCAAAAAGTCCAGTCAAGAAATGGTCAGAAGACACGAACAAACATTTCTCCAAAGAAGACATACAAATGGCCAACAGACACATGAAAAAATGCTCAACAACACTCTGCATCAGGGAAATATAAATCAAAACCACAATGAGATACCACTTCACACCTGTCAGAATGGCTAAGATTAACAACTCGGGAAACAACAGATGTTGGTGAGGATGTGGAGAAAGGGGAACCCTCTTACACTGTTGGTGGGAATGGAAACTGGTGCAGCCACTCTGGAAAACAGTATGGAGTTTCCTCAAAAAGTTAAAAATAGAGCTCTCCTACAAGCCAGCAATTGCACTACTAGGTATTTATCCAAAGGATACAAACATAGTGATCTGAAGGGGCACATGTACCCCAATGTTTATAGCAGCAATGTCCACAATAGCCAAACTATGAAAGGAGCCCAGAGGTCCGTTGACAGATGAAGGGGTAAAGAAGATGTGGTATATATTTATATATATATAAATAAATATATAAATACACACACACACACACACACACACACACACACACACACACAATGGAATAGTACTCAGCCATCAAAAAGGATGAAATCTTACCATTTGCAATGATGTGGATGGAACTGGAGGGTATTATGCTAAGCAAAATAAGTCAGTCAGAGAAAGATAAATACCATATGGTTTCACTCATATGTGGAATTAAGAAACAGAACAAATGAACAAACAAAGAAAAGAAGAGACAAACAAAAAAACCAGACTCCTAAGTATGGAGAACAAATTGTTGGCTGCCAGAGAAGAGGTAAGTGAGGGGATGGGTACAGTAGAAAAGGGGGATTAAGAGGTATAAAGTTCCAGCTACAAAATGAACAAGTCACAGAGATGAAAAGCACAGCGTAGGGAATATAGTCAATAAGATGGTAATAACACTGTTTGGTGACAGATGGTGACTACATTTATCGTGGTGAGCACTGAGTAATATGTAGAATTATTGAATCATTATATTGTACGCTTGAAACTGATACAACATGTATGCTAATTATACTTCCATATAAGTTTTTTGAAAGTTTTAGAAACTGCACTTATTTTTGGTGTTCTAAAATTTATAAAGGTATGTTGAGGTGTGGGTCTTTTCCATTGATTATGTTTAATACTTGCTGGGATCTTTTAACTAGAAAACTACTGTCTTTTTACTACTTGGGATAAATTCTGACCCTTCATGTTTTTTTCCTCCCTTTCTGAATGTTTGACTTTCTGGACTGATTCTCTTTTTCTTACCTTTTCCTCTCATATTTCACATACCTTTTGCTTTTTCTCTGTGTTCTAAGATAATTTCTTTGTCTGCCAATTCTTCTATTACATTTCTGACTTCAGCAACTATATTTAAAATTCTAAGAGCAATTTCTTATTCTGTGATTATTCCTTTATCATAACAATCTGTAATTCTTTTATGGATATATTATCTTTTAAAAGTCTCTCTGAATAGGTAGCTTTCAAAGGTTTTCTGTTCTCTGAATTCCTTATTCCTCTTAGGACAATTTTTTTTTTTTATCCTGATCTTTTTCTTCTATTTGTATGTGTGTTGATCTATATTTGCTTTTCTATATTTAAGAGAGAAAAACCATGTTGGTATTTCTGTGTAGCTGGTATGAGTTTCCTGTGTGCTATATGAGTCTAGATCTGTTTCCTCGTTCAGTGTCTTTCTGAAGGGAAAGGTTGATCAGCGGTTCCAAGATGGGGCTTGGAGCTGACTTTAAAACTAGGGGGAGGGAACGGAAGAGACACCTCAAAAGGAGAAGACCTTATTCTAAGATTGTTACCCTCCTAGCAACCTTTGTTCTCTGTGGTTGACTCCATCTGGTGAGTTCTGCCTGAGTGCTGATAGCAGGGGGTGTGGTCCAAGGATGGCCTCTTGGAAAATTGTTTTTAGAATGACTTCCACTTAACTTTCTTTCAGCTCTCCTTCTATCTCTTCTGTCCTCCCCTGACAACTCTTGGGCTCTGCTGAGCGTACCAGCTCCCTCGTCAGCTACAGGCCTTTCTTACTTACTCTGGACAGTGGACTCACTGTCTGTCTTATCTATCTAATAGCTTCTCTCAACTTACTGTTTTCCAGAAATCTTAGAAAGGCTCTTGCTTGGTGATGGTCCACTTTCGTTCCCCTTGCTGTATTAGGTTATTTTACTTTCACTATCATTTTAATGGAGTTTTAGGAGGGAGAGAAGACAAATGTATGTGTTTACCATCTTTGCTCATATTTTATTTTTGATTTTCCATCTGTCTTCAAAGATGAGATTGTTCTGATAGTTGTCCTTCTCTCTATGTGACCTTTCTTTGGTTTTGGGTTCAGGCCTGCAGTAACTTTAAAAAATGGTTGGCTCACATTATAGGTGTTTTCATACTTTGGGATAGTTTAAATTCATCCAAACATTGGTCCAAGGACTATTGCATCACTGTGATCTGGGACTATTTTTTAAAATATAGATTTCATTCATCTTTGTACCAATACAAGAAAAACATGAAATAATATACATAATTGATAACATTTGTTAACTTATAAGGGGTGGGAGAAAAATGAGGAGACTTACTTTTTATTTTATACATGTGTTTATTGTTGTTTTTTTTACAACCACTATACATAACTTTTGAAAAAAAAATCTTAGTGGAAAAAATAGATTTCCGGGGCAAACTTTGGAGACGCTAGTTTATTGAGTCTGGGAGGCCAGGGAATCTATATAAGTATTTTAAAATATACTTGGGTAATTTTAATGTACTTGCATATAAAAACCTATGGGTCTGATGAGGCGCCTGGGTGGCTCAGTCGTTAAGCGTCTGCCTTCGGCTCAGGTCATGGTCCCAGGGTCCTGGGATCGAGCCCCGCATCGGGCTCCCTGCTCAGCGGGAAGCCTGCTTCTCCCTCTCCCACTCCCCCTGCTTGTGTTCCCTCTCTCACTGTGTCTCTCTCTGTCAAATAAATAAATAAAATCTTTAAAAAAACAAACAAACAAACAAAAAAACTATGGGCCTGAGATTTAGAGGAGGAAGGCAGAACAAGTGACTTCTTTTTCAGTATTATCTGTCTAATTTCCCTGCCGCTTCTTGAGCCAGTTTTGGTACTACATGTATATCCTTGGAAATCACCCATTCTTTTAAATTTATTCATGAAAGGGGGTTCTTGGGTGGCTTAGTCGGTTAGGTGTCTGCTGTCGGCTCAGGTCATGATCCCAGGGTCCTGGGATCGAGCCCCGCATCGGGCTCCCTGCTCGGCGGGGGCTCTGCTTCTCCCTCTCCTTCTCTCCCTCCCTCTGCTTGTGCTCTCTTTCTCCCCCTCTCATTTAAAAAATAAAATCTTTAAAAAAATAATTCTATTCATGAGAAATTATATCTACTAATTTCTTATTACCCTTACAATCACCTTTTTAATCTTTTTTTTTTTAAGAGAGAGAGAGAGAGGGAGCTTGAGTGGGGGAGGGGAGGGGCGGAGAGAGAGAATCCTAAGCAGGCTCCATGCCTGGCACAGAGCCTGACATGGGGCCTGATCTCATGAGCCAAGATCATGACCTGAGATGAAACCAAGAGTCCTATGCTTAGTGGACTGAGCCACCCAGGCACCTCCGTAGGCTTTCTTTATAAACATCCAGAAGAAAGTTTTCTCATCCATCTTTTCAAGATGTTCCATGAGGCAGGGAGGGTGGAGCTTCCTGAAGCAGAGCTTGGACCAGGGCTGCACGTGGTAGGGAGACTCTGGGGCTTCAGTCAGGCCAGGCCAATCTGATGGTTTGCAGAGGCTCCATGGGGTGCAGCAGGAGGGGGCCTTGGTGTCCCCAATATGAGCCCTTATCTTTACTGTGACTGACTTAAAAAAGCTGACCAGATGGGGATCAGGTGGCAGGGGAGGAAGGGCTCAGCCCCACTGGATGCTGGGCTGCAGGTGGTGGTGCCCGCTGGGATGGAGACAGCCTTTGGACTTGTGGTCAGCCTATGGGATACCAGAAGATGGTGGTTCTCCTGGGTTCAGCCCTGTTGCTTGGGGTGAGCTCAGCCCCTTGGCTCTCTTTTCCATCCAGTCTTCCAGATGGCCTTTAGGGAGCTTGGTGACATCTGGTGGCCACTCCCTGGCCAGCCTCTCCTCCTCCACCTGGATACTCAGCTCCTGCAGGTCTGACATGTGGGAAAATCTGCAGTTGGAGCCAAAGGCACACTGGCTTTTCAGTAGAAACTTCCTGCAGGGCCCACTTGTCCTGTTCATCTAGCAAGATGGCAGCTGTGTCTTGGAACACATCATACCAGACCTTGTTGGCCTTGAGGTGCCACATTCAGGAGCTTCTTGCGGTTGTGGAGGTTGTCCTGGAAAGGGCAGCTGCAGTCATCACAGGAGTGATGCTTCCCCAGGGCCACCTGTGCCTGGCTCTGCAGGGCCCAAGAGCTCTGAGCTCCTCCTCCTTCTGTGCCCTCCAACCTTCTCTGTCTTTAATGTTAACCCCTTTCTTATTATTCTTTGTGGTTTTTCTATTAAAGCATTTCTATTGTGGTAAAATATACATAATGTAAAATTTGCCATTTTAACCATTTTAAAGTTTGCAATTCAGTGGCATTTAAGAACATTCGCAATGTTGTGCAACCATCACCACCATCTATTTCTGGAATTTTTCATCATCCTGAACATAAACTGTGTACTGTTAACCTTAAAAATAAAACTGCCAGTTCGTTTTTACCAGCAAAAATGGGTTTATTCAGGAATAGCAGAGAATTGCAATCTGGGACAAGCAAGCGACAGCAAAAACCATAGGCAAGTCCAGAGGACAGAGGAGAGGAACACTCTTTTACAGAGGAAAGTGAGAAGTTGGGAAAGGTGTCATAAACAAAAAGTCTACTGAAGTAAACTAGGACTGGGAACCATAGTGTCTTCCAATTGGCTGGGCTGTTGCTGAGGGGAGGAGGTAGCCTTTTTTCCTCCTACCATGATAGTAAGGTAGTATGGAGAGGCAAGGTCCATCTCTTCCTCTTAGATTTGCAATTGATGATGAATGGTAGAGCATGAGAGCCACCCCCGCCCCCGCCAGCCTCCTAATTCCATTTTAGTGAGGTTTCCCGTTATTAATTTTCACAGTGCCCATTAATTATTAACTTTTCATTCTTTCCTACCCCCAGGCCCCTGGTAACCTCTAAATTACTTTCTGCCTCTATGAATTTGCCTATTCTGGGTACTCCATGTAAGTGGAAGCATACAATATTTGCCCTTTTGTGTCTGGTTTATTTCATTTAGCATAATGTTTTCAAGGTTCGTACATGTTGTATCAGAATTTCATTCTTTTTTAAAGCTAAATAATACTCCATTGTATGTATATATCACATTTTGTTTATCCGTTCCTTGGTTGATGGGCATTTGGGTTATTTCTGCCTTTTGGCTCTTGTCAATAATGCTACTACGAGGATTAGGGTACAAGTATCTATTTCCATCCTTGCTTTCAAATTTTGGGGGGTAGAACTCTAGAAGTAGAGTTCCTGAACCATATGGTAATTTTATGTTTAACTTTTTGAGAAACTGACAGACCGTTTTCTACAGCAGGTGTACCATTTTGCATTCCTATCAGCAACGCACAAGGGTTCCAATTTGTCCACACCCTCACCAACACTAGTTATTTTCTGGGTTTCTGTGTCTGTTTGTTTTTAATTGTAGCCATCCTAATGGGTGTGAAGTAGTATCTCATTGTGTTTTGATTTGCATTCCCCAAATGGCTAGTGATTTTGAGTATCTTTTCCTGCGCTATTGGCTGTTTATCTTCTTTGCAGAAAGTTCTTTTCAAGTCTTTTGCCCACTTTTGAAGTGGGTTTTGGTTTTTTTGTTCACTTGTAAGAGTTTTTCCATTGTTTCTTGATCTGATTTATTATTCTGTCTCTCCTGAATTCCTAAGAAGCATACAGTGGATCTTCTCTATTTGTGCTGTTCCACATGGCAGCCATTAGTCACATGTGACTATTGAAATTTAAACTTTAGTTGATTAAAATTAAATAAAATTTAAAATTCAGTTCTTTGGTGGCATTTCAACTTGTCAATAGTCACATGTGGCTAGTGGCTACCATATTGGACAGCACAGAATGGACATTTTTATCATCACAAAAAGTTGTATTAGACAACATTGTGTTAGATCTACCTTCCACATCTCTTATTTTTTTCTCTAATATTCTGCGACTCTATTTTTTATGGTCTTTGTCCTGAGAGATGCCCTTGACTTTATCATTCATACCTTGAATTGGTGTTCAGTCATGCCCAATTACATTAATGACCTCCTAATATTTAATTTTAAATCTTCTTTGGCAATTAGCTTTACAAATGTCAATATTTCTTTTGTTCTTCTATTGCCACATTTTCATGGGAGCATACTCTTACAGATGCAGTTTGCTTTTGATTAACTACAAGGACGCTTATTCACTTAAAAAAATTTTTTTATGTTCTCTGTCTCCTGAATTAGCTTTGTTTCCTCCAGGGTCGAATGTCCTATTTGTTCATCTTGGTTCCTCTCTTTCCTGCTGTTGGTTTTCCTAATGTCTAGTGACTCTTAATTGTCCATTTATATTTTTTGAATGCAAAACTAGGCTGACATATAGCTCATATTTATTATCTTAACAACTGAAGCTCCATTTCCACAACTGGGATCACTCCTTAATTGCAGGATTGTTGGAAGGCTCTAGGTTGAGAACAGTCAGATAAGCTCCCACAGTTGTTAAAACAAAGGGAAGGCTTTATTCTAGAGGTGAGTGTTTCATTTCAATCATGGGTGGGCTGCATTCCCTTATTCTCTTTCTTCTTTTCCTCTGTTTATATTGTGAATGTACAGAATTATCTTGGGCCTAATTTGATTCTTTGGTCTCAAGAACTGACTAGGAGTTCCCCTCAGGCAGGATCTCCAATTTGATTAGAGAGTGGTAATCATGGCTCTATCCTGGGGCCAAACACTGCCCCCAGCTGCTCTATATATAGAAAGGGGCTCAGTTGTTTCAGGGCAGACCTTTAATTAGTTACTCCACGGTCCACTCATGCTCCTTGCACTTGCTGACTCCTTGAAGCTCTTTGAGAAAACTCATCTGTAGCTTATGTTTTCAGATTTCTGCTACTTTCGTTTGTTTAGGATGTGAGTTTCTCTGCTGTGCTGTCTCTGTCAATTGAATGCCATCACTCATCTTCATTAATTGATCTTTGCTTTTGTGGACCTCTGGTGTATTAGATTAATCCTCAATTTATAGTAATCAATTAACATTGTTCCAACATCATCATCATTACTGCTATTACTACTACTTATTTCTTTTTTTTTAAGATTTTATTTATTTATTTGACAGAGAGAGACACAGCGAGAGAGGGAACACAAGCAGGGGGAGTGGGAGAGGGAGAAGCAGGCTTCTTGCAGACCAGGGAGCCCGAGGTGGGGCTCGATCCCAGGACCCTGGGACCATGACCTGAGCCGAAGGCAGACGCTTAACAACTGAGCCACCCAGGTGCCCCACTACTACTTATTTCATCATCATGCACCATCTCAACTCCTTCTTGATAGGATGAATGTATTTTTGCATCATGTATGTTTGCATTTTTAACTGATATAAATGGTACTAAAAGATCTGTTTTCTTTTTTCAGTGTTGTTTTAAATATATATCTTGATATTCTATAAATATCCAACTAATGCTTTAGGATGCAGCTGGTATTCCATTATAATCCTCCACTACATTTATTTGTTTATTTTCTGGTGTTGGATACCTCCAACTCTCCACCCCCACAAACACTTGACAGGGATTTCTATCTGCCCATGTATTTCAACACTTGCTATTTCTCTACTTTCTCATTTTTGCCACGTGGGGGACACAAAGTAGTATTTCACTGCTGTTTTAATGTGTATTTCCTGAGCATCTCTTCCTATTTACACATTAACACTTTGGATTTCCCCTTCTGCAAATGGCCTATTATATTAGCCCGGAGATACTAGATTATGCTGCTCTAACAAACAACAAAAACTCTTACTGGCTTAATAGAAGAAATGTTTATTTCTTGTTCTTGATGGTTGTCAGAGAGGTTCTAGTCCTCAGCCACTCAGGGACCCAGGATGATGGAGCAAACATAATCTTAGATATTTTGCCAGTTATTACCCCAGAGGAAAAGAACACATGGTGAATCACATGTATTGGCTCTGGAGCCTCCATCCAGAAATGATACACATTATTCCACTCACATTTCATTGCCATAGCTAGTTCCATGGCCATAGTTAACTTTTAGGGTATGGTGAATTACCATTCTACTATGCGTCCAGAAGGAGGAGAATGGAAAACATTTGGTGAACCTCACTAATGACAACCATTGTCTGTTCTTCTGGTAAAAAAGTATTCAATTTGTTTTTTTCCCACTCATAAAAACTACGCTCCGTCCTTACATAATAGTAGTTGTCTAAACATTTGGAAGGAAGGAAATTTTTTTTTCTTTCTACCCTTTGAGGAACCCCTGTAACAAAAGACAGATTAACAAGAGAAAAATAAACAAAAGGTTATTAACATGTATATTTCATATATACACGGGAGAAACTCAGGGAAGAGTAACACAAAGAGATGGCTTAGAATGCAGGTTTATACAGCATCTTCAACAAAGAACAACACATTTTTAGAGAAATGACAGGACAAAAAAAAAAAAACCCCACACATTTTTAGGCTTCCAAGGGTGGCAGATGTGGGAAAGTAAATATGTGGGAAACTAATGGTAGAGAGAGGCTAGTTAGTAAAGTTTGCATTCAGATTCCTCTAGTGACTCCAAGCTGGTAGGGTCTAAAGTTACCTCTGGTGATTAACTTTCATTTTCTCTGGTAGAGAGGGAAGGAGGGACACCTTTGAGAATTTATGTCCTGCCTTTAGGCAAATAGGAGAAGGACAGGGAGATTTTCTTGTATTTGCTTTTTCTCAATTGCCTTCAGCTCAAAATAATCCTTATGCTAAAGTGGCATATTTTGGGGTGACATATTCTGGTTTCTTTCACATTCTACCCTGTCATCCACACTCTCTATCCCAGGAATGTATAGTTCCTTGCTTTGGCCCTGATTTCCTGCTCTGGGAGTAGCTACCTTGCACTTTGCTCTCTGTAACCCTTGGCTGTACCTACCTTCTGGAAGATTCTTTGCTTTCTATCATCCTCTTTGGCCTTATCTGCCATAGACAACAGCACATTTGCTGACCATTGATGGTTGGGGGCTCTAGAGTCATTTTAAGGCTCACAGGGTCATAAATTTATGCTCACAATTTCTTTGGCCATGCAATACTTCCTAAAACCTTAGTAGCCTTCTTATTTATTTCATTCTAATAAGTTCTATCTGACAGGGCTCATCCACTGCCATTTTAGATATTCCAGATGTATTTCTTGGATTTGCTAGATTTCTTGCTCACCCTATTCCCCACACTTTCCTGTTTGCATAATTGCAGTAAGGTATTGAGTTTATCAGGCCGTTGTGGAAGAGCTGCACATTTAGTCTCTTAGTGCCATTTTGTCAAATTAATAGGAATTACTAATACTTCACCTTTAGTTGAACCCTCACTTTGAAACATCTTTATCCATGCAAAGGTTTTCCTCAGTGGATGAAACAGCCATAAACTTGACGTGATCCTTGTCAAAAGGCTGAGATTTTAATGAGTGTTGTCCTTCCAAGCCTTCCTCATTTTTCCTTTTACTTGTGAGGGTTGAGAAGCAGTTATCACTTCCAACTGTGCAAGACCCCCAATTTCTGATCCCTCTCATTCCCTTCCATTCCTTCTTGGAAATATGCCAGTTACTTTCTGCTTATTTCAAATGCAGTCAACAGAAACTAATGCTCACTATTATCTTCCCTTCCTCTAGGGTTGAACGTTTATTAGGTATAAGACCTGCCTTCCAAGTTATTGCAGATGACATTTTTATTCAATATTTTGCCACTACATAACATAAAACACTATCCCTCCAATATCTGCTCACAGTTTCCTTGCTCCCTGTGACCAGCTCCTAAGCCATTGCCATATATTTTAGATTATACTGTTATGTAGGGACCCCCTTCCTGTGTCAGTTAGGATAGATTACATTAGGCTAGGTGATAGACAACCATAAAATCTTAATGGCTTGAAACCACAAAGGAGAATTTCTAGGTCACTGCAAGTCAACAGGGTTCTCCACTTATCATAGCTACTCAGAGACCCAGGCTAAAGTAGTAGCTACTATCTCTAAAACTGCTTGTAACGACGCCAAAGGGAACATTGTGGTAAACAGCGCAATGATTCTTAAGCTTCTGCTTAGAAGTGACACTTGTCACTTCCACTGAAATTTCACTGATTGATAAGCTATATTGCCACACCTAACTTTAATGAGGCAGGAAAGTATAATCCCAACATGTATCCAGGAGGAAACCAGAAATATTTGATGGAACTAATGACTATCTCACATACTTTGTCCATTTTCATTGTAGTTCCTGTCATTTTCTTGTTGATTGTTAGAGTACTGGTAGGGTCTAGAAGAAGGTGCTGCCTCATCAATTTTAAACACTGAAAAGATCTTCTCACCACCATTCATCTGTGAACTTAACTATGTCTATGGTGTCCTTTACCGAGCAGACATCCTTTATGTTGATATAGATCAATTCATTGATTTTCTCCAGATTGAAATTTGTGCATTGAGGATCTTGTTTAAGAAATCCTTTCCTGGGGCTCCTGGGTGGCTCAGTCAGTTAAGCAGCTGACTCTTGATTTTGGCTTAGGCCATGATCTCAGGGTCATGAGATGGAGCCCCACATTGGGCTCTACGCTGGGCATGGAGCCTGCTTAAGATTCTCCCTCTCCCTCTCCTTCTGCCCCTCTCTCCACCTGCTTGCATGCATGCTCACTCTCTCTCAATAAAAATTTTAAAGAAGAAATCCTTTCCTATCCCAAGGTCACAGATGTGATCATATGCTCTCTTCTATCACCTCCATCTTATACTTCCCACATTTAGATTTTTAATGCATCCAGAGTTCACTTTTTTAAGGGGTTATGTAGAAGTATTTTATTTTAATCCTTAAAATAACCCATTATTCTCAATATCATCAACTATAAAGTTCATTATTTCTCTGCTGACTTATGATTCTATCTTTATCATATTTCAAATTCATGATATCTACTTTTGTTCCACTGACCTATTTGTTTTTTTGGTTTTTTTAAGACTTTATTTTTAAGTAATCTCTACACCCAACATGGGGCTTGAACTCACAACCCCGAGATTGAGAGTTGCACACTCTACTGACTGAGCCAGCCAAAAGCGCCTGTTTCAATTCCAGTTCTACATTATTTTTAGCACTATGGCTTTGTAGAGTGTGTTAATATGTATCAGGAAAACTCCTTGCTCTTCTTCAAAGTTGTCTTAATTATCTGTGAACTTCTAGTCTTCCCTATAAATTTCAGAATCACTTTGTTACGTTTCTAATTTATTTTTGAAAGAAATTCTACCAAATGTATTAATTAATTAGAAGGACATTTTACCTCTCTGTGATGTTAAAATTTCTCATTCTTTAACATACTATATCTCTCCACATATTCTGGTCCTCATTTATGTCTTTTATTAGAGTTTTAAAGTTTTTCTTGTGCATTCTTTGATAAGTTAATTTCTATATATTACATAGTTTTTTATTGCTATTGTGAACGGCATCTGAGTTTATATTAAATTTTCTGGTTGGTAATAGCTGATATAGAAGAATGTTACTGACTTAAAAATTTGTGTTAATATTGCTCATTAATCTAAAAATTTGTGTGGTATTCTGTTGCAATTTCTTTTTTTTAAAAAGATTTTATTTTTTTATTTGATGGAGAGATAGAGAGAGCGAGCACAAGTAGGCAGAGAGGCAGGCAGAGGGAGAGGGAGAAGCAGACTCTCCGCAGAGCAGGGAGCCCAATGCAGGGCCTGATCCCAGGACCCTGGGATCATGACCTGAGCCGAAGGCAGATGCTTAACCGACTGAGCCACCCAGGCACCCCTCTGTTGCAGTTTCTATGCATAAGATCACATCTATCATTTGGAAATAATTACATCTTTGTCTCTTCTTCTCCAAACGTTAAATTCTCTTCTTCAGTTTTTCATTTCTATTATTATAACGTCAAGGTTGAATAGTGGTGGGGATATCATTCATCCTTGGCTTGTTTGTAATTTTAAATGGTCTGTGTCTTCAAGCATGATGTTTTTTGAGGTATTCAGTGAAAACCATAGATCTTCAATGAAATATTTAGTCAGTTTTGGTGGACAGAGAATATTTCCTTTACCTCAGAAAGTTCCCTTGTGCTCCTACACAATCTCTTCTCCCTCCAGAAGCATCCACTATTCTTATTTTTTTTAAGATTTATTTATTTATTTATTTATTTATTTATTTATTTATTTATGGGGGAGGGGCAGAGGGAGAGGAAGAGAGAGAGAGAGAGAGAGAGAAGCGGACTCCCCACTGAGTGTGGAGTCTGAGGTGGTTCTCAATCCCACAAAGCTAAGATCGTGACCTGGGCTGAAACCAAGAGTTGGTCGCTCAACTGACTGAGCCACCCAGGCACCCCCACTATTCTTATTTTTATCATTATACGTTAATTTTGCCTATTCTAGAATTTCATATAAATGAAACTATGAAAAAATAAACTTTTATGTGTCTAGTTTTTTTGAACTAATATAATATTTTTGAGATTCACCTCTGTTGTCACTTGTATCAGTAGTTTGTTTCTTTTTCCTGCATGGTAGGATTTCACTGTTTTACTAACCACAGGTCATTTGTTCTCTGTCTAATGGGTATTTGGGTTGTTTCCAGCTTGGGACTATTATGCATAAAACTGCTATGAACATTCTTATATAAGGCTTTTTTTTTTCAGTTTTATTTATTTTTTTTTGAGAGAGAGAGAGAGAGAGAGAGAGTGTGTACGCAAACGAGTTGGGGGAGGGGCAGAGGGAGAGGGAAAGAGAGAATCCTGAAGCAGACTCCCTCCTGAGCCTGGAGCCCAAGGTGGGCCTCGATCCCAGGACCCTGAAATGAAGAGTCAGCCACTCAACTGACTGAGCCACCCAGGTGCCCTTATACAAGAAGGCTTTTTGTGGACCTATGTTTTTATTTATCTAGGAGTGGAATTGTTTGGTCATAGAGCAGATGTATGTTTAACTTTTTAAGAAACCACCAGTTGCCCACAGTGGCAGTTTAACTGTATGCTTGTACCAGCAATATATGAGAGTTCTAGTTGCTCCCCATATTCTATAACACTTAGTATTGTAAAGTGTTGTAAATATTTTTCATTTTAGCCATTATATCAGGAATGTATTTCCTTACTGTCCTTATATTGGACTGGTACCTAATTGTTTTAATTAGCATTTCTCTGATGACTAATGATTTCAAACACTTTTATCATCCACTTATTGGTCATTGGTATACCTTCCTTTGTGAAATATCTGGTTTTTGCCCATCGAAAAAACTGTGTTGTTTGTATTTTTATCATTGAGTTGCAAGAGTTCTTTATATGTTGCGGAAACAAGCCTTTCATCAGATATGTGTGGTGTGAATATTTACTCTCAATCTGTCGCTTCCCTATTTGTTTTCTTGATGGTGCTTTCTGATGAATAGAATTCTATATTTTGATGAAGTCCCATTTATCAATCTTTTCTTTTATGGTTTATACTTTCTGGAGCTTCCCTAAGAGATCTTTGCTTTCTCAGTGGTCACAAAGATATTCCCCGAGCGCTTTTAGTAGCTTGATTATTTTAGCCCTTATGTTTCAGGTCATGATCCATCTCAAATTGGCTTTTGCATACAGAATAATGTAGGAGTTGAGGTCTTTTAGTTCCCATATGGTTACCAGTTGTTCCAGCACCATTTTGGGGGGACATTTTTCTTTCTCTGCTGAATTACTTTGACATTTTTATCAAAAGTCATTTGATTGTATATCTGTGGGTCTTTTTCTGGACTCTCCATCTGATTCCATTGATTTGCCCATCCTTCCACCAATAGCACATCATGTTGGCTACAGTTTGGGTTTTTCTTTTCTTTTAGTCTGAAAATGTCATATTTTGTTTTCATATTTTGAAGAATATTTTTGTTGGAGATAGAACTGTATGTTTGCAGGTTTTTTCTTTCAGCACCTTAAAGTCGTCGTTCCATTTCCTTTTGGTTCTATAGTTTGGGTACAAAATCACCAAATCTTACTGTTGCTGCTTTGAAAGTAATGTGTTTTCATTCTCTGGATGCTTTTAAGATGTGCTACTTAGCTTTGGTTTTCAGCTATTTGACTATTAAGTGTTTAGATGTAGCTTCCTTTGTATTTATTCTGCTTGGGTTTCAACAAGCATCTTGAATCTGTACATTGATATCTCTGATCAGTCTTGGAAAGTTTTTGGTCTTTCTCTTCCAATTTTACTTCTGTTTTATTCTCTCTCTCCTCTTCTCTGGGACTGCAGTTGCACATATGTTTAAGCTTTTGACTGTGTCCCACATGGCTCTTGTGCTCTGTCCTTTCCATTCTTTTTTTCTCTGTGGGCTTCAGTTTGGATGATTTATATTGATGTTTGGGTTCATTAACCCTGTCTGTTGCTCTTAAATTCATCCAGTGAATTTGTAATTACAGATACTGTGTTTTGTAGTTCCAGAAAGTCCATTTGATATTTTTATAGGTTACAATTCTCTGTTGAAGTTTTCTTTTTAACAATTTTGTCACACTTTGTATTTTTCTCTTTGTAATGGTTATTTAAAATGTCTTGTCTGCAAAATAAAATAAAATGTCTGCTAACTGCAAAATCTGGGGCATCTGTGGGTCTTCTTCTATTACTGATTTTTCTCCTGAGAATGTGTGATCACATTTGCCTGCCCTTTCACATGCCTTATAATTATTTATTGTACGCTGGAGATTGTATATACATGAACTGAGACTGAAGATGATGATATTTTCCCGAAATAGGTTTTACCCTTTCTTTATTAGGCAGATAAGATAAGGGGCCAATCATAACAATATGATTAGAAAATGAACTGCATCGGGGTGGGATTGTAGTTTTGTTAGTCCCTACCTCCTTGGCCATGAGACACCATTGGAAATTCATTTATGCCTTTCAGAGGCTTGAACGTAGCTCCTCAGGCTCCCAATCAGCACAGCATCAAAATTTGGCAAATGACATAAGAGAGAGCTATATATTTGACAAAACCCCCCTTCCTCTAGCAGGACTTTGTGGGAAATTTCATTTTGTTATTCCACACCTTCCTCACCCACCCCCAGCTTCCTGTACCACTCAAGCACTCAGCAAATGTTCTGTGGGAGAAAACTGAGGGCCATCATCGATTTCCCATCTCTCATCCTTATTATTCCAATGTCCTTCCCTTCAGCCCAAGGAAGGAGTGGCTGCCCCCAGGCTCTGAATCCTGTCCCTTTCTGCCTTCTTAGAGATCTTTATGTAGCACATATCATACCCCTTCTCCCCCATGCAACTTGTCTACTTCCTCTCTTGGTACCTTCCCATAAGCACATAAGCTCCGGTATCTCATATCTTGATAAAAGCACTGTAACCTTTTTTTTATCTGTGTGCTCTTCAACTACTCATCCTTCCATTCACCCATCCACTTATTCAACAAACTGTAGCTGAACACCTACAATGTGCCAGGCAGTATTCTAGGTGGAATACAGCATGAACAAAAACAAAGTCCTGACTCTTATGGAAATCATATTCTATGGAGGGATACAGAAAATAAACACATAAGCAACAACATATAGTCAGAAGATTAATAAATTCTAAGGGGGAAAAATCAAGCAGAATGAAGGAGTTGGAGATGACTGGGGATGGGGACTAGAGAGTATCACTTTATATAGGGTGGTCAGGGAAGCCTTCCATGGTAAGGTAATGTCTGAACAGAAATCTGGAAAAAGTAAGGGAATGAGCTACATGGACACCTGGTGGAAGAGTGTCCTAGTCAAGGGGAATAGCACATGCAGAGGTCCTGAAGCAAATGTGCCTGGTGTATTCAAAGAACAAGGAAGGGAGCATGAAGAGGAAGCAAAGAGAAGAGTGGCAGATGAGATCATAGGAATAGCAGGGGGCCAGGTCATGCAGGGCTTTGTAAGCCGATTTAAGGACTCAGTTTTTACTTTGGAGAAATCTGGAGGAATGAAAAGTTGCCTATATTTAAGAGGATCACCCTAGCTGTTGTGTAGATAGTAAACTACAGACAGGAAACAAAGCACGGAGACAGATTAGGATGCTATTGCAATACAGGCATGTGATGAAGATGGCTTGGACCAGGGTGGTAGCAGTGGAGGTGGAATGAGGTCATCTGGTTCTGAATATATTTCAAAAGTAGATATAGTCGGATTGCCAATGTGGGATTTGCAAGAAAGAGGAAAATCAAGGATGATTGCAAGGCTTTTGGCCCTAGCTCCTGGAAGAATGGAGTTGTCATTCCTGAGATGGGGAGGTTTGCAGGAGAAAAGATTTGTTTTGTTTTGTTTTATTTTATTTCCATAACAGGGGGTGGAAATTATTGGAGACAAGTGGAGATGCTGAGTAGGCAGTCAGATATACAGAATTCAAGACACATTCCAAACTGGAGATTTAAATTTGAGAGTTGTCAGCACATAGATAATATTTAAAGCCATTGGAGGGTGAGATGACCAAGGGAATGGGCATAGAGCCAGAAGAAAAGAGTTCTGAGTACTAAGTTCCAGTGTTCCCCAACATGAAGGGGTTGGTGGGAAGAGAAGGACCCAGCCTAGGAGATTAGAAGGAGCAACCAGTGAAGGTAGAGGAAAAGCAAGAGAGGGTAATGTTCTAGAAGTAGAAAGTGTTTCAAGAAAGAGAGTGAATGAATCGGGGGAAAGTGAAATGATTGATGATGCAAGAGAGAAAGTGACTGGTGATGTCCTCAAGGAGATGAGAGTAGGCAAGAGGGGGCCAGCCTCAGTAGAAGAACCCTGTCTCACCCCCAGCATCAGGGGCAAGCAGGGCAAGTGGGCCCACTTGCTATTTCTCTTCTTCCAGCTCTGACTTCTCAAGGGTAACTTTCCCCTTCTGCCTCCACCACCTGACCCTTTTCCTGGTCTCAGACGCACGAAGCACACACCAGGGTAATCAGCTCAGGGTCTTCCAACCTGTGCAGTGTCTTAGACAGGTGCCAGATGCCGGCAGGATTCTAATGCTATTCACTTATCAAATTCTTCCCCTTCTTCAAGATCATCTAGAAGCCCGTCTCCTCTGGGGGCCATTCCCAAACCTCCACAGCGCCAGCGCACAGTGCTTCCCCTCCCCGGCCTTCCCATTTCCTCCTCCAACCCCAAGACTGGAATTGAAGAGCATCATCCTTGGAGACCTGGGTTGGAGCGAGGATGGAGGCCCTCTTCAGTTGCATTTTGACACATCACCAGGAGGGGGCTCAGGGTAGCCAGGGTATCTGTCAACCACAGAGGGGACAACTTGTAAAAGGGTCGGGAAGTTGGAGGCAATCTGTTGGTCTCTTCCTCACTTTGCAGACTGCTTGTGCATGTGCTAGCCTGCTTCATCAGTCCTGCCTGCTTCAGGGCCTAGGGGGAAATCCTTCAGGTTCTCTCAGGGAGAAACAGTCAGTGACTCAGCAGGGCCTGGAGGACACTGTGCAGGACTCTTTCAGAAGAAAAGGAGGCAGAGACCCCAGAACAGCAAACCCATTCTCCTGGTCACATGTGCCGTCCTTGGCAGGGCTGGGAGGAGAGCCCTGGTATCCTGGTTTCCAGCCTACTGTCCCATCTGTACCCCGCTCCCCCTGGCCTAGGTTGAGGCATTCACTCCAGAGTTCAAATGCTCTTTCAGCTACAACGTTAGAAGGAAGGGGGGTCGGGGAGGGGAGCCTGGCTGTGGAGACTGGAGGAGAATAAGCTGGGGTCCTGCCCTGAGGAACTCTTGAAATTACATGGGGCAAGCAGAGAACACTGGGCAGCTCATGTCAATACCAACCAGAGTTGAAGGTGGCACATGTTTCTTGAAGGAGACGGGGAAGTAAGTGGATTTGTGCAGTTTGAGAGGCCAACCTCTTATTGACTCCCTGTCCCTTAGGGGAGGGAATGGAGCTGTGTGAATATTTACAGAGGCGTGGATGGTGTGAAGGTTGATCCAGTGGGACCACATTTTTAAAAAATTTTTATTGTTATGTTAATCACCATACATTACATCATTAGTTTTTGATGTAGTGTTCCATGATTCATTGTTTGTGTATAACACCCAGTGCTCCATGCAGAGCATGCCCTCTTTAATACCCATCACCAGGCTAACCCATCCCCCCACCCCCCTCCCCTCTAGAACCCTCAGTTTGTTTTTCAGAGTCCATCGTCTCTCGTGGTTCGTCTCAAGTGGGACCACATTTTGACAGCAATGCTGACTCAACAGATTGGAACAGGGAATTTCGAGGGTGAGTGGAGACACCCCAGGGTGGCTGGGATCATTCCTCAGAGGTGGCCATGCATCTCCCTGAGTGGGTAAATCCTGCCGCTGCTCGAGGCCCTGTTTGGAAACCCAAAGCCCATCACGGGTTTGTCTGTGGAGGTGTCGGGTTTCCTCGGAAAGTCTGGTTGTAGAGATTTCTTTAGAAGTTATATTTGTGATGATCTCATCATGGGAAATGAGGAAAGAAGAGATGCCAAATATGTTATTGTGCTGAAAATCCTGTTTTAAGAAAACAATCGCAAGATTGTATTCATTAGCAACTGCTAACCACAAAAGTGGAAAAAACAGTTAAACCAATAAGAAATAATCCTCACATCTGATGTAGTAAGTGTCCTTGGGGATTGGGCCAGTGGGGAGAGAGCCCACTTCTGGTGGCAGAAGCAGGGTGAGAGGGAAACTGTCAGAGGACTGACTGGGGAGGCTGCAGCTCATATAGCCTGCTTACCTCAAACTGGGCTTCTCCCCAGGATCAGTGACCCGAGGGGCCACTGAGCCACACCCAAAGCATGGTCCAGGAGGGACCACTTCCCTCACACCCCGCATATCTCCACATGAGAGGGAAAGTGGGCTGAGGGAAGCCAGCAAGAGAAAGCGGCTGGGATTGGCAGTCAGTCATCTTGGAAATGAGGGTTTGGCTGGGGTGCCTGGGTCGGTTAAGCGTCTGGACTCTTGGTTTCGGCTCAGGTCATGATCTCAGCGTCATGAGATCAATCCCTGTTTTGGGCTCCGTACTGGGCCTGGAGCCTGCTTAAGATTCTCTCTCTCCGGGTACCTGGGTGGCTCAGTCGGTTGGTTAAGTGTCCGCCTCCAGCTTACATCATGGTCCCAGAGTCCTGGGATCGAGCCCCGCATCGGGCTCCCCACTGATTGGGGAGTCTGCTTCTCCCTCTGCCCCTCCCCCCACTCATACACTCATTCTCTCTCAAATAAATAAATAAATAAATAAATAAAATAAAAAAAAAAGACTCTCCTTTTCCCTCTGCCCGCCTGCCCCCACCCCTTGCATGCTCTCTCTCTCGCTCTCTCTCTCTCAAAAAAAAAAAAAAAAAAGGACTGGCAGGTGAATAATGCCCCACTCAGGAGGACAGAATAAACCATTTTCACTATTGGGGCAGCTCAGCTTTCCCCTGTGTCGGTACCAGGGCTGGGAGACTATGGTCAGATGTCCTGAAGATGTCCAGGCATGGTATCTCAAGTCCAACTAAAACCACAAGGCCATCATGAGTCCTGGCAACTGAAAAAGCAATACTAGTATTTAATTTAATTTAGCACCTGGATTGAGACTAGGATCCCTGGATTTCAAGTGGTTTATCCACTGTCTTCCCTAGGAAGGTCTCCACTGCTGGCTTTGCATGAGGGGCCCCTTGTTCTCCAAGCTTGGGGCTCTTGGTCTTATCCTTCTAGGTGGAACCCTTAACTTGTTCTGTTCTGTGCTCTCTTCTCTGAACCTGTCATGGGCCAAACCTAGAAGCAGGACCAGGGCCGGGGGGACATAAATGAGGCCCTTGTGACGCCACCCTGAAGGAGGCACTCACTCTTGGGGTTGTGCAAGCGCTGATAACTGGGTTATTTGCACATGACCAGAAGTCATCAGGAAAAAACAAAACAAAACAACTCCCAATATGAGGGAAAATGTCTCCTGGCACCATAGTGCTCTTTTACTTTTGTTGTTTTGTTTCTTAACTCCATCCCAGCCCTCCTGTTTGGAGAACCAACCACCTTGACCCTCCAGCAGCAGGACAGACTCCAATATGGATTCCTGGTATCGGGAGCGCTGGAAGCGTGGGCCAGAGAAGGAAGAGGAAAGCAGGGGGAGGGCTGAAAGCTACCACCCAGGACAGGGGAGGAGGGCAGATACTGGAGAGGGTGGCCAGGGAAAAAGAGAGGACAGTGGGTCAGATGGGGGCAGCTGGTTATACAAGCCTGGTTAGAGGACGTTTTGTTATTTTTGCAGTGTATGTGTTGGATGGAGGGGAAGGTGTTCTTGAAGGATCAGTTCTGCCCTTTTTTTTCAGGCTGCTCCTTTTATTTTGCTGGCCAGATGCTTCCAGCTGGAAATATTTGGATCCAGACACCTGAAGTCTACTCCAACACTCAAATGCCAGGAATAAGAAAGCAGGAAGGTGTACTGGTCACTGTGCTCTATATTCAACCATACACTGGATCCGGTCATTTAGGAGAAACTTGGTTGCCTTAGACAGCTGGGCTGGCTGACTGGCTCCAGATGGCAGCCCTGTGCACCCTAAATGAGTGGGTGGGGCTGGGTGGGGTGGCGGCGTTTGCCAAAACATCAAGGACTTGAGACCTGAAAATGCAAACCGGTCGGGAGGTAATGTGCAGCCTGAGTAAGGGGAGGCCAAGGCCAAGTTATTGGTGTCACAGGAACCTGGAAAAAAATGCCCAAACGGGGCCTTTGGCCAAGACTTGATCTTTCTTTCTTATGGAAATGAAGAGTTCTGGGTATTGTTCTTAGGTGAGGCCTGCCAACGTCTCTGAGCTGCTTTCTGAAAGATGGGCTGCTTAGCTGCTCTAAGGAGCCTACCCCCCCCTCCATTAAAGCTAGGTTAAGGGAATCCAGTTTGCTTGATTTAAGGGTATTCAAATAGATGAGGGAAATACTTGTCTTTTTGTATGTTAAGGAGGTTAAAGGAAGCTGTCTTTGAATTTTATCAGCAACTCAGAAATTCTGTTGCGGGGAAAGTAATAAGAGGGTCAGAACACCCCCTCCCTTTGCCAGAATGATGGTCTGATGTTCCTTATAGCGAGCCTGGGGAGAAAGACCGTTGAGGGTCACTATTCATCCCTAATCAATCCTGAATGAGCAATGGCAACTCTGGGGGCGAGGCCAAGGCCTGGCAGCAATCCAGGGTCTGGGTGGCAGCTCCACAATGCCTTCAGGAACCAGACTGCTTCTGACTTTCTCCTCTGCCACCCTTAGCCTTTGTCCCCAGAGTTGCAGGATGGCTGCTTTACACCTGGTTGTATGTCTGCACTTAACGCACAAAGAAAAAGAAGAGCAAAAGGCAAAAGGCAAAGGCACATGCCAGTGAGGTCTGCTTCTTTTTTTTTTTTTAAAGATTTTATTTATTTATTTGAGAGAGACTGAGAGATAGAGAGCACGAGAGGGAAGAGGGTCAGAGGGAGAAGCAGACTCCCTGCTGAGCAGGGAGCCCGATGTGGGACTCGATCCCGGGACTCCAGGATCATGACCCGAGCCGAAGGCAGTCGCTTAACCAACTGAGCCACCCAGGCGCCCTGAGGTCTGCTTCTTATTATTACTTTGGAAAATGTTTAATTGTGATAAAATATACACGCGATAAAATGTACCATCTTCATCATTGCTAAGTGCACAGTTCAGCAGCGTTCCGTACATTCAGACTGTTGTGCAACCCGTCTCCAGAGCTCTTTTCATCTCACAAAACCAAGTCCGTACCCGCTGAACAGCAGCCCCTCCATCCCCTTCTCCTCCAGGCCCTGGCAGCCACACTTCTCCTCTCTGTCACTAGGAATTTGACTACTTTGGGGACCTTCTGTAAGTGGAATCATATAGTACTTGTCTTTTTGGGGACTGGCTCAGTTCACTTAGCATAGGGCCCTCGAGGTTCATCCACAGTGTAGCATGTATCAGAATTTCCTTCCTTTTTAAGGCTGAATAATGTGCCATTATACGTATTACTACGTTTTGTTTATCCATTCATCTACTGATGGCCACCTGGGTTGTTTCTACTTTTTGGTCATTGTGAATAATGCTGCTATGGACATGGGTATACAAATATCTCTTTGAGACCTTGCTTTCAGTCTCTTGGGTTTATACTCAGAAGTGGGATTGTTGGGTCCCATAGTGATTCTATTTTCAATTTTTTTGAGGAACCACCATGCTGTCTCCCCTCGCATAAGCCTTTTCCTTTAACAGGTTTTTCCCAAAGCCCCAACCAATGAGTTTCATTGGCCACAGCGGGTCCTGTGGCCACTTCTAGCTACAAGGGAGCCTGGGAAATGATGTATTTTTGACTAGGCCTAGAAAAACACTCTCTGCACTGCGGAGGTTCCTGTATACGGGGATGGTCACTCCAGCTGTTTGTGTCAAGGCCAGGTGTCTGAGTCTCAGCTGAGCCTGTCCGGCAGACACTCTGTCTATTCCCTGCCCTAGCTGTTTACACTTTCAGGGGGATCAGCACCCTCTCAGGCCACTGCTTCCAGTCATGAGAGGCAACACTCTCTTCATTCCCTCCTGTTCTGATTCTCTCAAGCAATTACGAAAAAAGTCTCCCCCGCCTGCTCCACACCGATATAAATTGCGCTGTGCTATTCCTTCATTGTCCATCATGGCTGAGTCATACCTCTGCGGTCGGACTACAAATCCTCTGGGACAGGACCTGTGTCACCGCTGCAGGGCACCTGGCACAGGATTGACTCTTGGTGGAGGGAAGGACAGTACATTTTTCTAGATTAGTTCTATGCCACCTCCAGGGTCCTGCTGCAGGGATCCTGGCTCTCTCAGCCTAAGGACACCTCTTCCTTGGATGTTTCTCCCCAGGTTGTGGGGCCTGGTGGGGGCTGCTCATCCTGAGATCTATGAGGTCAGGCCCAGGCTGGACAGGCCCTAATAGGGCAGGCGGAGCAGTGCGGATTGGTGGGGAGGCTCATGACCTCTGAGGACTCTGGGCCAGATGGCCTGGCCTTGAACCCCTGCTCTCTTCCCCCATCCCTAGAAGCAGTTACATAGACATAGCTGCTCTCAAACTTACATTCAGAAACACATAAGCACACCGATTCAAATACAGAGTTGCTCACAAACACACATACCCATGAACCACTGCCCCCGCCCCCCCCACACACGCGCAGGTGCAGAATTAAATTTGCATTCAGCACTTAAATTCAAGGGGGCAAATCCTGTTCCTCCACTTAATAGTTTTATCCTCTAGTAAGTTATTAATCTGTTTGTGTCTCAATTTTTTTTATTTGTCAGAATGAGGATAGTAATGGCATTCCCCTCACTGAGTTGTGAATATTAAATGAGAGCTTACAAGTGGTTACAACAGCTTACAGAGAAGCATATGCATTCATTCTATTTCCTGAGCCCCCTCCCCTTTCTCTGCTGCCACTTGGTGGTGGGCCTGGCAAAAGCACGAAGTTAGAGTCCTTTCATCCAGCCTCAGGTTTCTCACCTGTAAAACGCGGATCATATTATCTATCTGTTGTGAGGATCTAAAGAGGCCCAGCAGGGAAAGCTCAGAGTCTAGACCCTGGACCCCAGGAGCCTTGCTACACTTTAGCTGTTCCTGTCCGTAACTGATGAAGAACAGGCCAGAGAGCAGGTGCAGGGACAGGATGTGCTAAGGCAAGCCTCTGACCCCCCATCTCCTCCCAGGCTGGAGCTGGGGCCTCTAAGGACAGAGCCCAGGCACGGGGATCAGAGCTGCTCCCCCTGTTGGGGCCTGGCCTGGGGCTGGGGGCAGGGCTGGTCGGGTGGCCGTGGGTGGGAGGAAAAGAGGAAAACCAGCTCAGTGGAAATTACCCTGCGGTTGGCTCAGGCGCCCACGACACTGTATTTATAGAGAGCTCCCTGCAGCTCTTAATTCCTCGCAGTCGAAGTTAACCCTTTCCAGGCCGCGGTAGCAGCCTGGGGCGGAGGGAGAACACAGGACTGGGGTCGGCCCACGGGATCCGGCTCTGCGGCCAGCCGCCTGGAGGGTGGGGTGGTCAGCGGGCAGTCGCCTGTCCCCTCTCGGAGAAAATACACGTCGGATCTTCGGAGTCGGGGAACGCGGCGGGGGAGGGGCACGGGCAGACCAGCGCCCCCTGGCCGGAGTCCAGGACCTGGTCTGGGGTCAGGGGCGGGGTCCGGGCCGATGCCCTGCCCAGCGGGCGGGCTCAGGCCTCTGCCCCGGACCGCCGCCGCGGGGCCAATCCGGCCTCTGGGGCGCACCCGGGCTGCCTTTCCGGGCCCGCGGCTTCCTCCAGCCCGCCCCGCCCCTCGGCCTCGCGGGGCCGCCCCCGACCCCCACTCGGGCCCGGCCTCGCGGCGGCGGCGATTCGACAAGCGCTCCGCCGCGTCCCCGCGTCCCGAGAGCCGGCCGCGGCGCGGTGAGTGCTTGCGTGGCGCGGGTTCGCGCGGGTGGGGGCGGCCTTTGTCCGCGGCGGAGCGGTGCGGGGCCGCCGGACCGCGTGCTGTGCCCTCCCTCGCTGGACCCTCCCCGGGTCCGCGGCGCAGCCGGGGTCCGGGCCCCAGGCAGCGGGGGCCGCCACAATCCAACCCCGCCCCAAGCTTACCGCCCAGGGGGCTGGGGCACAGTGGGACCTGCTCTCCCCCGGCAGGTCCTGGACGAGGCTGGTGGGCGCTTGTGATTACCCGGGCCCGGGGCGTGCAGGGGCATGGGGGCAGATCTGTCACTGTGTTGATGATTCTGGAAAGCTCAACGAAGCCAGCCGGGGTTAGCAGGGAAGCAGGGTCTCCCGGGCCCTCCAGAGGGCCCTGCAGAGGAAAACACCCTGAGTCCTCGCTCCGAGGAGAGAGAGCTGCCCGGGACGGTTGGGGAGGGGGGCCCACTCTTCCTGGCTCTGAAAGGACGGAGCAGAGAGGACTTACGCGGGCAGCAGTGGGCGCGAGGGGGACAGATTCTGAAAAGAACAGGTAGGGACCGCTGACCTGGGTGAAGGGGTGAATAGGTGTTGGGGGTGGGAGGCGAACACGAGAGAGCAGGATGGGGTAATTTGAGCTCGGGGAAGTCTCCAAGAGATGATGGGGGAGGTAGGACGGAGAGGAGGTGGGGAACTCGGTGTCCTGAAGGTGGGGACCCAGGGTGGAGACACCCTAGAGGGGAGGGAGTTGAATCTCAGTGCCCCGAGGCCCTCAGAATGCTGTTTAGTCAGGGAGTTGGCAGGTTTGCTGGCCTAAGGCCCCAAACTGTCAGAAAAAGGGGTTTATTTCTAAGCCAGACCTGCCCTAATGAGAAATGCGTGACAGATGACTCAGATATGGATGGGTCTATCACTGGGGGAAAACGTTAGGCAAAGGGTAACGTAGAAACGATTGGGGGAATAGGGGAAGTGTTTGTTTGACCTAACTGAGAAAAACTATTTGCCTTCAAATTGGATGTGGATAATTGTAAATGAGTCAGTTTCATCATTAAATTAAGGCCGGGGTCCTTTTTTTACATGCATGTCTTTAGCAGTTGGCTTCTGTACTAGAAAGTAATGAAGCTGTTCTGTCTTTAAGAGAGTTCTTCATCTAGTGCAGCCTCCTCTCATTCCCTCTGGCCTCCCAGAAATCCCTAGGAAATCTGATGCTGTGCAGCCTTCCTTGCAGTTTGGGGGCCTGCACGTAGGTGGGACGCTTATGGAGGCTGAGGGAAATTGAAGTCTAAACTTGAAATTGAAGCTGAAACTTGTCTGGCGGGTTGGGCCCATCTGAGTGGTGGGGAGGGGTGGAGGGCTCTGGGGCTGCAGGGTGTGAGTGATGGCTCATATTTCCAGCTCATTTGGGAATGGGAATATTTGGGGTGAGTACATTTCCCTGATATCTAGAGTTCCTGAGCTTTAGCACTAACACTGATTTTAACTATCGAGCATGGAAATCTTTCTCTCCCATATTACGTACATCATAGTCTGACATCAGGATACTCCTGACATGAGTGAAATTTTTTTTGTCATGACTTCGAGTCAGTGCTGTGAATGTCAGATTTTTGCGCTAAGGGCCTGTAGGGCGAGGGGACTCTTGTGGGAGTGCGCTTTGCACTAAGTGGCTTCAGCCATGCTTTTATTGATCCCTTGACTGCTGTTTGGAGTTCCTTCCTCTCTTCAATGACATCACTGGTGGTTTCTCCTGCTTGCCTTCAGTGAGCTTTCCAATTTACTCCAGACTCCCCTGCTGCAAGAAATCAGACCATCCGGCGTGTTAATGCAAGCCTGAGGGCGGGAAGGGGTGCTGGGATTTGTGGACCTGTTTTTCCTTATTGTCCCTGGCCCTCTGCAGCTCTGACCAGTCACCCAATGGAAGCAGATCGGCTGACTGTCTGAGATGCTCAGGTGCCTGACAGCCGGGTTGGGTGCTTGAACAGTTGTGGGAAGGCCATGTATAGAAGCGTCGTCCCTTCTGAGGAGGCTCTGTCCTTACTCTGGTGAGGTTGACTTCTGAGACTTCCTGGGGGAATTCCTCCACCCTTAATCTGTATTCGTGTCTTGTCTGGAACCATAAATCTTCATTTTTTTGGAGCAGGATTTGGCCTTGACTGTGAGCTAAGCAATACAGCTTGGGGTCAGATTGTCAGGATGATCATAGAGCTGTGAGTTGGGATTCCACAGCACCTAAGGACACTCCTAGAAAGTGTTGTAGAACAAGTCTCTGGCCTGCTGCTGGCTGGTTCTTGGTTGGATGTGTGGGGTTTGAGTGTGAAGAAAAATGATCCAAATCCAAACAGCCTCCAAGATTATGACCACATGGGGCCTGAGGCTGTGGACTTGAGTCATGGGGTCATGGGGAGGAGGAAGAAGGGCAGGCAGGATGATGTCACTGCCCATGAGCTTATCCTCCGAGTGGGTGGCCACTTCTCATTGCTGTCCTCTTTCCGCACCCCAGGGCAGGAGTGCCAGGGAGGTCCACTAGCAGAAAGGGAAGGCATAGCCTGAGCCTGCGGGAAGTAGGAGGGTGGGAACTGGTTGATGAGATCCGTGAGAAATTTCCTTTGGTCTCAGATGCATCAAACATCTGGGACAGGGCCCCGTGTGTTTTTCTGCACCCCCTGGCTGCCATACCCCAGTTTTGCCACCCCTGCAGTATGAGGTTCCAGCTAGGAACATTGAGTTTCCAGGTTTTGGGGGTGGGGTTGTGCCGGATGCTTCATAGACGTTTAATCATGTCAGTCCTCCGAAGTGGAGTGTCCTTAGCTCCATGGTATAGATGGGGAAGCCAGAGCCCAGAAAGGGGAAGTCATGTGCCCAAAGACACATGCAGAGGCACATCCTGGAGCTGGGATGCTGTCTGTCTTTCTGCCACTCTGGAGGAGGCATGGGCTTCACCCCTCGTTCTGGAGTCTGGCAAGACGTGCCCCACAGCAAGGCAGGGAGAACTCATCTGGAGAGCTGGGGAGAGAGCAGGCCTGACGTAGGTGTCCCAGTCCAAGCCATCTGTGGGAGTGCTCGCTTTTCCAGAGACCTGGTCTTCAGCACACGGGTGCCTCCGGAGGCCCTCCTTGACTCTCCAGGTCTGAGCTGCGCTCCCGGCCAGTTGCCCCCACTCTCCCTCTCATTCTCTTTGTGGTCCAGAGAATGGATGCCTCCTCCACACCCCTAATTCCTTTGGGTATTTGGCCTTCTTGAGGCATGGAGAGAGTATGTCAGAGGGAAACCTGCAAGGAGTGGGGAATGAGAAACAGTTTTTTCTTGGGAGCCCTGGAGTAGGAAAAGATAGTACCTCTGAGAAGCAGGGCTCCTAGGTCACCCTAAAGTCAACATGGGCTCCCAGGAACCGGGGCTTCCCTGGGGAGATACTGGAATGTGTGCTGGGGTTGGGGGGGTGGGCCTAGATGTATAGCCCGACAGAGAAGCTCTTGGCTGGGGGGGGTGGGTGACACTCAGTGCGGGGGCACCCAGGAGGCCTTGTCCCCATGACTACGGCAATAATAACGGCAGGAATAATTGTTACCGCTGTTTGTGGGTGCTAAGTGCTTTCCCAAGTCCTTTCTGTATATGCTCTTATTCTCATAGCAGCCCTTGTGGGGTAGGCATTGTTACTTCGTTTTAGAGATGGGGAATCAAGTCTCAAAGAGGTTAAGTCATTTATACTTGGTCATGTGTCTAGCAAAACTTTTGAGTCAGAATTTGAGCCCAGGGCTGCCTGCTCCTGAGCCTAAGCTGTACCCTGGGGCAGGCAAGGTGGCTTAATGATCCCATTTAAGAACACAAAGGCTCGAACTGACTCAGATTATCAGGAAAAGGGAAGGTCATGGGGGGGGTGGTATTCCCCAGCTGTCCTATAATCATCGTAGGAGGGTAATTTATAGTCCCTATTTTATAAATGAGCAAACTGGGGGTCAGAGAAGATGATTTCCCAAAGTCTCATGACTAGGAAGTAGCAGAGTCTGGATTTGAAACTGTATCTCCTACACCAAAGTCATCTCCTTAAACACCAGGGCTCACTTCTTCCATGAAGCCTCTTGTGATGACACCAGCCCAGCATGCGATCACGGTTACAGCGCAGGATGGTTGTGGAACCTTCCTTTGAGAGCTGAGGAGACAAAGAGCCAGAGAGGTTTGCCCTAGGGAACCTAGCAAGTGAGTGATGGAGCTTGGTGTGAAATCTATAAAAATCTCTCAAGTTGCTGTTTTCCTTTTTGTTAATTGCAAAGGAATTACATGCTCATTGTCAAAGTCACAGAAGTATATCAACTAAGAAGTAGGAGTAGATGCTTGCCCTCATTCCCACGTCCTGGGGTTGGGTTCGCTATCACACTTCCAGACCCCTTTCCCATATACAAACATCTATCTCTCTCTGTCTCTCTCTCTCTAAACACAAGGTCCCCTTCATTCGTTCCACACTGCACTGAGCACTCACCATGTGCCGGGCCTGCACTGGACTCAAGGGTACAATAGTCAGTAGAACAGATGCTGTTCCTTCTCAGGGAGGTTCCAGTATGACAGAGAAAAAGAAAACTGTGTAATGAATAATAGGGACTCCCCCGGAGTGGCCAATCTCTGCCTGGCTTTTCTGCCAAGGTGACTCTCAGGATAAAGAAGTGTTCCCCGTGTCATCCAGGAAGAAGGAACTGTGTTTGCAAAAACCCGTGAGGAAAAGATCCCCTGTTGTAGGACCTAGAAGAGGTCCCTGTGGGGATGGGCAAATAGGAGGAGGTGAGGCTGGGGAGGTGAGCAAGGCCAGAACAGGTAGGGCTCTTTGGGCCATGGAGGAGCTGATTAAAAATTGGAAGTGATGGCCTGATGCAGTTTATGTTTTTATAGCAGTTATTCTGGTTGCTGTGTAGTGTCAAGACTGGGGTATAGAAGCGGGTGGGGAGATGAGAGGGAAAGTAGAGAGACCAGTGAAGAAGCTTTTGTGGTCAGCCAGGCAAGATGACGAGGCTTGGCGGCGCGGAGAGAACAGCACAGGTGGAGAGAAACAGGGTGAAGCTGTATCCGGCGTCGGCAAACGTTTTCTGCAAAGGGCCAGAAAGTAAATGTTTCAGGCTTTGCGCCGATTGCAAGGGCTCGGTTCTGCCATTGTCTGCAAAAGCAGTCGCAGAAAATACGTAAAGGAACTGTGGTTACGTTCCAACGAAACTTTATTTACAGACCCTGAGATTTGAATTTCATGCAATTCCTGTGTCTCATAAAATATTCTTCTTTTGATTTCCAACCGTTTAAAAAAGTGAACCCCTTCTTAACTGGTGCGCTGAACAAAAGCGGGCAGCAGGCTGGATTTGGGGCTCGGGCTATAGTTTGCCGAGCCCGAAGATATATTTTGGGGTCAGGAATGGTTGTTTTTGGTGTGATGCATTGTAGAGGTGAGAGAAACTTGGGTTTCTGGCTTGAGCGGAGGGTAGAGAGCAGTGCCTTTCCCAAGCGGGAAGAGCGAGGGAGGAGCAGGTTTGAGGGGAGATCAAGAGTTTGAAGAGGGCCATGTTAAGAGGGAGATGCCTCTGAGTCACTGGCAAAGAGATCTTTAGGGGACAGTTGGAGCTCAGATGAGAGGTGTGGGCTTGGGGAAGAAAATCTAGGAGTTGCCAGCATATAAAAGATATTTAAAGCCACGGGAGTGGATGAAATCATCTAGGAAAAAATAGTAGAGAGACTTGAGGAGAAAGCCTAGGAGCCAACCCCAGGAGGTTCAGTGCTGGAGGAGGAAGGCTGTGCACTGGACTACAGGTGATGCTGAGATGGAGAGAGAGGTAGGGGACCAGACCTGGGGCCATGGGGCCATCTGTTAATACAGAAATGAGGTCATACGGTTGACAGTGTACTTTACTTATGTGACATATGGCATGGACTTGTTTCCACATTAGTACACGTTCTTTTAAAAAGCTCTACGCTATTCCATCACACAGAGGCGCCGTTGTTAATGTACCAGTTCCCTACTGGTTCCCATTTTTGCTGCTAGCTGGGTGTCTTGGAGACTGGAGCTAGTGTGTCTGTAAACCCGTTCCTACAAACTACAGCCCATGGGCCAAACCTTCTGCCGCTTGTTTTTGTATAGCCCACAGCTAAGAATGGTTTTTTCGCCTGTCATGGTTGAAAAAAAAAATCATGCGATTCATGAAAATTACATGCAATTCAAATCTGAGTGTCCATAAATAAATTTGTGGTTGGAACACGGCTCTGCTCATTCATTTATACATTGTCTATGACTGTCTCCCTGCTACAATGGTAGGGTTGAGTAGTTGTGACAGATATCAGATGGCCTGCAAAGTCTAAAATATTTACTATCCGGACCTTTACAGAAAGAGTCTTTTCCGCTCACGCCAGCGGAACAGCCCTGGGAAGTCCGACTGGGTGTGGTTTGGCTCATCGGCCCATTCTGGAGCCAATCCCCGAGGGTTCTCTGATGAGTCAGGTCCAGTCACCCGCTGAGGCCCGAGGCTGGGGGTCAGCCCCACCAGCATCACATGGACTGGGTTCCCTGCAGGACCGGGGAGCCCTGTTATCAGAAGGAATCAGTGTAGAACAAGAGAGAGGCACTCTAGAATAAAGGACATGGAGGAAAGTTGCTAAGAGTATCAAGACTGAATGCTGAAGGCAGAGAAGGTCTGCCCAGCATCTGTTGTCTTCCTTGTCAAAGAAAGAAGTTGCAGAGGCTGTTAAGAAGGAAAGTTCAGGCCAGGTAGGGAGGTGATAATCTGCTTTCAATGGATTTGTCTTCTGGCCCCTGGGATCGTCCTGGTGTGGGGTGAACTTGGAGATAAGATATCTGAGAAGCTGTCAGGGGTATTTCAGGACAACTGGGGTAGACAGCAGGTGTGGGGGTCATAGCCCTCCACGGGTTCCCACTGTGTATAGAATCCATCCTTAAGCGACCCCTGACCACCTCCCATGCCCCATCTCCCGACAGCCGCTCCCCAGAGGCCCTCTCTTCTCAGAGTATGCCGTGGGGGCCCACTCCTCCAGGGAACTGCTTGACCCTCCATGCCCATAATACTTCATCGTGTTTGTTGTGTGAGTGGATAAATGAATGCTGGTAGACTTGAGGTGAGCAAATAACTGGTTTTACGGGGAAGAAGGCAGATTATGAGAACAACAGATTAGTGATCATGTCCTTAACCCCGGACAAAATCCTGGAACCAGTTATTAATGGAGCACTTGAAGAGGAGTCCATTTTCTTCAGAGGAGCCTTTTTTTTTTTTTTCCTGGTTCTTCCCCATTTGACTGGTGCTCCTCCAGAAGCAGGGATAAGACCTGTGATGGGCAGTTGAGTGGCAGCACGAAGAGGGAGATTCCTAATCCCAGAGCCCTGAACAGTGGATGGGCATTGATCCAGGGGCAGAACCAAGGGGTCTTCTTATTCCTGTCCCCTCCCTGAGGACCTTGATGACACAAGAAACAAAGCGGGGAGAAGAGAGCAACCTTTTTGGGTGACATTCATTTTTCTTTTTTTCACCCACCACAAAATTATCGAGCACCTTCTAGGTGCCAGGAACTGTCACAACAGTACTGCAAAAGATCATGGCATGGGCACACAACACTGTGACTGTACTTCACCCTACTGAATTGTACATTTCAAATGGTTGAAAGGGTAAACCTCACACTCCATGTATTTTGCCACAGTTTAAAAGAAAAGATTGTGGCAGTTGGGGTGACGGAGTTGGCTTAACTGGATGAAATATAACAGTGACGCAAATGAACCATCCCATAAAATTCCAGCCCTTCCCCAGGTCCATGGGAAGAGGATGGCAGAGGTGAGGATCCGCAGCAATGCGAGTAAATGGCGTCCAGTCTTTGGCCACAGATTTGATCGTCTATTATTTGGGGTTATTTTGGTGAACAAAGTGGCATGGCTGCCCAGGGTGGCCTTGTCAAGGGAGAAGATCAGGGAGGGGGCACACTTGTAGTACAAGGTCGAAGGAGGGGCGCCTGGGTGGCTCAGTCGTTAAGCGTCTGCCTTCGGCTCAGGTCATGATCCCAGGGTCCTGGGATCGAGCCCCACATCGGGCTCCCTGCTCAGCAGGAAGCCTGCTTCTCCCTCTCCCACTCCCCCTGCTTGTGTTCCTGCTCTCGCTGTCTCTCTCTCTGTCAAATAAATAAATAAGATCTTTAAAAAAAACAAAACAAAACAAAAAAAAAAAAACAAGGTCGAAGGAGGACTGACAGGGGCGGGACGGGAGACAGATCTGGGCTCAGGATAAGGCAGAGCTTTCCCCAGTGACAGCCGCCCCAAAGCCAGCAGACTTCTTTGGGAGGTTGTGGGTATCCATCACTGGAGGGAGCAAATGGGTTGTGAGGGTGGCCTGAGAGAGGTTCCCTATTCTGAGACTTGACCATTAACCTCTGCAGATTCTCCAGATTTTGCTGGGGGACCTCTCCTCATTCCACACTCTCCCTCAGTGATCCCAGCTTTGGCCCCCATCACTCCCAAACCATGGGTAGCTCCGTGTCCTGTTCTGAGCTCCAGCTCCGTGTGTCCGGGGTCCATGCGGCAGCCGGCAGGGATGCTCTGTAGCTCAAGCCCAGGAGGAATTGTTCTTCCTCCTACACGTGCTTCATTTCCAGGTCTCCTGGGCTTAATGGAGGCACATTGTATGATGTGTGCCCCCAAGTGCCCACTTGCTCAAGCCTTCAGGACATCCTTGACTCTGTCAGCCTCTCCCTCCCATACAAACAAAACGACCCCCAAGCCAGGTCACACCTACCCTGAGCCAGGCCCAGTCATCAAGTGACTCAGAGGAGATAGCGTCCAGTTCGTATTTGGAAACACCTATTTTAGATGTGGTTTCCTTTCACTCTCTGAGCGTGGCAATTTTCATGGGGTGGGAAGAGCGGGAGAGAGAAGGAGGGAAGAAAGGAGGGGAGGGATGGTTCTCTAAATTAGTCATTTCAGATGCTGTAAAAAGACTCAAAATAACCGTGACGCTAGAGTAGATGCTTACTCTCACCCATGTGACAGGCCGAGTCTGTCCAGGGCTGATACTGCAGCCCCTCCGAGGGCCTTGGGTCTTGCTGTTCTGAAGTCTCCAGAGTGTTGCCTTTGGCAGCATGGTTTCAGATGGTCACCACAGCTGTGTTCCAGGAGTGGGAAAGGGGAGGAGACAAGAGAGGGTGTGCTCTCTCTCTTTAAGGGTCTGACCCAGATGTTGTACACACCAGCTCCTCTCACATCCTATTAGCCAGAAGATGGTCACCCGGACACACCTTTCCCCCTGCAAGGCAGGCTGGGATCTGTAGTCTTCAGCTGAGTGGCCATGTGCCCAACTAAAAAGTCTACAGAAGAGGAGAATAGATATGAGGGGGAAATGAGGGGTTTCTGCCACAGTCATTTTGTACATTTTAGCATGACCTGAATGGCAGCTAATTGGCTCAACCTCAAGGATATAGTACCTGAAGCCTTAACATACTAGTATTGTTCCGCTAGGATCCAGCCAAGCATTTCTTTTATACATGGGCATATGGAGTTTAGAGAGGGGAAGTCACCTGTTAAAAATTGCACAGCAGTGTCAGAGCTGGGACCAGAACCCTAAACTTTGGGCTCATTTTCTACTATTTCAAAGGGATCTGGTTGAGAGGCACCCAGGCAGTGCCAGGAGGACAGGTGTCTTGGGGCTGGGGAGAAGCCATCCTGCCCAGGCTGTCTACCTGGGATGCTGCTCATCATTTTTCTGGACTCACCTTTAGGGTTATTATGTCTCTGAGGTACCTGCAAGTAGCCCTCACTGTACCTTAAATAATGTACTGTATTGAAGTGCAGTGAATCACAGGCACTCCTTGATTGGAATGCAGGCTCCTTGAGGACAGACACATAGCTTAGTCATCTCTCTGTCCCCAGTGCCTGCCTACCAGGTACTCAGTGAATAGTTAAATGCACTACTGAATACACAAACAAATGTATATTCAAGGAGTCTTTCAGTTGCAGGTAATAGAAACTTAGCTCAAACTAGCTTGAAGAAAAAAAAAAGGATTGGCTCAAGTATCTGGACAGTCTAGGTGTGCACTTGTTTCAGGCATAGCTTGGTTCAGGTGCTTAACTGCTGTTTGCAGAAGCTCTGCCTCTGTGCTATACTGGTTAGCAGAGATTGACACTAGTTATGTGGTTTGATCCTTCTTGGCCTCTTAGTGGGAGGCATTGCCCAAGTGGACCCTGCAGGGATTGGGAGGAGGCAGGGGGTTAAGAGATATGGGGTGGTTATGGTGGGGGCAAGGAATTCATCTTGAGCCAAGAGCTCTCTACCAAGAGCCCAGTCTCAGCCTTTGTTTCTTGGTTTGGGCTTAATGGAGGCACACCTTGGGTCCTCTCTTGAGAGCTTCCCAGTGACTGCACCTCTGCTAGGGTTGAATGAACTTGCTGCACCTTCAGGCCAAGCATGGCCTGGGCGCCTCAGTCCTGCTTTCCCGGGGAAAGCCAAAGCACTGCGTGTTCTTTCCTGGCGGGACTCTTTGGAGTTCCCACATTTGGCTGAGACTGGGATGAAGGAAGAGGAGGAGGGAGGGCTGGCTGGTGACTCACTAGGAAGGGTGGTACATGCTGACTCCAGGGCAGGTCCCACCATGGGATGAGACTTCCCCTTTGTAGAGAAGGTGGGCAGGGTGGTGCCAATGCAGCACGAGATCTGTGTGCCTCCAAGGGCAGCCCGTCTGTCCTAAAGAGCAGTGATGGGCTTTCTGTTCCCAGGCCCTGCTCCCATTCCCTGAAGGGCACCTTGTCTCCGAGAGGTGTTTCTCCATCCCTCTCTCAGTCTCTGGGGGACCAGCTGTTGGGGTAGGAACCTCTTGGTGCGGTGGAATTCTCAGGTCTTCTTGGTTCTCGGCTGTCAGGTTTTTCCCTAGGGTAAGCCATGACAGTGGGAATTTTGCTGGGTTCAGAGTCTAGGAAGGTAACCAAAGGGGGTAAGCCCAACTCCCACTCCTGGAAATCCTCCCATTTTCCCTCTAGAGTGAAGGACAGCTTGGCCCTTGGGGAGCCCTGGTAGGTCTGATCAGGAGGGGGTGCTCCCTGACCTCCCCCACATTCATGGAGGTGGCAGGCATTCCCAAAAGACCCTGGTGAGTAAAAGCTTGATATATGGAGACCTCATAAGAAAAGTTTTGAGTGCCAGCCAGAGGAAAGTGGCTTTACTTCTGTACTAAATAGGGAGCCACGAAAGGTTCTTGAGCATGGGTAAGGATGTGAACAGATTCCTATCTTAGGAATAAGGTGCTGAGAGCAGACGTTGTAGAGAGTGGGGTTTGTGGGGGCAGAGTGGAGATAGCAGGGCCTCTCAGGAAGGTCACAGGAGGGTCAGGGTGGGAGTGGCAGGCATAAGCAGCAGTGGGGAGGGTGAGGGAGGTGGCCTGGGAAGAACAGATAGGCCTTGGTTTTCTCCTGGAGGTGAAAGAGAGGAAAGGAGTCTTAGAATCTGGAAGCTTCTTAATCCTTAGGTCCTGGTGCTTCCTTGGGGTGGGGGTGGGGGACAGCGCGGAGGCTGCAGCCTGCTAGCTTTTCCTGCAGCCAGGGGTTGCCCTTGTAGGCAGGATGTGGTGCCCGCCAAGGGTGCCTTTATGAATGGAGCAGGGAAGGCTGCTGACTCAGCAGGCGGCGAGGCTTTGAGGCTGCCAGGTTTGGGCCGGAAGTGTCTGGGAAGGAAGTGGCTGTTCAGGGCTTCCCCGCTGTGGACAGCTGTGGGGGGGGTGGGCAGGATGCACCCGGTTTGGCTGAGGGACTCCCTCAGCCCAGCTGCTGGGGGTGGGGGAGGTGCTTGGCTGAGACTGGAAGGCTGGAGGCCGGGTGCCTGCGTCCAAAATGATGGTGCTGGCCGGCTGTGGGTGAGGTCTGCTCCTTGGGAGGGCAGAAAGCTGTGGCAGGAGGTTGGGAACCCAAACCCTCCCCAGCTTGCTAACTGGCAGATTACATCACATTAACAAAGGCACCTCACTTATATAAGGGGCTTTATTTTTTTCTCTTGAAAAATAGGACCAAGTCGATCCGGCTGTCTCCCTGGGTGGTTGCGAGAATGTGAAGTCGACTGCGTTCTTGTTGAACAGTGTTGGATAGCCTAAGTCCACACTGGTTATGTGGCTTCATCGGGACATGGTGTGAACAGTCAGGCAGCAGCTGTGGGACAGGGTGAAGGTGGATGCAGCCCGCCCAAGTCAGACACTGGGGGGGGGGGGGGCAGCCAGGATCGGGAGCAGGGCTGGGCCCAGGGAGGTCTCACCTGTGGCCACAGGCTTTGCTCTGGCTATGCCCCTCGCCTTGGCTCTGGGGATGAGTTGACGCTACGCTTCTGGGATTCCTGCTCCTATGTTCCCTTCACCTCCCATTCCTCGCACTCGGTCCTGATTCCAGCCTCTGGGGTTCACCCCAGGCCGGGCCTCTTCCGTTTCTGATTGGTCTCAGTCACTTGCTAAAAAGTGTCCAGTTAGCAAGTGTCCTCTCTCTCGGGCCCCATACTCTGACACCAGCTGCCTCCAAGAACTCTCCCCTGGAAGTTTCTGCACAAACACTGCTAACTTCCCACACCCTACACCGACCGCCTCCATGTTCTGTCTCAGTGACTGCCCCACCCGCTCACTGGGCTCAAAACCATGGCCACCCCGACTGCCCCCTTCCTCTCTCCGCATGTCCTCCAGTGCTGTTGTTCTCACCCAGACCTGCCTTATCTCTTCTTTATCCTGCAGATGCTATCAGTCATCTTTATGGAGCACCGCTCTGACCATATCCTTTCCCCTGTTCCAGAACCTTCAGCGGCTCCCAGTTGCCTTCAGGATAAACTTCAGACCTTTCAGCCTGTCTCCACGTCTGGCTCCAGCCTCAGCCCTTACTCTCCCCACCAGCTGCTGTCTGGAGTCAAACTGAGCCAAACTGATCTGCGCACATTCTTGCCCCGGGCTGGCCAACCTTGCCTCTACTTGCCAACTTGTCTCATCTTCCTTGTATTTTGTAACAACATCTTAGTTCTGAAAGGGTGGGTCCCAGCTGCCCCCTGCCCCGTGTGGCCCTGGTCTATCCTCCCCAGTGATTCAGTTCCCTCCTGCCAGCTAGCATGTCTCAAAAAAACAAACAAACAAACAAAAAACCCCTCAGTGGGGAGTCTTGTAGGGTGTGGGAGGGAGGACCTGCCACTGGGCAATTGCAGCCTTCCCCGAGCTGGGGCGGGGTGGGAGAGGGAGGCAGTAGGGTGAGGGCGGGCCTGGGGAAGACCCTTGGAGACAAAGTCCTCAATTCCTCTTCCTCACACGCAGGGGCAGCCTTCCATCACGGAGAGCCCAGCTGTCAGCTGCCTCTCGGGAAGATGCTGTGTCGCTGGGCCAGTGAGGGTGTGGGCATGCGTGTGCGTTTGGCCACAGTCCTGGCAGCGCTGTGGTTCTGCATCACAGGTGAGGGGAGCAGTGTGGGGACTGGAGTGGGGGGGGCGCCCATTCCCACCAGGGCTCCTGCCAAGCCTGTCTGTCTAGCAGGGATGGGGAGGGTTCTGGCCAACCTCCTCCCACTGTCCCCTGTCACCTGTCCACTCATTTCCACTGGGATTCCATAGGCAACGTACTCAGCATTTCTTAGCCCGTTTCCTCTTCTGTAAACTGGTCATGTGAGCACTTAATGTGATAATGTGTTTCTTAAACATACAGTATGCGTGCTCCCTCCTGAGGGCCTGTGCACGTACTGTTCCCTCTGCGTGGAGCTTTCCATGCCCACACATTAGCATGACTTGATCCTTTATTTCGTTCAGGTCTTTGCTCCTACGTCACCCCCTCAGCAAAGTTTTCTTGGCTACCTTGTATAACATAGCATACCACCTCTCCATAGCCTTGACCTTACTTCATCATGCTTCTTCCCAACCTTTCCCTCTGCCTGACATGTTGTATGTTTACCTGCTTCTTGTCTGCTCTGCTCAAAGAGCAGGGTCTGTCCCCAGTGCCAGGACTGATGCCAGCCACATAGTAGCTCCTCAATAACCATGTTGGATAAATGATGTAACTCTTCCCACACAGCTCTTGGCACAGAGTCAGCATTCAATAATGGATTTATTTTTAATGACAATATCCTCATATTTTAAATTCTTATCAGTCCCTGGCAGAGGGAGAGACTGCCTTCTTCCGCCAGAGGGGAAGACAAAGCTGAGTGTCTGGTGCCACCTGCTGGTCATAAAGAGGAAGCAACTCTCTGGTCACTGCTGCTCTGATTTCTGTAGAGAAAGGGATTTTGTCTGGGTGATTCCTCAGGTTTCATTCCTAAATGCCCCCTACAAGGGCCACCAGTTGGAGAGCTCGCCTGGGGCATCTGCTGTTGCAGCGAGAGATCCAGGGCCAGCATAAGACCTTTAGAGACCTCTACACAGTGCAAAGATCATGATACCCTCTCCCTGTGTGTAATTCGCAATAAAAAATACTACTTTTCTAAATGCAAGAAACTTTTGACGGGTGCTATATCCAGTCAGCTTTGTGTCAAGACTGTTTGATTTTTACACGGAGTGTGCCTGCTTTGCTGGTGCGCAAAGCACACACCTAAGAATGGCAGTGCCAGAGAGTGTACCTCCCCAAAGGAAAGGCTTGGGGACCCCCGCCTAACTTCCCAGGGCTCTAAAAGAAGAACTGGAATGGAGGCAGAGGTGACTTGGTGAGGAGGCTTGCCAATCCACAGGATAAAGGGCAGGGGACGAACAGGGGAGTCTGCCCCAGGGGGCTTTGCTCTGGCTATGGCCCTCGCCTTGGCTCTGGGGATGAGTTGATGCTAGGCTTCTGGGATTCCTGCTCCTGTGTTCCCTTCACCTCCCATTCATCAGCAGGTCCTGTTGGTTCTCCCTCATCAACAAACCTTGAATCTGCCCCATGCTCTCCGATACCACCGCCACCCTCTGGAGCTAAGCCAACGTCACTTCTTACAAAGACCACTGAAATAGTCCTTAATCCGTTCTCCACAGAGAAGCCAGAGTGAGTTGTAAGCATTGTTAGCCAGATTATGCGGGATCACACACACACACACACACACACACACACACACACACACACACACCCCACACCCCAACCTGCAGTGACTTTCCATTGTATGTAGCAAACCTAAATTCTTTACTGGTCTTACAAAGCCCTCCCATCCAGACTCTCTGGCCACAGGGGGCAGCTACCTGATATTTTCACTTAGGGAACTGAATCTTGCCTCAGAGCCTTCCCACCTGCTGTTCCCTCTGCCTGGAACACTCTTACACTAGCTTTTTTGTATGTCAGGCTCTTTTTCATTCCCTTTAAATCTCAACTTCATATCCTTTTAGTGAGAATGTGCCTCACAACCCCACTGAAAGGTGTGAGCGTTCTTTCTTTTGGGTATAAACGCGAATCGTGCTTATTTGGGAAAAGAAAAAAGAAAAAGCACTCGTGATCCTTTCTCATTCAGAGAAAACCACTGTTAACATTTGGTATATACCTTTTTAGACTCCCCTTTTCTGATTAATAAAGATAACATATACTTATGTGAAAATTCAACTAGCACAGACTGGGGTAAAGTACCTGTCAAATTTTTGAAAAGCTACCACCTCTAATCCTTTGGCTTATTTATATCTTTCATACCCCTAATCCCATGCTAATGCGAATTTGTGTCTTAGTTTGTCCCTCGCTTCCATTAAAAGGTAAGCTCTGTACGGGTGTGACCTTGGTCTTCTTCTCTGTTGCATTCCTAACTCTTAGGCTCAACAAATAGTAGGTGCTTACTGTAGTCTTGTTGACTGGATGAGGATCACAGGTAATAAGCTTTACTTTGGGTCTCCGGCTTTAAAGGAGGGGTGGACGGGCTTGGAACTAACCCGGAAGGGGAGGAAGACTAGGGAGGCTCCCAGTGCCCCCACCCCTCCTCACTGCCCCACCCCACCGCCCCCAGGTGCCGTGGAGGTCCAGGTCCCCGAGGACCCCGTGGTGGCCCTGGTGGGCACCGATGCCACCCTGCGCTGCTCCTTCGCGCCCGAACCCGGCTTCAGCCTGGCGCAGCTCAACCTCATCTGGCAGCTGACGGACACCAAACAGCTGGTGCACAGCTTCGCCGAGGGCCGGGACCAGGGCAGCGCCTACGCCAACCGCACGGCGCTCTTCCCCGACCTGCTGGCGCAGGGCAACGCGTCCCTGAGGCTGCAGCGCGTGCGCGTGGCCGATGAGGGCAGCTTCACCTGCTTTGTGAGCATCCGGGACTTCGGCAGCGCCGCAGTCAGCCTGCAGGTGGCGGGTGAGCGCCGGGAGGGGGCGCCCTCCCCTCGCCACATCCCTCAGCTCCCGCAGCCCCTTAGCCACTGCGCCACCACTGACCCCGTAACTCAAGCCCCGCTGCTGACCCCTGTCCCTCCAGGTGCCCTTTCCTCCACTGCGATCCCCGCCCTCGCGTCCTTGCCTCACCTCGACCTCCGCCCTCTACCCTCTGCCCCACTCCAGCTCCCTACTCGAAGCCCAGCATGACCCTGGAGCCCAACAAGGACCTGCGGCCTGGGGACACGGTGACCATCACGTGCGCCAGCTACCGAGGCTATCCGGAGGCCGAGGTGTTCTGGCAGGACGGGCAGGGCGCACCCTTGACGGGCAACGTGACCACGTCGCAGATGGCCAACGAGCAGGGCTTGTTCGACGTGCGCAGCGTCCTGAGGGTGGTGCTGGGCGCTAATGGCACCTACAGCTGCCTGGTGCGCAACCCCGTGCTGCGGCAGGACGCTCATGGCTCCGTCACCATCACGCCCCATAGAAGTCCCACAGGTTTTGTTTTCTGTTTGTTTTTTTTGCTTAAATGTCCCCGTGAGGGAGGGAGATTTTTGTCCTATCAGCAGCGGCTGCGGGATTTGAATCTAGCTCCGTACCTTCAGTCTCGCAGAAGGTGAAATTCCTAGTAATGATAACAGGAAAGATAAACAGGGTGGGGAGGCGGGGAACCTCACCTTGCTGGTAGGGGACGAGGACAGTAATCACAGACCTTCTTCGCTCTCCGGTGCTCCTGACTCCAGGGCTCTGGAAACCTCTGGAAAGAGAGGAAGGATAGGAGAGGGAAATGGATCCATCGGGGGGGGGGGGGTTGCTAGGACTGGATGCTGTCACCGGCCTGCGCCTCACCCGCCCCGGAACAGGCATTGTCAGGCCAAGGTCAACTGCCTGTGATTCTTGTCATAAGATTAGGGTGACTCCACATCTGGGAATCCGGAGACTCAGTCTGCTTTGGGGTCTGGAGAGAAAGTGGGAAGATGGAACAGGAACTGGGGGTTGTTAATAAAGAAGGAAATCTGGGAGGCTGTGGGCTGGTAGCCCAGAGTGTCCCCACCCCTCTTCACCGCCTATCCAACCTCGCCCCCAGGTGCCGTGGAGGTCCAGGTCCCCGAGGACCCCGTGGTGGCCCTGGTGGGCACCGATGCCACCCTGCGCTGCTCCTTTGCGCCCGAACCCGGCTTCAGCCTGGCGCAGCTCAACCTCATCTGGCAGCTGACGGACACCAAACAGCTGGTGCACAGCTTCGCCGAGGGCCGGGACCAGGGCAGCGCCTACGCCAACCGCACGGCGCTCTTCCCCGACCTGCTGGCGCAGGGCAACGCGTCCCTGAGGCTGCAGCGCGTGCGCGTGGCTGATGAGGGCAGCTTCACCTGCTTTGTGAGCATCCGGGACTTCGGCAGCGCCGCAGTCAGCCTGCAGGTGGCGGGTGAGCGCCGGGAGGGGCGCCCTCCCCTCGCCACATCCCTCAGCTCCCGCAGCCCCTTACCCACTGTGCCACCACTGACCCCGTAACTCAAGCCCCGCTGCTGACCCCTGTCCCTCCAGGTGCCCTTTCCTCCACTGCGATCCCCGCCCTCGCGTCCTTGCCTCACCTCGACCTCCGCCCTCTACCCTCTGCCCCACTCCAGCTCCCTACTCGAAGCCCAGCATGACCCTGGAGCCCAACAAGGACCTGCGGCCTGGGGACACGGTGACCATCACGTGCGCCAGCTACCGAGGCTATCCGGAGGCCGAGGTGTTCTGGCAGGACGGGCAGGGCGCACCCTTGACGGGCAACGTGACCACGTCGCAGATGGCCAACGAGCAGGGCTTGTTCGACGTGCGCAGCGTCCTGAGGGTGGTGCTGGGCGCTAATGGCACCTACAGCTGCCTGGTGCGCAACCCTGTGCTGCGGCAGGACGCTCATGGCTCCGTCACCATCACAGGTAGGCAGGCGGCAGGTGAACCGCTGGGGATACGAAGGGAGCCGCTGCCTTTTTTCTAGACCCTGAGTTGGAATTTAGGTAGGTTTGGATGGTCAGAAGCCTGACATTTCAGGTGTCTCAAACTCTCCACCAAGAAGTCCTTGAGGGACTTGCTTTAAGGAGCTGATATGAGTCATTTGTAATATTGGCCCTCCTAAGAGCACCTTAGGTGGTCCTTGTGCTTCTTACACAGAGGCGGGAGTAGCTGCGGGAATCTGGGGGTAGGGGAGGGAGTTCTAGAGCAGACGGCATGGTGAGCAAGGGCTTTCCTACCGGAAGTCCTCCGGGTGATGGGAAGGTGTTGCTGTGTCCATGGCACCATCTGATCTGAGAGACAGCTGGGGATGTCCAGGTGTTCCGTCCCGACCCTCATCTGGGCGGTGTCAGCTCTTCTAGAGGGGAGCGCTCAACCCAGGCAGCAGTTGGGGGAATCTCTGCTGCCCCCTTGTGGTCAAACACCAGATTGATGTCCGTTTGGGGATTCCCTCAATATGGTTGGGGTCTGGTTTGGGATCCCAGCCCAAACACCTTCCCTTCCTGCATTGTCCGCCTCAGTGGGTGCTCCTTGTGCCTGGGGGTGTGAAGAGGGCGCAGGCCCACACTCAGGCTAAGGGAGGCAGTCTCCATCTGTTTGGGGACATCAGGTTTTCTCCTCAGTCCCTCCCCCTGGGCAACTGAGCTTTCCCAGGGGCCTCCCCACATCCTCTGGTGTCAGGACAGAGGGTCTGTCTGTCTGGTTGTCCTGTCTTCCCTTCCCATGACTTCCATCCACCTGGTAGGTTTCCAGAGAGAATAAGAAGTACCAGGTAGAGTGAGATTGGCAGAGAAAGGGAAGCTTTCTGAGAAGGGAAGTGGGCTGCAGGAGCAGTCGGGAGAAGTCTCCGGGGACAGGCGGGAGTTGAGAGAGCCTTGAGGGACCGGTGGACTTTGTGATCATTTGCACCTGGGGCCGAGCTGGGTCTTTGCCACGCTGCGCAGAAAGGGCTTATGGGTGTAAATGGAATGGTAGGGAGAACGCTTACCCCATCTAAGAGAAAAACACTTTAATTTTAAACTTTAGGAGCTAACATTTAAAGTGTTTTTGTTTCAGAGATGAGGAGACCAAAGCCCAGAGAGAAGAGAGAACTTTCCCAAGTCGGCAGACTAGCACAGTGGCTCCATTTTGGGGGCCAGGCACCTCTTTGAAAATTGGATAAATGGTAAATGCAATAGTTTGCATTTACATTTAGAAGGTGCATGGCCCCTCTCCACTCACCCAGGGTGGTGAGCAGATGAACCAGGACCAGAATCTAACCTTTAACCTCTCAACCTAATTTTCTCTCCTCCCCACCACCCAGCCTCCTGTTTTTGTAAGAGCAGGTCTGGCCTACTTTGGAGCCCTTGGCCTGTATTTCGCTTCAGGCAGCTTTGTGCCTGCTAAAACATTCTGGGATTCAGAATGTCAGTCCTCCAGCCTGGTCTTTCCCACACCTGCTGGAGGGTCGTGACACCCCGCGTGCTGTGCATGGAGGGGGCTTTATGGAGCACGCGCTGGGAGTGGAGCCTCAACACCCTGGCCTGAGCCCCGCTCTTCACTCCAGGGCAAGTCTGGCCTGTGTTCCAGGCACTGACAGCAGTCAGGGGGTGAACACAGAAGGAGATCCTCCCTCCTCCTATTTCTGTGCCTCTGCTCCCTCCTTTGCTGCAGGAGCCCCACTGGGCTGGGATCCTCAGGGGTTTTTCTTTCACGGGCTTCCTGGACTGGCCTTCTTGCCCCTTGTGTCAGCCGCTGTCCTCTCCCGCTCCCCTGGGTGACGGGTCCCTTTGCTTGCAACGTCCTGAGCGGCAGCTCTGCCAGCCATGCCGGCCAAGGAAACATCTGCTGCAAATGCCCGTGTCCCTGCCGGGGCTTCTGTGGCCGAAGGTTCTCCCAGCACTGCTGTCTGCCCTGACAGAGCCTTCTGCAGAACCAGCTGGCCCCCCCGGCTGCCGCTGCTGCCCTGGGCCCTCGTGGTCCACAGAGAGCAGAGGAAAGCGGTGCTGTCTTTTGTTTGATCTGAGGTCCCCGAGCTTTCTGCCCGGGACCTGGCATGGGCCCAGGGCCTGGGCTGCTGGCTGGCGTGCTCAGGACAGTGGCTGGCCCTGACCCAGGTGCGGGAGCCTCGAGCCCATCCCTCTGCCGAGAGATAGCTAACAGACGGGCCCTCCGCGCTTCACAGAAACATTCCCCTGGCAAGTCTCCCCCTCTTGGGTAAACCCAGAACCCTCACCACGGCACCCTCAGCTCCCACCCCCATCTACATGCGGGGCTCCCCAAACGTTTTCTGTAAAGGGCTGGAGAGTAAATATTTTAGGCTTTGTGGGCCACATACGATCTCGGTTGCTCCGGCTACTTTTCCTTCCCCTTCTGCTCCTCCTGTTTCTTTTTTTGCAACCCTTTACAAGTATAAAAACTATTATTAGCCTACAGGCTATACAAAAACAGACCACAGACCAGATCTGGCTCACAGACCATAATTTGCTGACTCCCGAGCTCTAGGACGGGGAATGTCACCGGGCAGGGCTGGACGAGTCAGGGAGGGCCTCCTGAGGAGGTGAACCTTAAACTAGGTGAGCATTTGGGGGCATTTTTTAAGTAGGGGAACCTGACAGCAATGGTGTGGGGGCTGGAAGGAGCCAGTTGTCTCTGCAGAGAATGGTTAGTTCACCAGCTTGGCTGGAGCAGAGGTTCCTGAGGTGGACACGGAAAGAAAGGCTGGAGGAGGGGAAGGAACAGCCACATAATAGAAGTCCTTGAGAGGATTGAAGCATTATTCAAATGTCAGTGGGGAGCCATAGAAGGTTCTAGAGCATCATCAACTGCAGACTCTTCACCCCTGCCAAGTTGAGAATTGTCCACACCAGCCATGGCTGTGTTGGGGTTTGGATGTGTCTTGGTGTGGGGGAGTGGCGTGGGAACTTCAGTGAGCTCTCTTCATAGCGCTGGAGCCCACTGAGGGTGGGAGCTCCCTATTCCCAATATCCCTTGGCCAAGGGTGTGCAGTCCTCAGGGCCATGGGGGCCAGGCATGACCATCTCTTCCCATTCTCTCCACTTCCCCTCCCAGGGCAGCCCATGACCTTCCCCCCTGAGGCCCTGTGGGTGACCGTGGGGCTGTCTGTCTGTCTTGTTGCACTGCTGGTGGCCCTGGCCTTCGTGTGCTGGAGAAAGATCAAGCAGAGCTGCGAGGAGGAGAATGCAGGTGAGGGAGAGAGGGTGTGCACACACACGTGTCTTTGGGTATGTTGGTGTGTCTATGGCAGTGTGAGTGCGCACATGGGGCCTGATTGTGTGTGTGTGGCCTTGAGGCTGAATGTGTCTTAGGTGTGCGAACAGGCGTGAGCCTGCCTCTCAGGGTGGGAATATGGCAGGCTGAGTGTGCGTAGGAGTGGGACGGGAAGTGAGTGGTGGACGTGTGGGGCTGCAGTGTGATGGTGAGGGTGGAAGTCACCCGAGGGTGTCTGTGTGTGGCAGCGTGGGTGTAGAGCGTGGAAATTTAGTGCACACATGTGAGTGCCGCATGGGTGTGGGGGCCCTGTGTGCGGGTGTGTCTGCCTCCCAATGGGCAGAGTCGGAAGGAGCTGCCATTAGCCGGGTTGGAATCAGTGTGAGTTGACCTTGATAGATGGGCAGTTTGAGCTTGGCTGGGAAGTGTGTCAACTCTGGGGAGTGGTGGGTGGTGAGCACACATTGGTGAGTCGGGGGTGATGCCCGTGGGTGGGAGGTGGGTAAACAAAGGCTTCCCTGGGTGAACATGGAAGTAGATGGTCGGAGGTGGGAGCTGGCTGGGCGTCAGGAAGGAGGGTGCATGTGTGGAGGAGAAGGGACAGACAGGTGGGTAGCGGTCTGTGCTGCAGGCGGCAGGGCGGGCTGGTAGAAGGACAGGTGCACAGGTAGGTGGATGGTGCTCGTGTTGGAGGCCGGTGGTAGGGGGGCTTGGTAAGTGGGTGAATGGGGGAGCAATGGGGTCGGTGGGTGTGGCTAGGTGGAGGGGTGAGGAAATGGTGCTTGGCTGGGGGAGGGGTGGGCTCTGCTCTGTGCTGGTCTCAGGCTCCCACCCTGTGTCCAACGTCCAGACCACAGGCCAGGCCTACTCAGCCTGCTTAACGTGCCTCCTGTGCTCCCAGGTGGAGAAGCGCAGGAATGACCGTGGGCTGAGAAAGTCTTGCTTACTGAGTGCTTGTCTTCCAGGTGCTGAGGACCAGGATGGGGATGGAGAGGGACCCAAGACCGGTAAGCCTGATCTTAGAGCTGGCCTTATTTTTTTTTTAAGATTTTATTTATTAATTTGACAGAGAGAGAGAGAGAGAGAGCAGGAACACAAGCAGGGGGAGTGGGAGAGGGAGACGCAGGGCTCCCGCTGAGCAGGGAGCCCGACGCGGGGCTCGATCCCAGGACCCTGGGATCCTGACCTGAGCCAAAGGCAGACGCTTAAGGCCTGAGCCACCCAGGCACCCAAGAGCTGGTCTTATTGGCTGAGGGAAGGATGCAGGGACGGGGAGAGGACTCTAGGATCCGGAGGAGCCAGATTTGCTTGGGGTTTGGGTGCAGTATGTTCTATGGGCTGTGGCCTCCTGCCCGGATGAGTCCAGTCTTTGCTCAGTGTTAGGCCTTGATGTGGATCTCCCCTGACTCCCTCTCAGGTGTTGCTTCGTCTTTCCTGCCTACCTGACCTTTCTACCAGGGCCAGATCCTCTCTGAGTGACCCTGCACTGTGGGGTCTGGTGGCTTCCTAGGGGAAGAGGGAGGGCTCAGGGGACAGGGCAGCCTGGGTTTAAGTTCCAGCTGCTGTTCGTGGGCTGAGTGGCCTGGAGCAAGTCACTTTGCTTCTCTGAGCCTCAGTTTCTTCATCTTTGAGTCTTGGTTTCCTCCTAATAACTGTCTTCCTTCATAGGTTGTGTGGGTTTAATTAAATAAGATCATGTATATAAAGGGTCTAGTACCGTCCCTGGTGCCTGGTCCATGCTTGATAGCTTGGAGTCTTGTTAATAGGTAAACAATTTAAGACAGTCCCGTTCTGGTTAGAGGCTGTGTGACTTTGGTCAAAGTGCTTTGCTGCTCTGGGCTTCCGTGTCCCTCTGTAAAATGTTATGCTGGCCCTGCCTTGATGGCACCAGAGGCTCTTTTGAGTGACTGGACACACAGGTGGTTTGCAAAGGGCATGGTGCTTTGGAGACATTAACTGGGAGCCTAGCTTGGGGTGGGTGCCACGGCACCGGTGTTTCGTGGCCCCTGGAGGCCTCGCTGCCCACCTCCTGGGGCTCCTGGGCTGGGAGAGCCAGGTTCCCGCTGAGCCATTTGGGATGGCGCCAGTTGACATTGGTCCCCTCCCCAGCCCCGTGGAGGAAGAGCAGGAGACTGACAGCTGGGGATGGCTGCAAATGGTGCCAGTTAACTCTCTGCCTTTGGTGTGGAGACAGCCCTGGGATCAGGCCTCATTTGTCTTGCTCGGAGTCAGATGTAGTTGACAGAGGGAGGGGGTAGGGAGAGGAGGGTGGCCTAGAGATTTGTTCAGTCTCTGTTCCGCATGACCGCAGGTCCACCTGGGAAGGGCTGCAGCCCTCCTGTAGCTTCTTACTTCCCCGTTATTTGCGGAGCAGACTCAGTGTCCTTCTGCATCTCTGGCTCACTGGAGGGCAGGGTAGCTGTTCCCATTGTACAGATGTGGAAAACTGAGGCCCAGAGAGAGGAGTGACAGGATACAGAGTGGAGCTGGGCCTTGAGACAGCAGCCTAGGGCCCCTTCCCTGGGGCTGGGAGGTTGCCCTCATCCTCCCAACTTCTCCCAGTCCACGTAGACCTCACTTCTTCCTCGGCTTCTGTCCCTCTGCCTGACTCCTGACCCCGCCACTTTCCACGGGCCCCCTCACTGTGTGCTCCTTCCTTTTTTTGCAGCCCTGCGGCCTCTGAAACACTCTGAAAACAAAGAAGGTAAAGACACGTGGTGCTTGAGATTGTGTCTGTGTGTTGGCACCCCTGTGTGGGGGAGGCTGGGGAGGGTCGTTGGTGGTGGGGGTGACTATCACCTGCTCCCTCCCCAGGAGCGCAGCCTTGACTCTCCCCTGGCAGCAGGGCAGAGGGTGGAGTAACCCAGCTGCTCTAAGCGGATGCAGATGTGACAGAGGCTTCGCAAGGACAGGGATTTATTTCTCTCTCCTGTAACAGTCTAAGCATAGGTGATCTTAGGGCCACTGATGTCCTGGAGCTAGGTTCCATTTATTGGTTTCTGCCCTCTTCCACTCAGAGCTTCCGTCCAGGGAGCTCCAGCTCCCATGCCCTCTCCAGAAGCAAGGGGGGAGGCGCACAGGGAGGAACATTTTTTTCTAGGGCTTGACTAGAAATAGCTCCTGTTACTCCAGTTTCCGTCCATTGGTCTGGACCTAGTCACATGACGCCTAACTCCAGCAAGGCCAGAGAATATGGCTTTTGGCTGGGCAGCCACGTTCCTGACATGTAGTAGGCAGTTAGCAAATGTTAACAATCATTGTTATTCATATTCTGTAACATCAGCAGTTACGTTAGGAAGTCGTTGGTTGGAAGTAAGTTTGAGATTCTTCCTTACTGAAAGTAACCAACAGCGACATCTGTGTATATGTGTGTGTGTGTGTGTGTGTGTGTGTGTGTGTATGTGTGTATTTGGAACAAAACACTCCTTGATGCAGACTTGCCACTCGATATCAGTGGCTTCCACCGAGGAAATCAAAGCTGGTTGCTAAAGGTTATGGAAACTTTTTCAGGTTGCCTGGGTGTCCTTGTCAGGAAAGAAACGTTCACTGAATTCCTGGATGCTCGTCCCTACATTTAGGGGAGAAGGGAACGACATAGGCCCTGTCTTCAGGAAACTTCCAGAGGCAGGGGCGGGGGGCGGGCAATGGGGCCCTCAGAAGCCTGCACAAAATACGTGATACGAGAGGGTCATAGACTCAGACTTTCACGAAAGCCAGTAAGAGGGCTTTGGGAAGGCAGCATTGTGCAGAAGAAAGAGGCCCCAGGGTCGGGAGGGGATACCCTGGGTCTAGTCTCTGCCTTGGACCTTCTGGGAAGCTTCCTCATCTGTGGAATGCACACCTCCCCTACAAGATGGTGGTGAGGATTAGGCATGGTGACAAATGCAGAAGTGCTCTGTAAAGCAAGTCCTTTCAAATGCTGTAGAATGTTCCATGGCAATAAGAGGCCTATGTTGGGTTATGGAGGGATAGAGATAAGTTACCTGCCTCCTTGTTGTTCTGAACCAAATGAGGCATAGAAGGATTGAGCAGATGGAGATGAAAATGTCAGCTTGGCTCTAGAAGAGAGCCGCAGGAGAATGGCATGGGTGCAGGGTGCAGCAGGCTTCCCCATCCTGTTCCCACTGGGGCGGCCTGGCCCTCCAGTCTCTGGTCACACTGCGTGCGCACAGAGGCAGTGCCCAGAAGGGAGGACTACTTCCTCTGGGACAGACAGACCCCAAAGAATGGGAGAGGGAGTGGCGGGGTCACACATGCCCTGGTCCTCCTTCGAAACCCTCCCCCAGGTCAGGGAGTGGAGCGGGGCCAGTCCACTGGTGCCCCCCAGGTGGAGACAAGAGCCAGAGGAACTCAGCATGGGAAGGGAAGCTGGAAAGGATTTCTTGCTAGTAGGTGGGGAGGGAGCCAGGCCAGGGAAGTCGGAGGGGAAGCTAGGAGGGGACAAGTGTGCCAGGGAAGGTGGTTGGGAGGAGTGTGGGGCGGCGGAGCCATGGGGTTGGAGAGAGAGGCTGGTGGGGATTAGGCAGCCTCCCTCGAGGGCCTCGTGGTCTGTCTGATGCCCAGCTCCTGTGTTGGCATCTGTCTGGGCCTCCAGGGCAGTGCTTAGCCCAGGGGCTGCTAGTCAGACTGCGGCGGCCAGCCCCACACACACTGCCCACCTGGAAGTGCATGAGCATGCGCCTGGGCTTCTGAGCATGCCCAAGAGTACAACTCCTGCATTTAATGCCTTTTCCCCCACTTTTTCTTTCCACCACGAAATGCAGATGATGGACAAGAAATAGCCTGACCACGAAGACCAGGGAGCTGCTGCTCCAGCCTGGGGGCTCCCACCTCTGGCTGCACCGGGGCCTCAGCGTGAGCCCTGCCCCCAACAGATGGCTCCCACTCTGGCAGGTCTGCCCATTCTCCAAAGGACAGAGAGACCACCCCGCAGCCTTCTTTCTCCAATGGACGTGATTCCCAAGGCATCTTGCTGCCTTATTTCTCCAGTGACACGATACATAAACCATCCTGCTGTCTTGTTTCTTATGGACATGATACAGACACCACCCCACCGCCTTATTTCTCCAGCGGATATGCTGCATGGACCATCTGGCTGCCTCCTTTTCTTCACAGGACACAATATTCAGACGGATCCTCTGCCTTCTTTCTCCAAAGACAGGATACGCAGTCACTCCTGGCCTTCTTTCTCCAGTGGCCCTGTTACACTAGTTTTCATCTCTCAGCCTTTTGTTCCACTCCCCCGCCCCTGCCCCCGTAAGCCTGTCTCCTCAGACGGGGACACTGCAGCTTCAGCATCTCCTTGAGTTCACAGGCATCTCCCCGCCTCTGGCCCCAGCGTTGGCCTTTTCCCTCCCTCCCTAAGTGAAGACAGGGCCCTTCCCCCAGGCATGCAGGGGCACACCGACACCTGTGCTGGGACACATAGGGACCTCCCTTCGCCCAGTCTCTCCCGTGGTGCCCTGGGCTGTGCCCTGGGGCTGCCTCCCCATGGGAAGCATGTGCTGGTCACACTGGGTCTCTGGGGGTCTGCATGGGCCCCCTGGAGGTCGGCCTCTAGCCCTCTGCTTTTCCCTCCTATCCTTTTGTTCATCCATCGTAGTCATGTTCGTTGAGCATCCGTGGGGTGTTAGCACTGCCTTAGGTACCTGGGACCCAGTGTGAGAAGACAGGCCCCTCCTTTAAGGAGCTTGTCCTTCACCTGGGGAACTGCGAGGAGACAGACAACTGCCTGCCACGGCCTGCGCCTTGTGAGAGGGCTCCTGCCCTTCTCCCTACAGTACCCCTCTAATGTGCCCGCAGCGTCCTGGATACCTCATGCCCAGGCCGTCCCTAATCCCTTCCCAGAGCAGGGGGTGCGGGCAGAAACCTGGAGACAGGGGCAGAGCCTCTTGCTACAGTCGGAGAATCTGATGGTTTCCAAAGTCTTTCAAGGTGTGAGCAGGTGAGCAGGTGGGCAGGCGGCCACGGCAACCCGGACCCTGGAGAGCAGAAGTGTAGGGGAAGCCTGGGGACGGGGCAGGGCCAGGAGGGCACAGGGACACAGCCCTTCACCCCCCACCATGGTGCTATTCTGGAGCCGGGAGGACACCTCCTGGCTTGTCTCTCGCCAGCCCCCGGCCTCCGGAACGCTTCTGATGTCCTTCTGCTGACATTTCCTCCTTCCCCAGGGAACGGAAGAGGTGGCATGCCTAATTTAAATGTGGGACTCTGAGGAATTTTGTTAACTGGGGGTGTATTTTGGGAAAAATAAATGGCTTTGTAGAAAGCTTTTTCTCCGAGAAGTGTGTGGAAGCAGGTTGGGCAGCAGGACTTGGCAGGAGGGATCCCCTCCTGGACATTTGAGGCCAGAGCAGGGATGCCTGTGTCTCCTCCCTCAGTCGCTGGGTCTCTGTGGCCATGCAGCCCCTCCCTGGCTGCAGTTTCCCCCTTGGGAAAGTGAAATTGGCTGTCCAGGAAGGCTTGGTTCCTCCCATTCCTGGAAGCACCACCTAATTTCTTGATCTTGGGAGGCTCAGATCCTGGGCTTGCTTAGGGCCACTTCTAGCACCCCATTTTACAGATGGGGAAGCTGAGCCCTAGTAGGAAGCTGATACCAGGGAAGGAGCTCTGCATGCTGGTGTTGGCTGGCCCCCTGGAACGGGCACCGATCTTGAATCAGAGATCCAGGTCCAGGACCTCATTCTGCCCTGTGACCCTGAGCAGGGCATCTAGCTTCTCTGGGCTTTACTTTTCTTATATAAGAAACAGACCTGAGGTTTTCACCATCCTCCACCTCCAAAGACTGAGAAGAGGGGTGAATGTGGCAGATAAACAGGTTTCCAGGGGGCTGGGTTCAGGGATGGGGAAGCCTGCAGAGCATACTGTGCCCATTTGCCCCTGGGTGACAAGGCCCTGGGGCAGCAGGACAGTGATGGGGGAGGTGGTGGTAAGGACACTTGACTTTTGTTCCCAGCTCCACTACTAACTTGTGACAGAGTCCTTCATACCTCTGACCCTTGATTTCCTTGTCCATTAAGTAGGGCACCAAGTCCTCCCCTGAAATGTATGCAGCATTCTTTACAAACCAGAGTGCCTATTATAAAAGCCCATGGCCCCCGCAGTGAGACTGGTCACCTTGCTTGAAGTCCCACTACGGGTGCCCTGGCTGGATTTTAGAATCAAAAGACTTGTGTCGGGGCTCTGCCTTTGCCCTGTACTCTGCCCCCCTCCGCACCCTTGAGCATGTTGCTCACCCCACTGGGCTAAACTCTCCCTGCCAGGTGGGGACGACGGTGGTTCATGTTTCATAGGATCTCTCTGAAGGTTGGACAAGACAGTGGGTAAGAAGATCCTGCAAACTATAAAGTGCTGGGTGCGTGTGGGGGGTATTTTTCTTCCCTGCCGTCTGGGCTGCACTCTCTTACTCCCTAGGTGACTTTGTAGATGGAGCGCAGTGACCTCAGTTTGCCTATCTCTAAAAGAGGCATGGGAACCAGTTCTTGTTCTTCCTGATGGGGCCAGGATAAGCCTCAGACACTGGATCCGATGCTCGCAGGAGGGACCCGGCAAGTGGGGGGTACTTTCCTGGGGGCTGAGGGCTAAGGAAGGTGGCCACTAAGTCCCCTGTGATAAGTGCTCCAGAGAGCAGTATTTTTAGCTGCCTTTCCTGGGCAAAGCTCCAACTTCTGCATTTTAATGGAGAAATAATTCTCACAGTGCTACAAGCTGTAGCCTGCAGGTGTCACATCCACATTAAAGAGGGGACAGAGCAAGGGTTCATTTGCCCTGGCTGGCTTGAGGTGTGACCGGAATTCACCTCCAGGAGCACTTGTAACCAGGGCTGTGAAGACCAATTAGTGGATCTGATTGCTCAGAGGGAAGAGCCTGGGAGGGGGGTGAAGACGGCAGGGCTGGGGCCCTGAGCCATCCCGATTGTCGACTTTCAGAGCACTCTGCCTCTGCTCAGTACGGGCAGGAATTGTGCCTTCCCCAGGTCGGTTGCCAGGGGCTTCTGTAAAGCCCAAGTCTTAAACTGAAATGTGAAGCCAAGGTTTGCACCAAGTATCAAAATCCTGGGCCTCCAAGGGCAGGGCACTCCCAGAGAAGCAGGAGCGGAGGACTGCGTGCAGTAATGCGCGGGAACACTGCAAATGCAGACAGTATTGTGTTAAACTAACAAGCAAACACAATCAAAACACCACAGGCCCAAAATGGCATCGCTTAGGCCAAGTCCCTACACTGGGGCTTAATATATAGTCTAATTGCACTTTTGACGTCCCCCAGAAATATCGTCTTATAGGAATTTTCTTAGTAGGGTCGCCAATGAATCTGCCATGTGGGCCTTCTCCATCCCCCAAAGGAAGATGAGGTAATCTGCATAAGACCCCTGGCTTTTCCTGTTGCTTTTCCCTGCCCAGGGAAAGTGGCCTTGCCTGGAACAATCCTTTTGCAAAAACTTTCTTGCCCCACCCTCCTATAAGAACTTTCCATTTTGTACAACTCCTGGGAGCTTCCCTCTACTGGCTTGGTGGCCTGAATCATTTAATAAAGCCAATTAGATCTTCAGATTTACTCAGTTGGATTTTGTTATTTAACAACAGAAATGTACAGAGTGGTTGTCTTCACCTCCAGTCCCCCCACACAGAGGGAGGCACTATTAAGGGTTTGCTATCCTTCTAGACTTTTCCCTAGGCTAACGCTTCTATAAAACTGAGACCATATGTATTTTTTTTCCAAAGATTTTATTTATTTATTTGAGAGAGAGTGAGAGCATGAGAGCGGGGAGGGTCAGACAGAGAAGCAGACTCCCCGCTGAGCGGAGAGCCCGGGGTGGGGACTGGATCCTGGGATTCCAGGATCATGACCTGAGCTTAACCGACTGAGCCACCCAGGCACCCCTTGATTGTTCTTGAATTTCCTGTAAATGGAACCCTTACAGTACATACTATTTTGTGTCTCGCTTCTTTCAAAGACATCCCTCATTCTTTTTGTTTTTTTTTTTAAAGATTTTATTTATTTATTCATGAGAGACAGAGGAGGAGAGAGAGAGGGAGAGAGAGAGAGAGAGAAGCAGAGGGAGAAGCAGGCTCCCAAGGAGCAGGGAGCCCGATGCGGGGCTCGATCCCAGGACTCCGGGATCATGACCTGAGCCGAAGGCAGACGCTTAACCATCTGAGCCACCCAGGCGCCTTCCCTCATTCTTTTTGAATAGCTACATAGTATCTCATAGTACTGCTGTTCTAGAATATATTTTGCCAGTTCCTATAATTTGGATACAAATCATGCAGATTTGTGCTTGAGTTTCTACAGTATGGAGCCCCAGAAGTGGGATCTCAGGGTCACAGGGCTGTGTATGTTAAATGTTGGTAGAGTTGCCAACTTTTTCGGACAGCCTGTTTAGCCAGTCTCTGTGGCAGCAAGAAATGAGCAAGCAAAGAACACTTAGGGCCACCAAGTGGGGATTCTAGATAGGGCAGGAAAGGTGCTGGGAATTCCAGCCCCTAGCTGGGCTTAAAGGGACCTCAGGGGTAGAGCCTGTGGTCATCTCTTCCTCTCCCACCCGCTCTGGGCCGCCTTCCCTTCAGCCTCTACCTTGTGGCAGTCCCCTGCCTCTGTTCATAGTGGTGACTATTTCACCCCTAACGAGGCGGTGCTTGTTCGAACACAGGACATCCAGGATCTCATGGGGCGGATACATCCCAGCCCTCAGAGACAGAGGGTCTCTGACCTTTGTTCCCAGCCTTTCCCCCGTGTCCGAGCCTCTTCCTCTCTTCAAGCTCCCTCAGCGGATATCATTTCTCTACCCCCAACGCCCTCCTCTGGACATGTTTCATCACCGGCCTTTCAGATAGAGGCCCTGGCCTGATAATGTTTCAGCGCATAATAGATCATTCTCTCACCTCCTTGATCCTGAGCACTATGTTCCTAGTGATACAACTCCAGATTCCATTAGTCCGATAGGTCTTAACCCTGGCTGCACGTTGGAATTCCTTAGGAGATTTTTAATAATACTGGTGCTTGGGCTCCATCCCTAGAAGTTCTGATGCGATTGGTTGAGATCATTGCTAAATAGTCGATGTGTGTGACCCAGAGGCTCTAGCCTGGCTTACAAGTTAATGCAAAATAGGGCTCAGAGGGACAATCCTGAGCAGAGACCTTTGAGACCAGGCACCGGAGAAAAGCCAGCTGTTCCCAGTGATCACTGAATCAGACCGAGGGGTGTTCGTTGTCTCACTAAAGGAAGTGCAGAAAATACAGGTGCAAAGAAGGTTGCCGGAATCTGTGATCCTATGTGCATGAAGAAGGGGGGCCCTGTGTTGTGGGGCCCAGGGGAGAGCAGGAACCCCAAATTCTTGCCCTCAGACCAGGCACCCAGGCTCCGGGGGCGTGAGGAAGAATGGGGTGCCACGGATGATGGCTCAGACCCTTCAGCTCAGTGTAGGAAATGGGGCCCTTCCCCCCGCCTCCTCCCACAGCCTCCCTTTCTCCCTCTGTCTCTCTCCCTGGTTGCCCCCAGGCCTCCAGATGTGCACAGCCACGTGGCTGGTTCTGGCTCCCTCCCTCCCTCCCTCCAGCATTGTGTTCTGCACCGAGGCAAAGACCATCTGTCCCACTCCCTGCAGCCAGTGTGCGCGCGTGAGCCAGGCTCAAAGAAGGAGGCTCACACTCTTCCTGCTTCCTTCCCTTCGTGTCTCAGACTTGCTTCTGCCCCAGGGTATCCCGAGCCTCTATTGGACTGCAGACCAGCCAGTGACTGGAGCGAATGTAGCATCCTTCCTCTCCACTGCCCCTCACCATCCTCTTGTGGGGTCTCTGGCCTTGGGTCCTTCCTGAGTCTGCCTACCTGGTCCCATAATTCCCCGGGACAGCAGGCTTTCGGGGCGGTGGCGGTGGGGGCTGGTCTGCACTGTATTCTCCTCCCTTCCTGCTCTCATGTTTCAATATCCTCTCCAAAGTGTTTCCTTAAGAATGTGACCCCCACTCTTGGGGTGTTGGAGGAAGGACCAACATGCATCTCTGCCCTGACATTTTGCTTTATTTGCTAAGATAATTTAGTGTTATTTGCTGCTAATGAATGAACGCACTAGTTTTTGTTCCTATAGCTTTCATAATTGCTTTGAAGTCCGTGTGCGCACTGATGGCACCTTCAGAGAACCTTCCAGGAACCCGAAGGGGGCCAGGTTGCAGATGGAGCTCAGCCTCCATGGGTGAACATGCTAAGGGCCTGGGTGACATGGCTGGGGTGCTGATTTCCTTGGCGTCTCTATCCATGCTGCCCTTCTGGGTGTCCGCCTGCTTGCTGCAGCTGGGAGGATCTGGGTCAGCACAACAAGAGAATGATGGCAGCCAGGGATTCCAGACCTAGGGCATTTGTTGAATGGGCTCTGCAGTGCTGAGGTGGGGGTGGCATTCTGCTCTGTCTCGAGGATGGGTGATGAGGGAGAAGGGGAGAGAGATGATCGGCAGAGTGGCAGAAGTTTCATGCACCACATTCAGTCCTATTTACAAGCTTTCGCTTAAGCTCCCCCTGACTCCCACCCGACCTGCCCTCTCTCCCCTCCACCTGTGCAGATCCTACACATTCTTCCCGTGCAACCCCCCACACCTCTGACTGCACCCCAGCTCCTTCACTGTTCTCTGAGAGTTCATCTCCTTCTCTGCAGGGCAGGTCTGGATCCCCCTACCCAGCCCTGGGCACAGAGCAGACCCTGTGGGTGGCAGGGCGGGGAAGAACCCAGACCACATTAATGCTGTCTCTGAAAGGAAGGGACTGAGGCTGAAGTTTGCTTCTGCACTATCCCTGAAAAAGAGAATTTCCCAGCAAAGGAGTAATGTAAATGAGGCTGCCAAAGGATGCTTAACCTATTTAAAGGAATAATCTATTTTAAAAATCTCTTAGAAGCACCTATTTACCCAGAAATAATTGATATGGTAATTGCAAGTCATTCTCTCTCTCTCTGTTATTTACCAGAGAAGGTTCCCTAAGCTCCCTTTGCCCACCCCCAGGTTTGGGGTAGAAAACACTACCTGCTGGCCCTTGGGGAGCTGGCTACCAAGTGCTCTGTGTCCTTGCAGGCTGTGTCTGTAAAATGGGGCCAAGAGTAGCACCCTCCTTTCCAGGTTGGCTGAGATGGAGACATCACCCACAGGACAGAGGCTTCGTGGGGCCGCCTCACCTGCACTTTCACAGTGTGAAAAGAGAAGTCTGAGCAGATGGCACTGGGCTCAGTGCAGACAAAGGAGAGGGGACAGACAGACAGAGTTGGGGAAGATGGACATGGGGGCGGGGAGGACTGCTCACTGCTCAACTGAAGATAGCAGTGGAAGGAGCCCCAGGTGTAAGAGAGAAGCAACCTCAACCCCCCAGGTACCAGCATTGCAGATCAATGTAATCCCTTGGCCTGCAGATCGATCCTGCTTTCTCAGGGTGTAATTGGCTTGTTGGCTTTGGCTCGGGGGAGAGAAAGAAGCTCTTTCCCAAGGAGAGGAGCTGCATCAGAGGCAGCCATGACCACTCCATTCCTGCCCACCCCCACCAGCGGGATGATGGGGCAGTAGGCAGATGCCATTCTTACCCCCTCCCCAGGTCCCAGCCAGGGCTCTCCCTGCCTGCTGGAGTGGGGCAAGGCAAGCCACGATGTTCCTGGGGGTAGTCTGGGGACCCTGTGCACCTGCTCTGGCTCTGCTGCTCCTGGTCTGACTTGGTCCCGGCTGGTGGGGTGGGGTGGGGTGGGAGAGGTGGGGGGAGGAGGAGATGAGGGAGGAGAGCAAAGGACAGCATCCACAGTCTGGGTACTTCAGCCTGCCCAGGAAGGGACCCTCAGCCTCTTCTCCACTGTACTGTTGAGCTCAGAGGAGAGGAGCAATTGCCCAGCAACTGGGAGCAAACCTCAGAGGAGAACCCGGGAGGCCCCTGCCCCCAGCTCAGCACTGTGTCCACAGGACTGTGTTATATAGCCCTGTGGGGTTTGAACTGAGGATAGGAACATGGTATCTGAGCAAGGGGTAGGGCTGCCCAACAGAGAGGACTTCTCCTTGCAGCCCCCACAGGCCAGCCCCTCCGGAGGGGTACATGTCATTGGTGGTGGTGGTGGCAGCGGCAGCCGAGACCTTTTGGGGCATCTTTCCTCCCGGCCTCAGCGGCTTCCTTTCCGCTCCTGTAGTTTTCCTAATAAACACCTTTAAAATATTTATGAAGGCAACTTCAATGAAGTAACACAACATTGCTTTAAAATGATTTTCTTCTTCTAATAGGTAGCTTTGGCATAAGCTCCAAGTCCCAAGCTCCTGAGGGCAGACCCATCAGGGTAAAGGGCTCTCCTTTAATGAGCTAAGCAGTGGGGATCCCTTCCCTCTCTTTGGGGGGCCTGACCTGGTGGCAGGTGTGGAGCTGTGACAGTTTGACAGGGCTCAGGGACCAGAATCTGGACTGTGGAGGAATGGGTCAAGGGAGGGAGGAGACTGGCAGAGGCTCTTGGGAGAACTGACAAGGGAGGAGCCTGAAACCTCAGTTTCTCTGGAACCATGGACAGCACCCCTGGGCTCTGCTGCTGCTGGGGTTCTGAGAAGCCCTGAAGCTGACAGCTAGCACCCCTAGCTGTGCTCCACTTTGTTGATAGGAATGGGGAAGGGCTGTGCTCTAGAAGGAAGTGATGGATGCCATGGGTTGGTGGGGTGGGGCCAGGGGCGCCGTGGGCCCTGAACAGTTGGTGGCTGAGCTCACTGACTCCCCAGCAGCCCCGGGGTTGGGGTGGGGGGGAAGATATGATATCAACACCTTGTGTGCACATGTTGGGGATGGGATTCAGCAGCTGGCCTCTAGATTTGTCTGTCTGGCCTTCAAAACTCCAAGGGGCCCCTGGCCTGCCCTCCTTCTTGCACAAAGCTCTGTGCTGCCCTCTTGTCAGTTAGGATGGCACTCTGTCCAACCTCCCCCGGTACAGATGGGGACATGGATGCCCCTCCTTACGCCCCTGCCCTTCCCCAAGCTAAAAGGAAAACCTCTGTCCATATCGATCTGGAATGGAGGGGAGGCCCTGATGGAGAAATCTGGAGAGATGGGTTCTATCCTCACCCTGTTCACGCCCAGAAAAGTCTCTTTCCAACAAGAACTGTTTTCAACACCATCGCCTAAAGCCTGGAGCTGCTCTAATTACGTGTCAGGCTGGAATCTGACAGGAAGCATTTTAATTATTAATTTGAAGTGTGCTGAGTGTGGGGATGGAGGAGGGCAGGTTCCTTCAGCTCACTCACGCCCAGTTCCGTCTGTTGGGACCTCATTAGTGACACCTCAGGCCTTCCAGGCCTCTCTGCCCGGCCAGAGCCTCTTTCCTGCCATGGCCCAGGGCCTGCATCTCCCACTCCTCTGCCCTTCCTGACCCCTTGCTTGGCACAGCTCTCTGCTTTTCCTCGTCGACAGGGTCCTTCAGCACGGAGTCTACAGTTCCCACTATACAGATGGAGGAGATTGGGGAGGGCGGGGGCAGGGGGAGCGGCGCTGCCCCAGGTCACAGCTCACAGCAGCCACAGGCGGGCAGAAACTTCGGATTTTCCAATTTGAGCTTTTTAGTTCTTGCCTGCCAGTGGAGGTGGCCTTCTGCCAGGCTGTTCTTCCCCTGCCGTCTTATCTTCCTACCTACCTTATCTATGGCAGCACACAGACTTTTCTTTGATTTGTTGCATGCATCTGACACTTTCAAGGACCATTTTCTTGCTCCATTTACACCCAGGCATGGGCATCACCTTCTGGGCTCTGGGGCTGGACTGCCAGTCCTGTTCCAGGGAAGGTAGGGTCAGGGCCTGCCGCGGACCGGGGACGTCATCTGGCCTGTTGCCTCTTCTGCCCCTAGACTGGTCCTCTGCTCACTGGTTATCTTCTAGATCTGACCCTTCACACTCTCCTGTGTATCAAGGCCTGATCCTCCTATCACACGTCATCGTTTCTGCATTTCTGGATTCAGAGCCCCAAATTCCCAGACCGGGCAGCATCTCTGAAGCTGACAAATGTACCGCTTCACATGTATCTACCTGCTGACTTGCTTCTGTATCTGAAAATACCTTTTGTTGCTCCCCTGAGCCCGGGGGGTTTGTGAGGTTGAGATTGTGTTCCCATCCCTGGCTCTTCTCCTTGTGTTGCTGGCTGCCTGGGCAGCCCGGCCTCACCCTGGCTGATCCCCATCCTCCCCAGGCCATGCCTGCCTCTGCCCACATCCAAGGCTGCCACTCAGCAAGTTGCTCTCAGCCAATGGCCTCTGGTTTGTTTCTTTATGCAGCCTTCCTTTCTGTTAGATCCCAGGATGGGATGGAGAGGTCCTGATCCACTAGGGGAGATAATATTTATGCAAACTTGAAGTAGGAGGAGTTGTGGGGTCCAGAGGGAGGAGGAAGAAGCCCCGGAGGAACTGGAGAAGGCTTCCCAAAGATGGGGATGTGCGTGAACTGAGCCTTAGAGGATACTTGGTATTTGAGTCATGGTTGGGTACAGGAAACAGAAGCTACTGCATTTTAGGCAGAAAGAGGTTGAATACAGGGTACTGGGTGTTTACAAAATCATTGGAAGGGGTGAAGGAGCAGGCTTGAGCCTGGGTCTCCAGGCATGGCTCCAAGAATGCCGCAGAACTGACCAGCCAGCATGCTGCCATCTTGGCCACAATCAGAAAGACACTGTGGTGGGCTGAATATCCCACCAGATTCCTGGAACCTGTGAGCATTATTTTATACGGCAAAGGGAGACTTAGTAGTTGTTATTAAATGAAGAATCTTGAGGTGGAAAGATTAGCCTGGATCATCCAGGCGGGCCCAATATAATCACAGGGGTCCTTATGTAAGAGGGAGGCAGGAAGCAGAGTCAGAACAGGAATGGAGGACAGAAGCAGAAGCTGGCTTGAAGATGGAGGAAGGGGCCATCAGCCAAGGAATGCAAACAGCCTAGAAATGGATTTTCCCCCATGGCTCTAGAAGGAATGAAGGTCTTCCAACCTTGACTTTAGCCCAGTGAGATTGATTTTGGACTCCTGACCTCCAAAGCTGTAAGAGAATAAATTGGTGTTATTTTAAGCCTCTAAACTGTGGTAATCGGTTATAGTAACCAAAAAATGTGAGGTGTGGGGGAGGAATCCTTGGAAGCGGTGGGTCCAACACGGCCATAGCTGGGCCCAGGGATCAGGGATCGTGCTGCCGCCTCTCTGCACCCTTGACCCCGAAGACTTGATGCTGAAATGCTGCGCATTTGGCACAACTGCGCAGCATTCCTGGCCGAAAACAGCCCAGACCAGCCATAGACAGCCTCCAAATCTGCCTTCTGAGTCTTGCCAAAGTGCCTCTAATTGCTGGAACCTAGCTCACACACAGAGCCTCAGCTGCAAGGGGGCCCAAAAGTGTCATTTTTAGCTTTCCAGCCACAGACGTCCAGCAAGGCCACTAGGAGGGGGTAGGAATGGGATGCCGAGTGTTGATCAAACATGCCAGCCAGTGGGGAATAATGAATGATGACAATGCGTAATACGCTTCAAAACCTGTCTGTGGGCGCACTCTGACAGCCTCACCCCAGCCCATGCATGGGTGTCGTTGAACTGTCCCCTGTAACCTGCTGAAGCTAAGCTATCGGCCCAAAGTCCCACAGCAAGCAAGCACTAAAGGCAGGCTCTGAACCCAGCTGTGCTCTACTTTAGAGCCCGAGTTCTAACCACTGCACAGGACAGAGGAGAAGCAGGGTCAGTCCACAAGGGGAAATGCCCCGAAGAACACAGAGGCATGAGGGAATTGGGCACTGGAGGGACTCCAAGCTGCTCATCTGCCCTCCGTGAAGTCTGAGTGAGTGGGAGAGGCAAGGAGAGCTGAGGCCGGCAGGGACCAGGCCATGGAGGGACTCAATGTCCTGCTGTGTAATCCTAAAGGCCACCAGGAGCCACTGAAGTTTCCTCCTTCTCTTCCTCCTCCTTCCTTTCATAAGAGCTTATAAAGCAGGAAGGTAATAAGTTGCTTTGCATTTTGTATGTAAAGAATGGCTTACACAAAAGATTGGGGTGCTGAGTTAGAGAGAATACACTGAACCCCAATCCTGGTCACATACTGAGCCCCAATCTTGGTCACACACAGAGCCCTGATCCTGGTCACACACTGAACCCCGATCCTGGTCACACACTGAAACCTGACCCTGGTCACACACAGAGCCCCGAACTTGGTCACACACAGAGCCCCAACCTTGGTCACACACGGAGCCCCGACCCTGGTCACACACTGAGTCCTGACCCTGGTCACACACTGAACCCCGACCCTGGTCACACACTGAACCCCGATCCTGGTCACACACTGAACCCTGACCCTGGTCACACACAGAGCCCCAACCTTGGTCACACACGGAGCCCCGACCCTGGTCACACACGGAGCCCCGACCCTGGTCACACACAGAGCCCTACCTCTAGACTAGACTGAGTCCTATCCCTGGCCTCTTCCTGAGCCCTAACTCTGAATGTAGACTGAGCTTGTCCAGCAGCTGAGTCTTTATCTCATCCAATTATCCCAGGAATGCCCCCAATCACTGGGGCGCTCTGATGAAAGAACAGTTCACTCAATACAGCCGTTCTCTACTGCTGTGTCTGTGGCCCGGAGCTCACATCTTTAAAAAGCAGAGAAGTGTCATCTTCCTGGTGAAGGATGACTGGACAACGCTTGCTTTGCGCCTGATGAATTGAGGAGAAATAGGGGCAGGAAGAGGTGGGGGAAGAAAGGAAAGTGAGTTTCTAGAACATTAAGCTGCTTTTTCCACAACGAAGGGAGCTCTCATTACAAACCTGGAGCTCCCTGATAACCAGAGGCGGGCGGGGGGAGCACAGAGTGACAACCCGGAGCTCGGTGTGCTCTGTGGGGCCTCTCAGAGAGGGCTCAGACCCTCGGTCCTCCCACAGCCACAGCCAGATGGGCTCTTAGTGAGAAGAGGTCTGAAGAGACCAGGTAAGCAGGGCCAGCCCAGCCCGGCCTTCACTGGTACCCACAGGCGGGGCACAGGCAACCCTGTGGCTGGAGGAGACGCCTTCTGGAACTAGTGGATTGGTGGAATGAGTACAAGTCCTGTTTGATTTGAAGATTCCTTTATTAAGAAGTAGGAAATCATCTTTCAGCCCTGTCATGATGCTCTGGATTAGAAAACAAACAAATCAAAACAAAACTGGGTGAGTGCCTTGGCACTTCCAGCAGAGGTCGGCCACCTCAAAGAGCAGGAGCGTCAGGCAGAGCGTCTTTTCTGTCCCTTTGTTTCCCCCCCCCAGACTGGCATGATGGCCCCTCCTCTTGGAAAGATTTTAAGTGTCATGGCCCCCACTCTGGATCTGGAAAGAGGTTTGAACCATGCGGGCAAAGGAGGGTTATTTAGGGCCCAAGCAGGGAGAGACTTATTCATTCAGTGCGTATTCACGGAGAACCTGTGTCAATTCCTGGGAGCTCGGGAGTTATTCCTGCCCTCAAGGGGCTTGCAATCAGCGGCAGCAGACAGCTGTGTGGGCAAAATAAACCCCAGTGCAGTAGTGAGGGTGGATCGAAGGTATGTTCTGGAAGGGGCCTGATAAAAGATGAACTGAGGGCAGGTGGGAGCAGCAGAGGAATCAGACCTGCATACCCGAAGCAGTCACGGTAGATGACAGAGGGCCTTCAGGGGAGGTCGTGGGGAGGTGGCGGAGCGTGTGCTTCGGCTGTTTCCGTGTGGGTTACCAGCCCACTATTGTCAGAGCTTTTTTTTTTTTTAAGACAATCTTTTTAGAGCAAAATTGGGATTTTTTTTCCCCCCAAGAAACCTAAAATCTGTATTTTTATGTAAAATCCTCTTCAAAACAAGACAGAACTATATGGGGGGAGCAAACGAGCTGACCAGGGCCCCAACCTGCAACCTCTGCAGGAGAGGAAGAGAAACGCCCAGGGAAACTCGAGAGTGGGTAGGGTCAGCAGGGCCTGAGGGGGTGTGTCTGGGCTAGAGAAGTTCTCAGAGCGCCCCCTCCAGGGCAGGAGGTCCTCCTGCAGCTTCCCCGATGTGTGCCCAGCCTCCGGCAAGAGCACAAGGAACTCTTCTATGAGGAAGCCAGAAGGAAGGGCCTGAATGGGGCTTCCTTTGAGGAAGGCAGGAACCCGAGGGAGACCCATATACCCTGAAAGATCCCTCCTCTTGTATACGCCACATCTGGGGTGAAGCCAATCCTGAGAATCAGGTGCAGCACCTCATTCTCAGGCACCAGGGACATTGCAGCGTGCTGCCCATGGGAGGAGTGTTAGGCTGAGCACCCCTGGGCCTTGTCCTAGAGCTGTCTCCTCACCAGGCTGAGCCCTTGCTTCATGCTCCGGGCTCCTCTCCCAGAGACCTTCTGTTGCCCCCCACCCCCTGCCTCTGGAATCACAGGCTGCCCCCAACTATCTTTACCCCACACTGGCCAAGCGCTGGGCTCATCACTCCTGGGACTCATCCTTTCTTGTTTGTTAGTTCTATGGATTTAACTCTTCACTCTCACCCTGGGTGAGATACAGCTCCTCCCGACATTGTCCCTAGAGGGAGTGGTCAGTCGTGGGGGCAAAGGGGAGAGATGGTGCCAGAATTCTGTTCTGCCCCCTGCTCTCCTGGGTCACCAGTGAACTTCTTCCCTTCCCCAACTCTCCAAAGTGGACTTAGCATCACAACCTCCTTTGGGACCCTTCCCATAATCAGTATACTGCTTGGCTCTATCCCTACAGAGGTCTCCTAGGAAGGCCCTACCACTGACCATAGAGAATCCCCACAAAAGTCAGGGTCCCCAGACCTTTTCCCACTGTTCCTCTACACACTGTGGCCTGTAGCGACCCCTGCCCTGTGTTGCCTTCTTGAGGGTGGAGGATGGGTGGGGTAGAGCAAACGGCGGGTGAGCTGGTGCCTGGAGACTGGGGTTCTGTGGCACTTGTAACGTGGTGGGTGGCAGGGAGGACGTCCTGCGGGGTCTCCAGCACTGTGTGGTTGCCTGCAGCGGGAAGCTCCTGCCCTCTGCGTGTTCCAGCAGGGATAGGAGAGGGGGCAGCTTGCCCAGGGAACTGAGAACCTCAGGCAGGTGTGTGAGCTTGAGTGTTCCTGGCAGGGAGTCAGATCTGATCAGGCATTTGTGCCTGGGCCTGGAGAGCATTGGCCTGAGGTCACCCACCTTGGTCTCCTCGGCTGGCATGGCCGGGGCCAGGTCAAGTGGGAGAGGGGGATGTTGACAGTGGCTGTGCTCCTCCATGTAACTGGCTGTCAGGGCCAGCAGGGGGACAGAGTCAGGTCTCATCAGGGGCTCGGCTAGTTCACCTGGAAGGGGGCAATGTGGCCCCCGCATCCCAACCCCCGCCCTGAACGGGAAAGGAAGGTTAGGTGAGAATGCTTTGCAGGAGGGCTATTTAACCTGTTAAGATACAATGACTTTCGAGGGCTTTAGCATACCTATTTTACTGACCAATGTGCTAATCATGTGCTGTTTTTTATCCATTCACTGAAGTTGGTCCCTGTCATGAGAGCCACTCCTGGCTAATGCTTTACTGAGCTCTCTTAAATCTATTCTCCCAGTCCTGGACTAGACAGGAAAGCTGGATTCCTTCCCCCGCAGTCAGGGGGATGCAGGGGCTCTGAGGAGGGCGATGAGACTCTTAAGTCCCTTGCTGCTGGTGCTCCCATCTTTCCCAAATGGGGCCAACGTGCACCCTCTGCTGTAGTGAGGTCTCTCTCTGCTGTCTGCTGAGCGGCTGCCCCAGCCATCTTTGTAAAGTTCCACCAGCCCCAACTGCCCTTGGCCCCCTCTTCCAGCTGCCCAAGTTCTACCCCATTGCAAATGCATTCCACCTCAAGTCCCTCCTCCTCCCGGAAGCCTTTCCCACACACTGTAGCCCCTGACCGTAGTCCCCAGTTCAGCCTGGACCAGAAAGGGGTGGGCATGGATGGGGCTAAGGGCCTCGTCTTCCAGGCTCTGCTGGAGATAGGAGAAGGGGAAAGGTTACTTTGGACCTGGAGCTATTTTCTGCTGGTCATCCCCTCAGTGCCCCAGACCCATAGGGAACAGGGGCCGGGGCAGGGGGTTGGGGGGCTCTCAGAGTCCTGCTTACTGCTCCCAGAAGCCTGAGGGGCTGAGCTGAAGGAGGTAGGGCCTGAGCTCTGGTGAGCGCTGATCAGTTGTACCAAGGGAAATCTGTGCTCTGGCAACTTGCAGGGGCTCCAGGTCCCCAGAAACATGTGGGAGTCTCGGTCCAGGTCCTGTTTCTATACTTAGGAGCCGGTTATTTGCGACAGGATACTCTACCTCTCTGGGTCTCAGTTTTCTCATCTGTAAAATGGTAAAGGTGTCAGTTATTTGGAGGGGTGTTGTAGAGTAGGTGAGATAATTGACACATAGTGTCTAACACACCAAAGAGGAGGTATTCCATAAACAGTTGCTCTTACATAGTGTAAATAATACTAGCAATGTCAAGTTCCCGGCCCCCTCAATTTGTGCAACTTTGAACAAATTCCTTGTGTGTTCATTTGCATCCTCATCTATAAAGTGAAGATTGTGTTTCACCCATGTACTCAATAAATAATTATGGAGTAACTTATGATGTGCTGGGCATTACTAAACCTGTCATTTACTGTTAGTTCAAAGATGCAGCGCAGTGCCTGGCATATACTAGGTAATCAATAACTGTCAATAACTGTCAGTTTTCTTACGTAAGTCACAGCTGGACAGTGGGAGATAGAGGGGTTGGCACAGAGGAAGGGGGAGGGTGGAAGGCTGGGCCTGCCTCACATTCTCAGCTTCCTTCCCACCCTTTCCCCCTTCCATCAGTATAGCCTCACTTTGGGGCGCCTGGGTGGCTCAGTCGGTTCAGCGTCTGCCTTCGGCTCAGGTCATGATCCCAGGGTCCTGGGATCGAGTCCCGCATCGGGCTCCCTGCTCACAGCGGGGAGCCTGCTTCTCCCTCTGCCTGCCGCTCTCTCCCTGTCTCTGACAAATAAATAAATAAAATCTAAAAAACAAAATAGCCTCACTTTGCCTCTAAGCGAGGGGGTGAATGGTGCTGGGGTCTCTGAATAGTTTACTGTCCCTTCTGCCCCTTGGTCCCATCAGACCATGTGTGTAGACTAGATCATCTGTCCATTGCCTATAAAATGGAGATAATGGTGCCTCTTTATTCTCAGACATTGGGGACACTGCCACAGTGCCCACCTCATTAAGAGTGGTCTCCTCACCAAGCTTTTCTGCTGCCTTATGGTCCTGGCTCCTCTCCCAGGGACCACAGGCTGGACCCAGAGTCACCTCTGGCTCCTTAGCACTAAAGCCCCACACCCGTCCCTTTTGACTCTGCCCAGCCCCCAGCCATACCAGACTGGATCCTCATGGGGGGTTCCGTGTATGCATGTGCGTAAGCAGCGTGAGACCTGACACATAGGAGGTCTACAATACAATTTGATTGGATGAATCCACAACGGATGCCCCCTCTGCAAATGCGGCTCATTCATTCAACCAACCAACATTTATCCAACTCAAAATCCATTTGGTGCCAAGCTCTACGTCAAGGGCCATGGCACTGACATCACCAATAGCCAAGCTCTCCAAAGACTGACTGTCACTCACAGGTTTCCTGCTCTCAGCACCTCCTCATCCCCACCAGGCCGCCTGACTCTCAGACCCCCAGCCCCCTCCCTCACGCCCAGAGACCAGAGTACTGGCACCACCATGGATTTGAGCTGCGGCAGAAGGTGGAGTGCCAAGTCACTGGGTTTGGGGTCAAATCCTGGTGCCATCAATCACCCTGTGCCCTTAGGCAAGTTATTTAACTTTTCAGAGCTTCATTGCTCTCATCTGGAAAATAGGCGTGCATCAGATTGCTTATCTCATATTTGCTGTGAGGAATAAATGAGATAAGGCGTATGCTTAGAACACTGGACAGCACATAGTACATGCTCAGTGAACATGAGCTATTCGTGATGGTTATGACTCCTCTCTGTCACGCATGGCTCAGCAGCTCCAACGGCCACAGTTCTTTCCCTGGGTTCTGCGTTTCAAGTCATAAGCAAGCCACGGGGATCCCACACTACTTCTAATTACAAGAGGAGTCAATTACTTCTTTGGCCTTCCAGAACCTCTACCCGTTTTCCTCTCCCAGGCCCCCCTTGCACCTTTGGCCCATTTGAGGCAAGTAGTCAGGTGGTAGGGCAGGGAACAGCTGACAGATGTCAGCCATGCCCACATGGAATCCCAGAGCCAGAGTGGGTGGCTGGGTGCATGGTGGGGGGTGGGGAGAGGTTCCAGGAGAGGACAGTGCCTTGCCCAGAGCTCTCTCAGAGATTTCTGGCTCTGGGCGTCCGTTTCCTCCTCGGTGAAATGGGGACCATTCTGTAGGTTTATTTTCCCTGACTGTTGTAAAGCCCAGAGGCTGTAAGTCTAGAAACAGTCTTGCCCTCAGAGAGGAAAAACAAGTTTGGGAGGTAGAAATGGATGTCTTCCCTCAGAGCTAGGTGTGCCCAGACCTGGGTGGGGACTGTCTGGCCTACCCCTTCCCCGTGGTCAGACAGGGCAGGCCCCAGCTGGCCCCTTCCTCAGGGGACCCCCTGGCATGCTTCCTCTGAGCCACGTCCTGTCACTGAACTGCCTGAGAGTGGCCTGGGGCTGACAGAGGGGCTCAGACCCCTGGCTCTCAGGCCAGGCCCTGAGCACGCCCCACCCCCCCAACCCATGGATTTCCACCCCGGAGGCTGCAGTGTGGCTAGCTCTTCAGGGCTCTGACCTCTGAACTCAGCCCAGGCCTGAGGGGAGACCCCCACACTGCAGTCGGCACATCCTAGGCCCGGCCCATAGCATGCTGATAGCATCACTGGTCTCTGCTCCAGACTGGCCAGCACCATCTCTCTGTCTCCCCACTGCTGGGGCTCAGGCAGGGGTGGTGGCGCTGCCAGGAGCAGAGACCCCTCCCAACGGGTCCTGGGCAGCTGTAACTCTGCCTTAATTGAAATGTGCAGCAGGAAGACCCCTGAGGAGTGACGTCCACCACCTCCCTGCTCTGAGCGAGGGGCGGCAGATTGAGCCGCAGCGATCTCTGGGCCGCAAGCTGCCATCGGGGGACAAAGCAAAGCAGTGACCCAGGGATGGCTCCCAGTCGATGGGAGTGGCTTCTTCCCCACCCTCACTCCACGCTTCTCACCCTGGAAAACACTGGAATCCAGGTTGGGGTCACACTGACCACAGTGCCTGTCCAGTGCCTTGGCGCTTACCAAGCGCCTTTCCATTTCCTATCTTGTAGAAGCCGCACAGCAGCTGGTGAGGTAGGTGAAGACTATCAGCCTCATTTTATAGACGAGGTAGATGGGCTCAGAGAGGCAAATGGACTTGCTCAAGGTCACACAGCTGCTAGATAGCAAAGCCAGGTACAGCCTGGAAACCACACACTCATGGGAGGCAGGATGGCACAGGCTCTGTGACTTTGGGCCAGTCACGTGACATCTCTGAACCTCAGTCTTTTCATCTGCAAAATGGGGATAGTAAGAGTTCCTATCTTACCAGGTTATTGTGATGATCAAATGAGATAATGCTCTAAAACATACTCGGTACAACAATGGCATAGAGGCCTGCCCAATCACCGTGAGCAATGATTATGATTATTATCTCAAGGATATCCAGATGCTGTTCCTGTGGAGGCCACACCCCAGATGAAGCCTTGTTACCTGTAGGGTCCCATCTTGTCTCTGTTGGTGGTATTCGAGACCTGCTAAAGTGGGCTCACGGTCCTTGTGTGAAGAAGCAGGGGCAGCGTAAGGCCGTAGGATTCCTCTCTGGGTCTGCCTGCCAGGGGAAGGAGTTCGGGAGCCTGCCTTTAGCCCTGGTTCACAGCCCCCCAGTGGTTTCTGCCTGCTTTCTCACATGGGCCTCAGGTCTGCACCGGGCCAAGTCAGGCATTGGCTGAGGCTCTGCCCTGAGTCTTCCATCCTTAGGGGACAAAGCTGAAGATGGGGGGTGGGAGGATTGGGGGTGATCGAGTCTCTCCAAACAAGCCCCTGCCCAACCTAGCCTGCCTGGTCCTCCAGGGTCTGGGGAAGCCCATCTCTCCAGCATGGACGCCTGCCCCATGGGAGCAGCTTGCTCCTTCTCTGTGTCCTGGGTAACCCTGAGATGGAAGCGGGGGTGGGGTGGGGTTGTGTATCTCCAGGTAAGTTTGCCTTTGGGAAGGAGAGGCAAAAGTCTGCCTCGGAGTAGGAAGCATGGGGGGTTGGATATAAATGATCCTGGGCCCAGCTGGGGTGACACCACCCCTAGGCCCTCAGTCCTGCAGTCAGATCAATGGTTAGCCTTGGCCTTGGGCACCACTCCTGGGAGCCTGCCACCTGCTGATAAACCCCCTTCAGGACAGGGCCCAGGCCAGCAGCCAGACTCCACCACTAGGCTCAGGGCCCTGCAAGAGGAATCCCAGGTTAGGCCTCTCCCACCGAATTTACATACCTTTGGGCACCCCTTTCAGGAGCCCTGCAATGACAAGGGAGGGGGGGTGGTTCTGGCCATACATCCTGGGACCTAGATGGTAAGGAGGCATCTCTCTGTCTAAGATGAGCTCCGTGAAAGCTCTGGGGCCTTTGGGGCTAGATCCTTTGCATTTTAAAATTTTATTATGACTGCGTTTGTTTAAATATATATATATATATATATATATATATATATATATTTATTTATTTATTTATTTATAGCTCTATATGCCCACCGCCCCCCAGACCCCTCCCTGGCCCCTAGTTTTTCCCCTTGGCTTTCTGTTTGGCAGCCGTGTAGGGCAGCAACGTCTGAGTGCTCTTGTCTGACACCGTTTGGGTGCTACTGTTCCTTGTGACCCTTCGGGTCTGCTCAGGGGCCAAGGTGGGGCCTGAGCGGCGGCTGGTCAACGGAGAGCGCCTTGGCTTGTGGGGAGCGGGGGAGGGCTTGAGGGGGTCCACATGGGCCTCTGGACGGGGCGGCTCCGGGCACAGGCCCACCTCCTCCTCGGCCACCTCCCCCTCGCCGTCCCCTTCCTCATCGTCACAGCACAGAGCGTGGTAGAGCACTTTGTCGCTGAACCGCACCCTCTCGCGCGTGCCTGGGGTCCGCTGGGGCAGCTGGCCCTTCACAGGGCCAGCACCGAAGGCCTCCTCACTGGAGGAGTCCGGGGTCTCCACCCGTGGCCCATTGGGGATGGGCGTGCCGCCATTCATGAGCCGGTAGTCAGGGCCAGCCCCTGGTCGGGTCAACTCGGGGCCGTCCACGGAGTCCGAGGGGGTGGACGCGTCCAGGAAGGAGCAGAACTCCCAGCTGTCCGAAAGGATGTCGGCTGTCATGAAGTCCAGGTGCCCCAGGTCGAAGGGGCCGCCCACGCCCGCCTTGTCACTGCTGGAGGTGCTGCTCACAGTGGCCGTGGTCCAGTCGTCTGGCTCCAGTTCAAAGTCGAAGTCTGAGGTTAGCTTATCGATCTGGCTCACCACCTGGCCAGGGAAGGAGAGAGGGGTGAGGGGGTCTAGCGTCACGTGGGGGTGAGCATGCCCCCGTCCCACCCTGTTAGATGCCTGGCTCATGACCCCAGAGGATGGTCACAGGTTTGCCTGCCTGGTGAGGGCCCGTGTTGGACCAGGGTGAGCAGGTTTGGGCCAGTTCCCCATTTCCTACTCCTCAGCCCCTCCTTCCAGCCCTGCACCCCATCCACCCCCACACTCCTCTCCCCCAAAGCCGGCTGCTGCTCTGGGCACAGCCCTGGTGCTCAGAGCTCCATTCTCTTTGGATCAAGAGGCAGCCGTTTGCAGAGGGCTGGCACTCCAGCAAGGCCACTCAGTGGAGAGATGAGCAGGCCATGCACCTTTGGAGAGGAAATGATACAGGGTGACCATGAGGAAGACTCTGCCCAGGTTTTCCAAAGCATCCTGGACCAGCCTGTGCCGCTGGTCAGTGGCTGTCCCTGTGGGTCTCCACCACCGCACCCCCACAAACCCTGGAACCCCCTCCCTCCTTCCCTTCCCCCTGATGAGTGGAGATTAACCCTGGCTCCTTGGGGAAGGAATAAGACAAGCATCATTTGGTAAGCAATAGGAAACCGCCCCCCACCCCCATCCCGGGCCCAGAGCCTCTCGTTACATGCACTCAGGGGGCACCTCAGCTGCCGAGGTCAGTGCACCCTGCCCACCCCACATGAAGGGACATACAGGTGGCCTGCCTCAGGACACCCCCTCGCCTTGGCCCCACAGCACAGAAATCGGGGATGAAGACTGTGAGGGGAAAAGGGAGACCCCATCAGAGATGTTGGGAGAGGACCGAGTAAGAGAAGGAGAAATGATTCTGACCAAAACCAAAAACAGCCAAACAACAATAGCCAAGCAGAGGGACCAAGAGACCTAAAGACAGGACATGCGCAGTGAGTCACCAAGCCCAGGATCCAGCTCCAGGCTCCTCTCTGGTGCCTTTTCCCGGAGTCAGAACAGTCAGTGAATGAATTAGCTAAGGAAGTTCCTAGTCTAACGAACTTTTATGAGGATGACTGCTGTCCAGGGATGTGCTAGGTGTTTGGTGAGGGGTGGGGTGGGGAGCGCCCCAAAGTGCAAGACGAAAGCAAGGCCAAAAACCGTGGGCCAGGAGGAAGTTTCCTTGGTCAGGAGTTGGGGGGGGGTCTGCCAGTGACCTGGTCAGTCATTTTCCCTCTGAGGCTCAGTTTCTCAGTCTGCAAATGGGGACCTTGGGCGAATGGTTTATTACCAAGATTCCTTCCATCTCTGAGATTCTAGGACTCTGTGTTTATAGGGATGACTTGAGAAGCTGTTTTGGGGTGTCCATGCCTAGGGATGCCCACTCCCCATAGCCCCAGGCCCCAGGGGTGGTGGGGACACTTGGCTGAAGCCTGCAGAACTGGGAGAGTCAGGACACTTGGGTTCCAGATTCAGCTTCGACATTGTTCTGTGTGTCTTTGGGTAAGTCACATAACCTCTCTGGACCTCAACTAGTTGAGCATGATGACCCCAGCTCTGTCATCCTCATCAGCGCTTCATGAAGAGCAAGGAGGAGGGCAGTGAAAAGTCTCCATGGGGCACTGGTGAGAAAAGTGACATCAACTCCCATCTCTGAGCACCTACCAAGTGTCAGGCTTTCCACCCATGAGATCATCATCTCCTGAGCTTCTAGAAGACACACCAGAGGTACCAGTAACTGGAGGGAGCTGAGGTTCCCACCCCCTCCCACTGCTCCCCTGCAAGACTGCACACCACCATGAGGTGCTGCTGGGATTTCTGGGCTTGGGCAGACAATGGGGACAGGGCCCCACCCTCCAATCTGCCCTCCCTGTCTTATGTCCCCCACCCCCGAGTGACTCCCCCTCCCTCAGAGAAGCTCACATCCCCTAGAAACCCTTGGCTCAACCCAAGCCCCACTTGAGGGGTGGGAGCTCCAGCCCAGAGCAGAGAGCTCTCACTCGGGAGTGTGCACCAGCCCACTCCCCAGAGTTTCTGATTCAGTAGGTCTTGGTGGGGGGGGGGGAGGGGGCTTGAGAAGGCGTATATAAAACGTGTTTCCAGGTGCTGATCCAGGAGCATACTTTGAGAACCACTGGCCTGGGGCCTGGGATTTAAGCAGGTGAAGACCTAGAACCTCAGGGCATTGTCAGCCTGAGGGGAGGCCCTGCATCTCTGGGGCAGTCACACCCTCAAATGAGACTCCCCCTGATCAAGCTGAGCCTGAGTCTGCTGCTACAGAAGCGTGGGGACACAGCTAACAGGAATCTGGTTGAGTGGTGGGCTATGACAACACAGGGTTGGCTGAGGCTAGGCTGCGCCCAGAAGCGGAGCTCCTAATGCCCTGTGAGGAAGACCTGGGGTGCACAAGGCAGGATCCCTAAAGCTGTCAGGCCTGGACACACTCCTTCCCAGCCAAGAAGTTCCTGCTCGCCACCAGCTCAGGCAGGCAGCCTTCCCATAAAGGCCCTGCCCCTTCTCCATTAGAGCGCCCTCCTCCGGTTTCATCCTGAGGCGGTGGAGGGACAGGACAGAGGGAAGCTAGGGGTCACACCCCAAGTAGGCCACGTCTCGGCTAAGGAACTCGAGGCAGGTGATTTTCCCTCTCCAAGTCTCGGTGTTCTAAAATGGGATGCCCCTCCTCTACTCACCAAGGTGATGGGGACTCACTAGATATGGGTGTGCTTTAAACTGCAGAATCGGCATTGCCAAGCACTCCACAACCTGGGCTCTGGAGTCAGACTTAGGGTCCAACCCTGGCCTCACCACTGACGGGCTGTGTGAGCTTAGCCAAGTTACCCAGTGTCTCTGTGTCTAAGTGTCTTCGTGAAGGGGAATTCTAGTCGTACCTACTTGATAGGGCTGTTGTGAGGATTTAATGACATGACACACGGGAAGCAGGTAGAACAACGCAGACTAGATCAAAACCCACTGTGCGCCCGTGGGGGCTAAAATGTGACCAGGCCCCTGGCACCAGGCCCAAGAGCTGATGGGAGTTTCCAGTGCCTGTGGCGGAATAATGGGACATATTGGGCATTTCAAGTCCCAGCACATGGGTGGCACCTGTGCTCCCTAAAGTAGGTTTGTCTCGACAGAGCAGAAGGAAGCAGAAGAGGTTCTTTTTTTTTTTTTTTTGAAGCAGAAGAGGTTCTAAAAGCCAGGCAGTAATGAAGCTCAAAGGCGAATCTGGCCCCGACCATGGGGAACAGGCACACCCACCTGATGAATGGCATAAGTGAGGATCCGAAAGGGGAGCGATGTGCCAAGCGTACCCAGACTGTATGCAGGGTCCCTGTACCTCATCTCATGGAGCCTGTGCGGATGGCAGAGGGCGGGCAGGCCCCCACCTTACCTGCCTGTCTGCTTCGGATGCCTCGAAATCTGTGATTTCTCCCTGAGATTTAATAATCATTTTGCCTGCGTGTAATTTGGGATTGTCTCGGAGTGCAGGGAAATAATTATATATACAGAAGGAAGGAGAGGGGGAGAAGAGAGAATGGAGAGAGAAATGACAACATAAAAATCATAGAATCATAGAACCTCAAAGCCAGAGGGATGGAGACGCTGCTGACTTCACCGTTCTCACTGTGCTTGCTGATGGGGAAACTAAGGTAAGGCCCAGACACTGGAAGCAGTGGAGCTGAGAGCACAAGTCAAGAGTCCTGGCACCTTAAGAACAAGACTCGCCTGATCTAGAGGTGAAGGGCAGGGCTGAGGGCTGTGACACCTGCTGGCGGTCCCAGGCCCCATCCCGAGGGCGTCCCCAACCGCTGTCCTGCTCACAGCCTCAGCTCCCTCACCTGAACCACTGTCCCCACCTGGTGGCAGCTTCCTGTCCTGTTCCTGCTACATTCAAGGCACTTGGTAATCGGCCAACAGGACCACGTCACCCCTCTGCTTCCAGCACTTCCCTGAGCCTCGCAAACACAAACCCTTACCAACTCTGGCCACAGGGCCTTTGCTCTCCAGCAGGCAGCCACCACCCTGCCAGGCCTGCCTCCTCACCAGCTCTACACACTCCACCGAGCCTGCTTCAGCCTCTGGGCCTCACCTGGAATGCTCCTTCCTTTGCTCCTCATCCATCTCACTTCCAGAAGGAAATCTCTGATGCTCCACTGAGGATAGGTTCCCTATGATAGGCTCTCAAGGCACTCTGCACCTTTCCTACAAATATTTTCCAGTATTTATCACGGCTACACTTTTATGTGCATATATGTTACAAGAATGATGTCTCCCCACTAGACTACAGTAAGCCCCATGAGGGGTGGGACTGGGAACGCCTTGCCCACCATGGCAGCCCCAGTCTGGCACAGAGACTGACACACTCTTTGTGAATACAGCCATTGGATGAGTGGGTGAGTTGAGACAGAGGGCCTTATAAAAACTGCTGGGGGCTGCTTTTCTGAGGAATTCCATGGTCCTATCTTGCCTGCCCCAGCCCTCCCTCCAGCCCTGGTTGAGCCCCCACTCCGAAGAAAACACATCTGTGTTCCCTAAGGCCCCAGAGCCAGGATTGAGGACCCAGAAGTCCCAGCACTGGCATCTCCCCCACCTCCGGCCCCTGCACCTCACTCGACAAGTGGCTACGTCCTCCCCTCCCTCCCAGCTCCCCAGGCAGCTGGTTACATAACTGGGGATCTGCATTATTTATGACCACTGATTATTTTTTAATTCTGTGATTATGTTATTTATTGTCTTCCTGGGGGGCTGTGGAGCTGGGGAGAGGGGAGAGAGTTGACTGTGATTCATGACTCTCATCCTGCAATTTGGCCTAATTGGCCAGGGAGCTTCGTGAATCTGTCCAAAGGAGGGGAACGCGAAGGGAAAAGGGACGAAAGGAAGGGGAGAAAAAAGAAGAAGAAGAAAAACTCTGCACAATTCTTGCTGAGCTGCAGGTGATGGAGCTGACCCACTTCGGCACAGCTCCGTGGTCCCCAGCCTCTCCTGCCCCAGCTGCTTCCTGGCTGGGCCACGTTCATCTCGTGCCCACACGGCCCCTGTCTCTCCGTGCCGCCCCACACGCAGCCCCTTGCCCAGGGGACTGCACAGCAGTTAGCGGGCCTGTTCCCCATGAAAATCGGGCTGGGGGCAGGCCCTCCGCGGCCACCCTAGCTGGGCAGCTGTGCCAAGTTAGGTCTCCCCCCATGGTGAACCCGAGGATCATTTATGAGCCCCCACGCTGAGTGACATCTTGGGGAGGAGGAGAAGGCCACGTAACTGCTTAAGATAAGCTCAACAGCTGGAGGGCAAGGATGGGGGCCCTTGCCTCTGACCTTGGGGCCCCCCAGCTGCTGGGGAACTGGGAGAGCAGTGGGGAGGCAGATCCCAACCCAGAACCACAAGCAGGAGGTTCCTGGAGAGCATGTGGGGTTCTCACTGAGGGTATATCTGAATTTCATACCATGGCCTGCAAGGCTCTGTGTAATCTGACTCCCTGCTCTCTCTTTGACCTTCCTTCCTGCTTTTCTCCTCCTGGTTCACTCCACTCCAGCTGCCCTGGCTTCCTTCTTGCTGATCCCGAACTTGCCAAGTACACTTCCACACTTCCTCCTTAGGACCTTTGTACTAGCTGCTCCCACTGCCTGGCAGGCTCTTCTCCTAGATATCTATTTGTCTTGTACCGTCTTTCCCTTTGGGTCTCTGTTCAAAAGGCATCTCATTGGAGACCCTGTCCCCCCATCAGTGTCACTCTCTGCCCCTTTCCATGCGGGAAGAGGGTGGCACTGTCTACTGCAGGAGATGTTGAAGGGTATCAGCCAGGAGGCCAGGGGCCTGGCTCAGACCACTCCGATCACGGCTAAGAAGCTCATAGGACTCCAAAAGAGCAAGGCCACACCTGGAGTAAGGCGCAGGCCAGTGCCAGGATGTCTCATTAATAATATCTAAAAGATGGGGAGCTAGTTTTTGGGTTCATCTCTGTGCTAAGGACTTTATATATGGTATCACATTTAATTCTTACAACAAGCCTGGGGCTGGTCTCGGAGGCATAAAATTCAGTGTCCTCATTTGCCAGAAGATAGAAGCCCAGAAAGGTGAAGTAATTTCACCAAGTTCACACAGCTAGGAAGGGGGCAGACCTCGGATTTGAACCAGAGACCTCTGGCCACAAGAGCCCGTGCTCTTAGCCTCCGGGCTGCGGTGCATCTCTGAGTTAAGATGCACAGAATTTTGTGGAGCTTCGAGAGCCTGCTGGGATTGGCCTAGCATCCTGGGGTCTTGGGGGACCTAGAAGAGTGAGGGCTAATTAATGATTGACTGTCACATCCCTCTGCAGTAGTTTCAGCTTTCAAAGCACTTTTGCATTCCTCACCTCTCCTAGTCCATTAAGGTACTTTCCCCACCCGTAGGACAGAACTTGCTTCCTATCACATGGGGAGCCCCGTGAGGGCTACAGCAGGGGTCTGGGAGGGCGGGGGAGGTATGGGAGAGAGAACTCCAAAACCTTTAGGGCTGTGAGTGCTAGCCCCCCTTACCACATGCCAAGCCCCAGATAAATCTTTGTAAGAGCACTCTGAGATGAGAATGATCAGCATCCCCATTTCAGAGATGAGTAGCCTGAGGCTCAGGGGCTTGGGGAGGAAGCGCTTTAGTGTCTCTCGTCTTTCTATGAATTTCAGGCTGTGTGCTCAAGAGGATAAGGAGAGTCTGCCATGATCCGTGGTATCTGGGACTAGGGAAGTTAAGCAGCAGCAGCAGGAGGAGGGTGGCCTTGCTTCTTCAGTCAAGCAGCCTGTGCTCTACCCCGGCAGTCTTGCATGTGAATCTTGTCTTCCCATCTAAGCGTTTTGCTCTCCTGGGATGAGCACCCAGCTCAGTGAGCCCTGAGCTGGCGGTGTCTGGGGAAGGGGGTATAATTGAGCAAACAAGTACCTGCCTCCACCCTCTCGACCTTGGGTCTACCCATGCCCCCGATGGAAAAATGCCACACAAAGGGACTGAGAAGAGCCAGGTAGATCCAGTTTTGGAAGCCCCCCCTGGAGGATCAAGAGCCAAGATCACAACCCCTTACCCCAAACCAAGGCCTGGCCCTCCCACTGGGTAACCCCATTCCTGACAAATCCCATCCCACAGGAAGTCAGCTATGGTGTCTCCTCTTCTGCCTGGGCCTCGCAGAGCCTCACCTGCCTTCCCCAACATCACTTCTGCCCATCACCCCATGTCCAGACCCTGCCTGGGGGGATGGGGGAGTTCTGAGGCCTGCCCCCCTCCCAGCTGGGTGCCATTGGCAGCGGGCAGGCAGTGGCATACGGGGTAGATGCTGGTTGCTGTAGCAACCTGCCAAAGTCTTGGGTGGAGGCACATGGCCTCCAGGGTGTATAGGGGGAGGGAGCACATCTCTCTCTGTCCTGTCTCAGGCCTTTGGGCTGCACAGCCTGTGAACCTGAGGCTCTGCAGTTCAAGACAGGGGGGTGGGTGAGTGTATGTGCTGAGAAGGGAGAGAGAGAACATCTAAAAGATCTGCAAATAAATCCCAGTGCTTCTGATCTCCCTGCCTCATCCACAGAAGGGCACCCCCCTCAGAGCATCACAGCATGTGTGAAAGAGAGCATCTTTAGAAGGCCCCAGTCAAAATGCAAAAAAGATCACCTCCTAGCCCACCGGCTCCAGCCTCAGAGAGGCAACAGGAACCTGAGTTCTAATTAGTTCTGCCCCTGGTAGGCTGTGTGACCTAGGATAAGCCCCTAGCCCTCTCTGGGCCTCAGGTTCTTCAAACAGAAAATGGACAGGGCTGGTACGGATGACCTGTGAGATGTCTTTAAGCTCTGGAGGACTATGCCTGGGTGGACAGGGGAGGCGGATCTTGGAAGATGCTCAGTTGAGAGTAGGTTCTGCGCTGTATGATTTCCAGGCTTAGAGTCAGTCCTGGCTCTTTTCTGGGTGGGCTCTTTTCTGGCATAGGTCCCATGCCCCTGCCCAGGACTGAGACTCCAGATGGTTCCCATGGCCCTGATGGACCCACAGAGCATATAGAAAAAGATGGGGTGGGGAGGGAGGAAGAGGCGTTGTGGTCCTTTGGACCAGTGAGGGTGGGGGAGGAGGGGTTGCTCAGGGGCATCTGGCCTTTGACCACAAGGCTGATTCTGGACTGAGTAGCTGCCCCGCCCCAGCTCAGTTCATGTCCCAGCCTCTCCACAACCCCTGTGCTCTGGATAGAGCTCCCTCCAGACATCTCCTGCTCTTTGGCTCTCAGGCCAGGCTGGGGTTGGCACCCACCATCACCCCCTCTCCTCAATCCTCCTGGAGCCCCCATCCTCCCGCATGGCTAGCTGGGGAAAGCAGGAACCCATAACTCCCGTTAAATCACTTGCTCTACCGTCTCTGCAGAGGCCCTGGTTACAGGGAGTTGAAATTTGCCTAAAGTCCACCTGGCTGGCATAATGGCACCCAGTGGGCAAATTCAGGCCAGTGGCTCAGAACTCTGGTCATGCATTTTGGGCTTGAACACAGCCCAGGGGGCAGGGCTGAGGACATGTGTACCTCACTACCCCAGCGATGTGGGAAGTAGTCATTAAACCGGGCTCCACTTAGAGAGACAGAGAGGGACACACATCCCAGGATCTCTCAGTGACTTTTCAGCCTTGGCCAAACCATTCAGAACTGTGGACAGGGATGCATGCCTTTAGATGAGATTCCTGCCCCCGCCGCCCAATGTACGCAGGAACTCTGGTATCCGCTAGCAGCCCCCTGGACGCATTCCCACCTCAGGGCAGGGAGGGCATAGCTGGCTTCAACCTTTCCAGAATCAAGGGTTCTGAGTAGCTGTGTGATTTCTGGAGAATGCTCTGAGCTGGGCCTCCTCGGTAGGGCTGTCAACACCCTCCCAGAGCCGCTTCTGAGCAGGTCAACGTCTGGGAGGCAGATGGCGGGGTCAGAAGCCAGCTTGGGCCCCAGAAGAGTGTCTCCCACTAAGAGGCTATGGTGGGATTTGGTCTATATTTGTCAACTTGGCAGCGCTGAGTGCTAACCACAGAACCGGGGGCCCACGACATGCTGCCCAAGCCGACTCTGCCACACTGGGGCCCCACTAGTCCTGGAGTATGCTGAGATTTCTAGCAAAGCAGATTTGGGGGAAAGGAGAACAAGGAAAAGGAAGTACCCAGCAAAGTGACATGTGTGCACACGACTTTGAGTACACACACACACTGAAACACATATGTGAGTGTGTTTTTGTGCCAGGCCCAGGAAAACTGGTCTGGCCCCTCACTCACCTCCCTTAGCTCCTTGGCCACCTCCTTGAGTTCCTGCAGGATGCCCTCGAGCTGCCCGATGACCATCTTCATGCGCTGTCGGATCCGCTCCCGCTGGCCACCACTGCTGGGGTCGTCACTGGGCTGCCCGAGGTCCGGGGCGCCCCGAATGTTCATCCTTTACCACGTCGCTGCAGGCCCGCCCATATTCCCCCCAGCCGGGCACACGCTGCGTCTGCCTCCACGGAGCCCCCCTCGGCCAGGCCGAGCTCCACATCTTAACGGCCCCCCAGCCCACCCTGGCCCTGGGTGGCCCTCACCCGGCCCCTGCCCCCTGCCACCCCGCCTCCTCTGCCTCTGGGTGGGGAATGGGACACCCAGAGGAAGACAGAGTCTGACGGAGGGGGTCAAGGTGAGGACACAGGAGGACAGGGGGAGGGGCCTTGGGTCTCAGGAGTGGCCTCCAGGACTTGAAGTGCCCCTGCCTATGCTGAGGTGATCTCTGGCTGAGCCTGGACACAGAGGCAGGGGGATGACTCTGCAGGGACTAAGGGTAAGAGATGCCCTTGGGATGGGGGAAGGCAGCAGTAATCCCTCACAACTCCTAGGCAGTTGCAAAGACAGAGGTCTTGGGGTGCAACTGACACTTGGACAGGGACGGTGGCTGGGGTCTTCCAGATGTGGATGTGGAGGGGGCTCCAGATGTGGGTAGCTCTGAAAAGGGAGCTGGAGGGAGAAGGGCAGCCCCCTGCAGAGAGAGCAAGCCTGGCGTCAGCCCTCCCAGGCTGCAGCACCAGCCGGCAATGCCGCTGCCTCCCTCCTCTCGCCAGCCTGCACCCTTCGTCGCTGGGGATTTTTTTTTTTTTCTTTGTGGGGAGGGGTGGTGGAGGCAGATTATCTACAGCATAGCCCTTACTCTAGAAGGAAATGAAGGAGCCCCTGCTTTAAAGGCAGAAGTCCTCTGCCTGCTACGGGGCACCCTGCCCAAGCTCCCCCAATCCCCCGTGTCTCCACCTCCCCAGCCAGGCCTGGTTCCGCTGGTTCCGGAGAGGGCCTCTCCAGTCATCTGTCCTCCCTCCAAGTGCCCCCAGGGTGCCCTCACTCCCAGAGGACCCTCCCTTCCCCAGCCCCGCCTTTCCACTGAACCCCCGCTCTGCTCCCCGACTCACCAACGGTGCGGGCACCGGCCTTCGTTCCCAGCGGCGTCGGGGGCCAAGCCCCAAGAGGAGGTTTGGGGGGCCCCCAAGGCTCCCTAGGGCGGGCTTCTCTCTCTGGACCCTTCGGCCCCTGGCCTCAAGGAGGTCCTCAGAGCAGCCACGGGAGACATCTGGACGGTGGGAGGGGGCGGGACCTCCGCGCTCCAAGGAAGGGGGCAGGAAAAATCTCCCCCAACCCCCGCCGGGCTCCGGGTCGGGAACGAGCGAGGGTCCGGCGGGCTCGGGGCTCCGAGGCCACAGGTGACCCGGGCGCAGGGCGACCGAGGCGACGCCGGGCCGGTCCCAGCGCGTGAGCCAAAGTCGGAAGGATCGGAGGGCGCCGGGATCCCCTCAGCCCACGCCTGGCATCCCCCGGGCTCGGCACAGTCCGGGATTCGCTCTGTCCAGTCCAGATCGGCCGGCTCCAGGCTCCGCCGGGGGGTCTGCCTGCCCTGCCCGGAGTGAGCGGGCACCAATGGGCGCCCGGGGCGCGTTCAGCCCGGACCCAGAAGGTCCGCTCTCTGGCACCCACGGCGTCCGGAGCGGCCGCGAGGGTCCGCTCAGCCCGGCGTCGTCGTCAGCCGGGGGTGAGAACGCGCCCACCGCTCAATCCGCGGTCGGGAAGGTCCTGGGGGGAGGGGCGGCGGCGGCGGCCGCGGGGACCGGGTCCCCACCGGGCCCGGCCGAGAGCGCGCGAGGCAGGGGGCCCGGCCGGGCTGGGTTCGGAGGCCCGGGCGCGGGCGGGAGCGGCGCCGGGCGGAGCAGAGGAGGCGAGGAGAGCGAGAGGAGGAGGCGAGGCGCAGGGAAGGCAGGGGAGGGGCGCGCGGCGGGCCCGAGCGGGCCCGGGCGCACGGGGCTCTCAGCCTCCGCTCCGCTCCCGCCGCCCCCCCCGCCCGCTCCCGCTCGGCTCGCCGCCTCGCCAGCCCCCGGGCGCGCCGGGTCGCTGCCCGTGGGACAGACCGGCGCGGGGTCGGGGCTGGGCCTCCCTCCGCTGCCTCGCCCTGCCCTGCCCCTCCGGGGCTCCGCGGGCCTGGGCCCGCTCCCCGAGCGCCGGGCCGCCGCGCCGCCCGCACCCCGGCCGCCCCCGGCCCGCCCCGCCGGGCCCCCCCCCCCCCGCGCCGGACTGGCCGCCCGGGCGGGCGCTGGCTCCCTCAAAGGCCGCCCGGCTCGCTCGGCTCCGCTCGCTCGGCGCTGTCAGAGAAGGGGCCGGCCCCGCGCGCCGGGAGGGAGCTTTTAAAGCGACACACACGCCGCCCAGCGCCGAGCGCCGAGCGCGCGAGCCCGGGGTCTCAGCTGCCAGTCGACCACGAGGGTGCTGCGCCTGCTGGGGGCTGGAGGCGCGCTAAGCCCGGCGAGACTCTGGCCGACCTCGGGGCGCGGAGGGACTGCGGTCTGGGGACTTAGTTCTTCCCGCGTTTCCAGGCACCCCTATTGCCCCTTCCCCCACTGCGGTGCACCCCAAGCGTCTCTTTTGGCTAAGTTTTCCCATCCCTCTCTCCTTATCATATCTCAACCTCCCCAGACCTTGCTTTGAAGCAGATTAATTCAGAAAATAGAATAAAGACACTCTTCACTGAGCACCTACTGTGTGCCAGGCTCTGGGCTAGGTAGAGCTGGAAGTTGGAGGCTCTGGTGAGAGGTATGCGTTAGACATAGATCATTTCTTCAGTTACTCATCTACTTACTCAACATTTATTCAGCACCTTCTGTGTGCCAGACCCCATGCTAGACTCTGGGGTCTCAGGAAGGAAAGGCAGCATTTTAGGAAGCTCACAGCTCCTGGGGAAGTTGGGGCGGTAAATTGCAGGACAAGGGCAAGTTCTAGAAGAAATGGTAAGGGATTGGGGAGGGCAGGGAGCAACCCAGGTCAGGGGCTGGCAGGCTCTCCCAGGAGGGAAACCTTGAGCTGCTTCTGGAAGGAGAAGTAGGAGTTACTCAGGTGACTGTCAGTGTGGGGGAGGTGGGGATGAGCACTGGGGGTGTGGGGTGGGGAAGGGTTAGAGCGGAGACTCAGAGGCAGAAGTGAGGGGAGAGGGAGTCTGAGCCAACTGTGCCCTTGGGAGATACGTATTTGACAGCTCTGTGGAAAGTGGATTAGAGGGAGACCAGATCCTGGAGAGGCTTGGAGGCCACAGTTAGGCGCTAGGATTTTCTCCTGGAGCAGAGGGGAGCGATGATGTCAGAGAGGAACCTGGTCTTGCTTGCCTTCTCAGGAGATTCTTCTGTGGCGTTGTGGGTGGGGGAGCAGAGGGCTAGGCCACAGGGAGGGGACCAGTTAGGAGGCCGTTGCAAGAATCCAGCTGAGAGCCGGTGAGGCCGGAGTGGGAGCAGAGATGGAGAGGAGAGGAAGGTTTGAGAAAGAATTTAGGAGAATAAGATGGGACTTAGAGACAGGCTGAACTTTGAGAGGGAGGGAGAGTCCAGGATGCCTCTTACGGCCTATGGCTTACCGCTTGTGAGACTGGGCAGATGACTGTGCCGGCAGTTTTGTTAGAGAACAGTGGGGAAGAACAGGTCTGGGGTGAAGATGAGGAGTCCAATTTGGGACAGGGGGAGGTACCCTGAGGACAGTTGATTATATGGATCTATGCCTGGCCTTGAGAGGTGTTTTTTTGTTTTGTTTTGTTTTGTTTTTTTTTATTGAATCGTCCGTCATTCGAGAGGATGAGATTAAGCAGGATGATTGTGTAGACTAGTACCAAAAGCAGGAAGTCTGGGCTGGAACTTTCGAAGAGAGTCCCTGAGTGAGATGGAGCAGGAACGGTCAGGGAGATAGGAGAAGAACCAAGAGACTAGGGCATCTTGCAGGCCCAGGAGGACAGGGTTTGGAGGAAGGCATGCTCAGCCACGTCAAAGGCTGCACAGAGCTACTGGGAGAGAAGGAATGCAAAGTGTCCCCTGGCCTTGGGACTTAGGAGATCACCAGTGATGTGGCCAGAGCATGCTTTTTTTTGGGCGGGGGGCAGGGGGAGGGAGGAGAAGAAAGGTGGCAGTTGCGCATTGGGTGCTGAATGGTTAGTGAGGAATAGAAGTGAGTCTAAGTGACACTGTCAAAAATTCAGTTGACAGGGAGGTAGAGATCTGGAACTAGAGGGGAGGAAGAGTCAAAGGAGATGGGGCTGGGTGGCGGTTTTGAGGCTGGCCCATGGGGGGACCAAATTCCGGGGCCAGCGGTGTGCTGAGGATACTAATGGTTTCACTTGTTCTCCAAGCTCTCTCAGAGGGGTGTGAACAGGGGTCTTCTGGAGGCCCTGGGTCCTCCAGAAGCCGTGAGGGTGGGGATCCAGCTGCCTGGGGTGGAGGAGATATCCTCCTGGGGATGTGGGGAAACGAGAGGCCCCACCAAATCATCACTTTAAAAAAAATTGTGATAAAATACACATAAAATTTACCTTCTTAACTATTTTTAAGTGGGCAGTTCAGTGGTATTAAGTGCATTCACACTGTTGGGCAACCACCACCACCATCCATCTCTAGAACTCTTTTCATCTTGAAAAACTGAAACTCTGAATCCAGCAAATGAGAGCTGCCCATTCTTTGTCCCCCCAGCCCCTGGCAAACACCATTCTGTTTTCTGTGTCCATGAATGTGACTACTCTAGGCACCACATAGAAGTGGAATCCGATAGTCCCACCAACCATTTTCACAGAAGCTATGATGCTAAGGATAGCCAACATCAAAAATGGGCTGAGCCTGAGGAAATAGAAGGAGTTTCTAGCCTTAGGTCCACGGGACCATCTGTGCACGTCCATAATGGGGGAGATGTGTTGAACTGGGAGTTGTTAGGAGACAGTGAGCTTGGTTTCAGAGGCTAAGATGGGACTGCTTAATACCTACTTGATTTGGGGTCTCATTAATAGAAGTAAGTTATTTAGAAAAAGGGAGGTGACATTTCTTCTGCTCCCTTTGTGGATCAAATATCTAGGACCCCCATCCACTGGGTGGACCCCCAAGAGGGCAGCCAGAATGGAGAAGCAGCAGGGCCGGTGTATATGTCCTCTGAAGAAGGGGCAGGCTGGTCAGAGCAGACTAGAGAAGAGGACTGTCAGATGTCTCTGGTTATAAATCTCCAAAGGGCTACCACAGGTGAGAGGGAATAACTAGGTTCTGGGTGGTACTTAGGCCTGCCTTCCTTAGTGTTTGGAGACTGACCCATTCTTTCTTCCCTTCAACCTCCTTGGCCACTTGCCCAGATGTCCCATCCTTCAGATTTCTGCTTAGATCCACACTGCCTCCCCCTGCCACCTACAGACAGCCTTCCCTAGTCCTTAGCTGGCAGAGAGAAACAGAAGCACTCTTTTGACCCTTAACCAAATGTTTCCCAGGTTGTTCATTTAATATGTTAGCTGTGTGACCTTGGGCAAGTCACTTAACCTCTCTGAGCGGGGATAAGGAGCCCATAAACATTTTTATTTTTCCCTATATTGGCTGCCTTGCCAAAAAAAGGGGGGGGCGAGTTGTTTTCTAATGTCTCTTTGACTCAGAAAAATAGGGATGATAATAGTACCTCCTTTCCAGGGTTATTGTGAACTTGGAATAAAATAATGCATGTGGAAGCCCTTGGCCCAATGCCTGGTACCTGGTAGGTGCTCCATGGATGATAGCTGCTATCAGCTCTTATTAACAGCTTTGTGTCTGTAAGCCTTACTTCTTTGTGAGGCTCTGACCGCCCCAAGATGGTGTCTGTGTCATGTCTGCGATTGTCTCTCGCATGGACCAGTGTAGTGGACTGTGATAGTTAGTGACTTTTATCTCTTAGCCTGTTTTCCATCATCCCACTTCTGGCATCCCTTTCCTTTGGGAAATTTCCCTCGTTGTCACAGAAACCTAGTGGGTTGTCCATTGCAGTGCTCACTTATCCTACCCCATTGTCAGCAGGTGACCCCAACTGCACCTATCATAGAACCTCATCCTCTAGCACCAGTGATTGACCCAAGGGGTGGGCACACTACCCAAGCAGAACCAATCCAACTCTTTCCCTGGAATTGATATGTGGATGCCGGGGTGGTGGGGAGGGAAGCCTTCTTCCTGGGCTGCAGAGGCTGCTGACAGCTAGCTCTCCCACGAACTGGAGAAGCCAAGCAGGGCAACAGAGGGGAGAGGAGTTTAGAGAGCACACGTGGCACGGAGGCCCAATCTTGGCTTTTATGGCCTGGCAGTCTTTCTTTCAGTCCTGGCAGCTACAACATCCTACCCGTCTCAAAGAGCCAATGAATTCCTTTCTTGATCCAACTTGTTTGGCTCTGGGTTTCTGTCTCATACAACCAATAGGAGCCTGACAGATACACTCAAGGAATATTAGCAAACAGATGGCTGACTAAATGATTGGGTTCTGGATAGGGTGGGTGTCAAAGATCCTGAAACCCAAGGGTTGAGAGCTGCTGCCCTGTGGCCATTGAAGGGAGAGTGGGTATTTGGGAGGTTATTACATCAGACAGACTTGGTTTCAGTTCCAACTCTGCCATTTACTAGCTGTGTCATCTTGGGCAAGGTACTTGCCCTCTCTGACCTTCAGGTTCTTTACCTGCAAAATGGTAAAAGTAATAGAGACTGCACAGGATCACCTTGAGGATGGAATGAACTAAGAACACGAAGTATGAAGCACTGTGCCCTATGTGGGGGCATGCGAGACAAGAGCTAGAAAAATGGTAGCCAGTTTTCTTAGCCCACAATCCGTTGTGACTGATAGAGTAGGACTGAGATTGGCATGCAGGTCAGGAGGGAACCAGGATTCAATCTGCAAGCTGAGTTCCCAGAAGGAATGGGTCCTGGCACCAGGGAGGCAGCACCAGGGCCAGAGAGAGCATGTTTGGAGAAAGTAGAGAGATAGTAGAGAAGTTAGCCCTGAGGCAGTGGAGTTGGAAGGCCCATATGCGGGTTTTTCCGCCAACCATGTGACTCTCTAAATCTTCCCAAGCCTCAGTTTCCCCTCTTTGTCAATACTTTCTTGATAGATATCTTGAGGACTCAATCCATGTAAGATGTTCAGCACAGGGCTTAGTAGGTGTTCCATAAATATTAGCTACGTTATCACCAATGCTTGAGGCTTAGGGAAATTTCTGAACACAAAGGTGGGATCAGCGGATAATGTTACAGGCAAACTTTCCATGAGAAAATCCCCAAGTAAAGGACCATCTGTATCTGAATCTCCCAGGAAAGGCCATTTCGGAATGAGGAGGAGATGACGTGTTTTTCCGTAGCTGGACAGTGGTGGGGCTCATACTGGGGAAGCCACGTCCGGGAACATTTCTGTCATCTTCCCGCTCGATGTCATCTCCCCAGCTCAGGCAAGGTTATCAGAAGATTTTTCTCTACTGGCTATCTCTTCTTCCTCACTTCTGATCACTCTGCAAACCTTATAACCTGGTTTCACCTGTCATTGCTTTGTTGAAATCACCCTCACTGTGCAAGACCGTGTTCTTGTTGAGACCAGCAGACACTTTTTCTCCCCTCTCCAAGGCGATCAATTTGTGGTCCCGACCCTGAGCTGCTGGTGCACCCTCTGCTCTATGACAGTATAGCTCATTTTTTCCTGGTTCTCTTCCTACCTGTGCACTGCTTCTCAAGGATTCTTCTTCTGGTCCCTGGAATGTTGCTGATCTTACTTGCAGGGGGGTGATTCTCACTTGGACTCTCTTCTCACTCCTTACACCTCCCCCGAGGGAAGTCTTCCACATTTCCTAAAGGTTCTTGACTTCCAATTTGCTATTTCCAGAAGAGACTGTTCCAAAACTTCAGACCGTATTGCTACCTGCTTGCTGGACATTTCCATGAAGATGTCATGTAGGCATCTCAAATTCAGTGTGCCCGTCAGAACCCATTGTCACCCTCCCCGAAGTAGCCCCTTTTATCACCCCCATCTCAGAGGCTGGTGCCATCCTCCAGCCCTCCACGCAAGCTGGACACTTGTGATCACCGTAGACTCCTGCTTTCCCACATCCATTTGGGCACTAAGTCCTGCTCATTCTACCCTCTTAACACTGTGTAGACAGGTATCTTCTCTCTATTGATGACCAGGCTCTGTCTTGGACCCACTGGCCCCTGCATTAGCTGATGGCCAGCTAATGGATCTGCCAACCTTCAGACTTATTCTGTGGAATCCGCTGTTGCTGGTATCAGTTTTCTCATCTACCTGTTGATGACCCTCCATGGCTCCCCATCCCTATAAGGCAAATCCAGCCTCCTTAGTTTGGCATTCACCTCTTTTCAGGAGCTTGCCCTTGTCTGTCTCTGCACCTCCTCTCTGTGGCCTCCTGCTCCCTCTTGCCTTCTGCCAGGGGGAGCTAGTTGCAGCTCCTCATACACAACTCCCTTTACACCTGCTCTCCTCTTTGCCTGCAATGCTCCCCTGCTCGCCCTTCTCCTTGAGACCAACCTCCAGAACTTCCTGAAATACCCTCCCAGGGTATAAGGTCCCTCCTCCTCTGCACCACCGTGGATCCCTTGTCCTCTGCAAGTAGGGCACTTGCTACATTCCATTGTCATTGTGAGTCTGACCCTCACAGTGAGCTGCTGGCGAGCACATACCTCCATGTTCTCGATGTCAGGCAGAGTCGGCTGTAGTCAATTCTCAAGCTATATTTGTAGAACATTGAATCTCTAAGACACTTATTTGTCTCACATTTTTATTAAACAAATTATCTTTAGGGTGGAAAAAGCTGGAGGGAAGGGGCATGGCACATAGCTCAGGGGTCCCCCCAACACACATCCTGAGCCTTCACACCCCTCCCGTGAACCTCTGATACTCAGACCCTGCCAACGGTATGGGCAAACTGCCCTCCTGCCCTCTGGAGAATCTTAGGCTGTCCATTATCCCTCACTCTCTGCCCTCCTGTCAGTTGTATCATACCCCCCGCCCCACCACCACCTCTTTCTCTTGGTCCCTTTCCATCAACTTTTAAACCTGTTTTCTAAACTCTCCCATCTTAAAAGTAAGATCCCACTTCCTTCTCCAAGTACTGGCTCCACAGCCAGACTTACGCCAAGAGTTGTCCCCGTGCCCGGCCTCTTCCTCCCCAGCTCCCACTCATTCCTCTTCCCATGGCAATCTGGCACCCACTTGGACCAATCCTCTAGCAAACCATTAAATGCTAAAGTCACTGGTGACCTCCAAGACGCTCCACCCCCAAGTCCTGCCCTGACTTGTCCTCCCACTGCATTTGAGAGTTAACCATGTCTTTTGTCAACCACCTCCTTTCCCCTCAGCTTCAGCGGGCACCAAGCCTTCCTGGATTTCTGCGGGCTGAGAATTCACCGCTGGCTCACAGCTTCCTCTGCCTGCTTTCCATTGTCGGAACACTGGAGCTGCTCCAGGCTCAGCGCTAGGTCCTGTTCGTCACCACCCCTCTCTTCCCCCTCCGCCCCGTCCCCCACCCCCACCCGTCTCGGGGTTGCCGATGCCACCTACGTGGCTCCTCGTCCCCACACCGCATCTCCAGCCCAGATTCTCTCCACGTTCCCAGCTCGGGGGATCCTCTGCCTCCTGGGGAGCTCGGATTCAAAACTGAACTCCGGATATTTCTGAAACAGTCCCCTCCCCACCCCCATCCTCTCAGCAGCTCTTACAGAAACTCTGGGAATCTTCTTTTATACCTTCTTCTCCTCACCTCCCCACCCCACATCAGATCCACCTCTGCTCATTCTGCCTCCTGCACGTTCCCCTGTCCCCATTCTCTGCTGCCACCCCCTGTGTCTGAGACACATCATCTTTCCACCAGACAATGAAATTCGCCCCGACCACGTGCTCGCTAGTCCTCCCAAGGCATTAGCCCCTGTAGCAGCCGCAGGGATCTCCAGAAACTCTTGAGTCGGACACATCATTCCCCGGCTTACAATCCTCACGTGTTTCACATTTTCCTGAAATCCCAAAGTCACAGGAGCACCCGGGTGGTCTGGCCCCTGCAGCTCTCTCCCTGCCCTCTCGCCTCACTGCCCGGTACTCCCGCCCCTGTCAGGGCCTGGCATGCACGCGCGTCCTGCTGCTAGCCTGGGGCACATGCCGTCCCCTCTGCCCCGTGGGCACTCTTCCCCCATCTTCATCCAGCTAACTTCCCTTCGCCCTTGAGAGCCGGGCTTAAATTTCAATCCTCGGGCAAGCCTTCCAGAACCCTCCCCCAGACTGGCCTACGCCCCTGGTTATTTGTGATAACGTGACATCTGCATTCCCTGCTAGACTGGACATCCCTTTGGCTGACTGCAGCGGAAGTGCTCTGCAAATCCTGGCAGACAACCGAGGAAGTTCAGGGCAGTTAAGCAACTTGCTTAAGGTCACACAGCTTATGAGTAGCAGGTCTCCCCTCATCCCCTTCTACACTGGTTTGGGTGCCTCTGCCATGGGACCCCACAACACACAGTTTCCTTTTATCCCAACAGTGGTCACACCTTGTCCGAGCGGCCTGTTCAGTGGCAGAGCCGGGAGCAACCAGGGCCGAGGCTGCGCTGTCCTGTGTGTGCGTCCCAGTCTCTCTCCCTGGGCGTCTGGCCAGGCCGAGCATGGCTGACTCCCTGTTGATGAGCCTTCAGAGTGCTTTGCCGGCGCTGCCTTCCTACCCAGCGCCAGTTTTGTTCTCCGGCGTGGCTATGGGTTGCGCTTTCTTTTCCTTTCCATCCTAAGTTAACTCTTCAAGAGAAACTTTTATTAAAAAAAAAAAAAAAAGCATAGATCAGCAAGTAATAATTGAGAGAAGCGCAAAAGGAAAGAAGACCCAAAATAGAAGACACAAGAGCCTAGAGGTGGTTGAGGCAAAGAGGTTCGGCTCCGTGTAGTCTGCGTGGGCTGAGCTCTTACAGGTCACTGCCCTCTTGGTCCTTGGGCTGGTACTCCCATCCTTCTCCTGTTGTCTGGACTCAGTCCCTGGGCACACTCACTGCCTAGCCACACGCTGGCTGACAAATCTGCGGGCAACACTTCTAAGGGGATTGGGGTCTCCAGGGATGGGGAAACAAAAGCCCAGACAGAGTTAGGGGGAGTGGAGAGTGGGCTTCGGTGTTCGTGCCCCAGATCCAGACGACACCTGCGCTGGCCGAGCTGGTCTGTACACCCCGGCCCCCCGCAGGGGCTGGCGCTGCACTGCCAGGGGTAAGAGCAGTGGGGGCCCCAGTGACAGAGGCAAGCTGGCATGGCTGAGCCGGAACCCGGGCGGGAAGCGGGGGGCCGATGGAGCCGGGGCAGGACAGAACAGCAGGTTCTTGTCAAACACACAATTTAATTCTGAGGCTGTATCCCTCGTGCCTGAGAGATTTTCAGCTTGCAATAGTGTCATTTACAAATGGATTTGCAGCGGCGAATTACAAGTTTGTAAGCAACAGCTTCTCTGACGCCTCGAAGGAAAAAAAAAGCCTTATCCCTCTGCAAATTATAAATTCATAACTAACAGTGTTATCCAACTGAATGCAAAACAAATTCATTACCAGCTACATTATTCCATTGAATACCAAGTGAATGAACTGCACAGGGGTTTGTGCGGATTAGGGACATATCAGGAGATGGGGGCAAAACAGCCCTTCACCCGGTTTTTCTTTCTTTGCGGCCCTTTAGGCCCACCTCAAGCTAACCCCAAATGTCGGCAGAACTGGACGGAAGCACACCGCTTGTATAAAAAGGAGGCTGGAGATGATGGTGGTGGTGGTGGTGAAGGTAGGATGGTGATGGTGACGTATCGAAACGCAACCACCCTGGGCCGTGTGTGCATCTTTTGCATGATTATTAAAACTGATGTGGTGTTACCTTAAGATACTATCTTATGGGGGCGACTGGGTGGCTCAGCCGGTTAAGTGTCTGCCTTCGGCTCAGGTCATGATCCAGGGTCCTGGGATCGAGCTCCGCATTGGGGCACCCTGCTCAGCGGGGAGTCTGCTTCTCCCTCTGCCTCTTCCCCTGGCTTGTGCTCTCTCTCTTTTTTTCCCTCTGTCAAATAAGTAAATAAAATCTAAAAAAAAAAAAAAAAGATACTATCTTGTGAATGCCTAAGTCCCTGTGAGTTGCAGGACCTCCCCTGTAAAAGGGGACCATTCCGATTGTTAACCACGCAGGAGGATGTGGGTCCTCTGAGCAGACACCAGACTGAGAAGATAAGCCTCAGCTTTGGCGCTGGAGCAGGAATTCCTTGTGTCTCCCCAGAATGTTCTCTCAAGACCCTGTTCCAAGGTGCTGAGCATCTGGATTGATGATCCTGGGTGGGGGCGTGTCGAGACCATGCCCACAACGTGCAGGCACTTTGGGGTCTGTGGTGGGAGGGGGTGGGCCATTCTTTTTAACTCAGATGACCCAGTTCCTGACACTACAGTGTATTCCCCAGGTGTGGTTCCTGAAACTTACCTTTCCTCTTTACTGCTTATTTTAGAAAGTTGGAAGATACAAATAAACAAAACTAAAAGATACATATACTCCCCATAATAAACCCCACCAGAAACAACCACTTTGGGTTGTTTCATTCTGAATGAATGGAAAACTGTTCATTTGGAACTCTCATCACTTAGAAGACTTGACTCCATATTGGATGTGGGAGAGAAGGGGAAATGGCCCATACTGTAGGTATGCAAGCAAAGGCCCCGGACTCCAGCTCCTGAAGGTCTCTCCCCCCCGCCCCCACTGCCACAGAGTTTCCCTGGTCTCCTTGTCCCGCCTCAGCCTCTCCTCCAGGCCGACTTCCCTGTCTCCCTCCCTTCTCTGATCATGGGGCCTCTCTCCGCATCCTGCTCAGGAGTCAAAAGACTTCCTCTCCTTGTCTCATCCTGAGTGGTTTGCAAACATCATCTGGCTAAACAGTTGACCAAGGTATTTTTTTTTCCTAAGCAAAGACCATTTCCTGTCTAAGAAGAATTTTTGGTGCCAACTGTGAAGATAAAATATCTTCACCTTGTTCCATGAACACATTTACATTTTTCAGAAATGGGGGTTATCCTACAAATGCGAATATCAAACCTGCGTTTGTTCATTAACAACGTGGGGTCTGCGCATTTTTATGCCCATTGATAAATCTATATTTGCTGTTTTAATGGCTGCGTATTAGTCCATGTGATTTTTTTTAAACCATCCCTCTTTTTTTTTTTTTTTTTTTTTTGCTATACGTTTAGGCTATTTCCAGTTTTTGCTATTATAACACCCACCTCATCCTATTTATCTATTTCCTTAGGTTAGGTTCTTAGAAGAAAAATTTCTGAGAATATACTTTCCAAAGGCTTTTGTTGTATCACTGAACTACTCTTCAGAAAGTTTGTGCTGATCTATAGTCCCAGCAGCAGCTTGACTTATTGCCTCTTGACTATCAGTGTTCTAGCTCTGTCTGAGTTATGCCCCGAGGTGTCACAGAAAGAGCCCCCGTGGACACTCTGGTGACAACATGGCAACGAGTGAGTGATTCCCTGAAGGATGAAGAGACCCAGGGAGCAAGAATGGGGGCCATGCGACCGAGCTGCCCCTCCCGATATGGATTCTTTCATGGCCTCCATGGAGGGATTTAAAATTGATTGATCGAACCATTGATTCAATGAAGGGAGACATTACGTCCCTTCCAGTGGTGGTGACGGTCATGAGTGCAGAGTGGTGATGCTGATGCTGGGTGGTCATGCGGTGAGGACAGTGGTGGTGGCAGGTGATGCTGGCGGTGATGGGAGTGCAGCATTATGGAGGTGGTGGGGGTGGCACTGAGAGTGGGAAGGCCATCATGGTGGGGTGGTGGTGGTGGGGGGGGCGGGGAGGCCGATGGTGATGGTGGCAGCGAAGGCGGCGGTAGGGGAGGATTGGAGGCGTCCCTGTGGTGGTGCGGGGCTGCTGCGGAAATATGACGATGAGAATAGAATACAGGAGGATCACACAGATACCATAGGAGAAGGAGGTTGTCTTAGGCATGGGGAACAATGTGAACAAAAGAAGCAGCATGATGGGGCGCTGCAGTGGCTCAGTCGGTTAAGCGTCTGCCTTCGGCTCAGGTCATGATCCCAGGGTCCTGGGATCGAGCCCTGAGTTGGGCTCCCTGCTCAGCGGGGAGCCTCCTTCTCCCTCTGCCCCTCCCCACCGCCGCTTGTGCTCTCTCTGTTCTCTCACTCGCTCCCTCTCAAATAAATAAATAAAATCTTTTTAAAAAAAGCAGCATGAGCCTAGTGCCAAGAAAAGCAAGGATATCCGCTAGCCAGCAGGATGGTCGGGGAGAAATTTCACGGTGGTGGGTGCTGAGGTGGGTCTTGAAAGTGGCAAGAGAAATTTGGACTCCAGGAGGGCAGCAGAGAGATCTTTTGGATCCTGGGAGGAAGATGGGCCAGAGTTGAGTTGCCTGCAGGACGGAGGAGGAGAATCTGAGGAGCTGAGCCGTCGGCCCCACTGCTGACCTCGAAGGGGAGCAGCAGGGAGGCTGAGCCCTCTGGAGCGCCAGTGAGTGCCCTGGGTCTGCTGGCAGCACTCGGGAGAGAGGGGTGAAGGGTCTATGGCACCGGATCCAACTCACAGGTGGGAAGGGCCCCTGGCCCCTGCCACTCCTGTGCCAGCCCCAACCAGCAACCCCCACTCTCCCCTTCGGTCGAGGGGGAGAAATGTCTAGAACAGTGGTTCTGACTCCCCCTCGCTTCTCCCACAGCAGCTCCCAACACCCACCCTGAGTCTGATAGAGGAGCATTTACTCAGTAGTGTTGCCTGGGAAGAGCCCTTTCCCACTTCTCCAGGTACAGCATGAAGCCTGCATTGACCTGTGCACAAGGCTGCAGGGTTCTTTCTTTCTGGGCGAGGACACCTGAAAAATCTCAGGGAGGCCGGAGGCTTGTGTCTGAGCAGCCAGCATCCTGGGTATCGAGGGGTGAATCCATCCCCGAGGTTGGGGCGCAGCCTCTGCCCTCACACGGTTTGCTGTCCTCCTGCCTCCTACACAGAAGCCCTGGGAGCCAAGTGGGTGCTCTCTTTGGAGGAGGGAGAAACATTTTTTTCCCCTACCATTTTAATGATACCTGTGACCTCGCAAGGTTTCCATGGTGACAAGATCAAGGAGCCAGGGGGACTTGGCGAATTAGGCCAAACAAACCCACCTCCCCCCAGAATCTTCCTCCTGTTGCTGGGCTTCCGGAGTGGACTCTAGATAATCAATGAGCTTGCAGAAGAGGGAAGGGTGGGGAGTGGGGCGCAAAGACAGAGGCTGCAGAGGAAATCTGGGCCCTCCTTCCCTTTCTGTGCCCCAACCCTGGTCCCCTGCCTGAAAAGCTTCCTTGCTGGAGAGCCTGGTGCTGAGTGTAGCCCCTGACAGCGAGCTCTGGATGGTCACAGAGCACCCATAGGAGGGCAGTTCTGATCCCAAGTGTAGGAAGCATTCATGAAGTAATTCTAGGCACCAAGGCAGGTGAGGTGACTGAGGGAGGTAAGAATCAGAGCAGAGCGGTGGGTTTGCAAGGAGAAGGAGTTTAGCACCTGGTGAAGAACTGGGGGCTTGCCATCTAAAGCTTGGTTTTCTAAGGAGTAGTCAGGGGCCAGTGCCTAGGAACACAGGCTGTGGATGTGGAGTCCAAGTGATCCAGGTGTAAAGAACACCCATGCCCTACGGTTGTGGATTTCACGGACCATCACAGTTAAAGCACCTAGCAGGTGCTTGATATATACTTGTTTTCTCTCTCCTGCCCTTTCCCCACCTCCCAACCCTGGGGCCACCACAGCTTCCTGAAGGGTTTGAAGCACCACATTGCCCCTCGTTAATTTCTTGCTTTCAGGCCCTGAATAATTCAATCTCTACATAGTGCAGTGACTAAAACGCCCCTATCCGTTGTCCTAGTGCCGAAATTTCCACCACTGAAGCTCCACCGCTTTGACCAAACCTCCCTGTAAATGGTAACATCTCACCTGGGAGGTGATTGTCCTATCCCTGGTCCCTGGACACCGGCAGTAGTGCTGGGGGATGGGGACAGTGGGTTTTTTTGTTTTTTTTTTTGTTTTTAAGTGCAGATGGAGCCTGTGAGTGAAAGCCGAAGAGAAAGAGAAAGCAAACAAGAGTTTGCTACCCCGAAATGTTGGCGAGCAGTCATGCCTTTGGCTGTGGGATTTCTCTAAGGGCGAGTGAGGGAAAACCCAGAGATTACCCGGCAGCTGAGAGGGGCCATACATGGGTATCACGCCATACTCACACTGTGGAAAATGGAAGAGAAATCTCCAAGCTCTGCTTTCTGAGAATAGGTCCTGGAGGTGAGATACCCTGGGCCTGTGCACCAGCAGCTCTGCTGGGTGCCTCCAGGGGAATCATGCCACCTCAAGCAAGGCAGGGCCCAGTTGCTAGGAGTCCGGAGGCAGAGAGCTGGGGAGTGAGCCCCTGGCATCAGAGTGGAGCTGGGAGGTTGGCTGGGTATGTCTCTTTGCCTCGACAGTATGGGTATGTCTCTTTGCCTCTCTTGGGAAGTCAGCTTTAATGAATCCTGAAGAACAATTTGTAATCAGCCCATCAAATGTTCCGAAACACTCTTTTAGCTAGAATCTCACTTGCTGGGAGTCTGTGGCCTGTAGTAGCTGTAGATTCTCCGTCAGTATCTGCAGTCCCCCACCCCGTGTCCAGGGCAGCCTGGATCTCCCAGTGGGCAAGTCCGGCTGCTCAGTGAGTCAAAGCATCATTGGGAAGCACCTGGGTGGCAGTGTCCCGAGTTGCTGTCTGTCCCGGGCTGCCAGGAATCGGGCCCAAAGGCCTGGGTCTTCTGCTAACAGGGCAGCTTCGAACCCAAGCCCAACAGTTGCCAGCCCTGGGTGCTATATGACACCCTCTCCCTCCTCCTTTCTCTGCTCTCTCCAGCTCCGTCCTGTGTCCCACCTTCCCTTCCTCCTCTACCAGGGCCCTGGGGCTTGATCTTATTCTTGAACTCTGAGTGCCCTTGGGCTGCTTTCTCACTCTGTTTGCTCAGGGCATGGGAAATCACTAAAGACGTCATGTTGGGTGGGAGGGGCGGGGGTGAAACAGGTGAAGGGGATTAAGGGTACACGCATCTTGATGAGCACTGAGTAATATATGGAACTGCTGAATCACTGTGTTCAATCGCTATATTGAAACGAATATAACACTGTATGTTACCAACACTCGAATAAAAAAAAAAAAACCCTCATGTTGGGGATATTTTTTTCCTTTTCTCTTATGTTTTCTAACTGGATTTTGCTAGTGTATTTATTGATCCTGGCCATTTTACTGACCTCCTTCATAGTCTCTTCCTAGTTTTTCAGTTTATTCTCCCGAGTGTTCTGGATAAACAATCATTTCATGAACAAATAATGATAGCAATTTCTCCTCCTTCTCGAATGTTATGCTTCTTTTTATTTGCATTTTTAATGTACTATTGCATTAGCTAGAACTTCCAGAATAATGCAAACCAACCGTGGTAATAGCAGGCATTCTTGTCTCACTCTGACTAAAATATGAACACCTCTTGTTGGTGTTTTGTTGCTAAGAATGTTGTTGACTGTTGGTCACAGATAGATATTTTTTATTATGTCAAGGCAACGTTCTTTTATTTTTATTTCACTAAGAGTTCTCATCCAAATGGATGTTCCGTTCTATCAAATGCATTTTTGGTTTTTGTTAAGATTGTCACGTAACTTTTCCCTTTCTGGTAATTGACATGATTAATTACATGGACTGATCTTCTGATATGTAATCATCCTCACCCCGCTGCATTTCTAACATAGCCATCTGTGAAATGGGGAGGAGATCTGTTGCCGAAGAGAAGTCTGGTTGAATAGCAGCTCTGTATTGTGCTCTGAGTCCCACGGCTGTGAGCATGCTTTGCCCCCACCCCCACCCCTAATGCAGGATGTAATCTCAGGCAAGCTTCTGTGATATGTAGGGGCCTGAGCTGGGGCTCTGGAAATCTGGATGGGGTTACGGCTGGTCCCAGAGTGATCTTTTAAAGGCCGCTAGGTTCAGATGACTCCCTTCACTGGCTCCCCATTGCCTTCAGCAGAAATTCCAAGCTTCTAGGCACATTGTCCAGGCCTCTTAAAATTGGCCTTTGTCCAGCACCACCCTGCTGCCTGCCATCTCCCTACCTTCTCCCTCTAACCACGTGGAAATCCTGGCAGGGCGCAAACCTGTGTCAACTTCTGTGCCTCTGGGCCCCTTTCACACGCTGTTCCCTTGCGTGGAATGTTCTTCCCCAGGGAGGGCTCATCAGTCCTTCCAGGGAGCCTTCCTGAGCCCGCCTGCTGGGTCAGGGGCCCCTCCCCAGGTGCCACAGTCGATGGCGTTCACCACCTGTTTGGTGCTTTCCAGATAGAAGGTAGTTCTATGTGCACATTTGTCTCCAGGAGCTCCAGGGGGCCAAGCAAGAGTCCCTCTCCCGGCCCAGGGCCTGCCCTACGACAAGTGTTGCTCTGGCAGGTCTAGGTCAAACACACGCTGAATACATCCATGAACACAGTCAGGTGTCCATATCCACGAATGCACCCTGCTTGAGCACCCCACCCCACCCACCTGAGCCCCCCAGGGCTCACTGTCCCCACTCCAACAGTTGTGTGTGTGGAGAGGCTCACAGGCAGGACTGCAGCTCCCTGGAGCCTCTTTAAAAAAATTCAGTCAGGCTTGTTTCCTCCTCATAAACAACGACTGAGCACAGCATAGGGCCCCACGGGAGAGTGTCCCGCCCCAAAGCTGCTGCCGTTGGAGATGCAGGAAGGGGGAGGCCAAGTAGGCCCAGGAGGGACCTGATGACTGGGCATAGATGGGAGGGAGCAGGCAGGCAGGGCCCTGATGGCACGGACCCTGGCACCCGAGCTGGGCCTCGGCAACAGCTCAGCCTCTTCCTTTCCAACTGGCCTCAGGCTCACCCTTGGTGCCCCCTGGGGAGTCCTCAGCCCCTCTGGAGAGGATCCATTTTCAACTCCCTGGGGCACCAGGTGGCCAGTTAGAGTTCTCACCTCTGGTAACAACAAGGTGATGTCAAATGGAGGGCTGCTAAGCTCGGGGTGGGGTGGGGTAACTCACGCCTGCCCCCCTCTTTTGCCCCCCACGCCCCCGCCCCAGCAATCCAGAGCTACACAGCACATTCCAGGACAAGAATCTCATAAGAGATCAGGTGACATGGCCTAAAGGGCATTGGGGTCAGGTCATGGAGTCAGGCAGACCTGGGTTCAAATTCCGGCTTCACGCCTGGCCTAGCTATGTGATCTTGGGCACACCGGCTTCTCTGAGCCTCAGTTTCCTTATCTGTGGAACAGTCCCCGCCTACAGAACTGTGGTGAGGACGAAACGAAGAGACCGACTGTGAAGCACTCAGCACCACGTCTGCCACACAGTAGGAGCTCATAGCCTGTCAGCGGATGCTAGAGATTACAGGTCAGAGCATGCTGGGCGCAGCTCTCACCTCTCACAGCCTTGTCGCCCATGGGGGGTGGAGAAACTGAGGCCCAGAGAGGAGCCGGACAGCAAGCTGCTCAAACCCCTCCTCAGCCGGCGCCTTGTGTCTGTGGAGGAGATCTTTGCAAGGAGCAATAGTTTCCATCACAAAGGCCTTGACGCCTGCCATCTCGGATCTTGGGCTCTGTCCTATGAACTTGGCGAACGTCTCACTAATTTAACAAACCTTTGCATTGTGCTCACTAAGTGCCCCGTAGAGTTAGAAGCCCTTTATGTATATTCACTTTTTACTATTATTATCCCCACAGAGGAGGAAACTGACCAGTTCACACTTGCCGGAGGTGGTCCAGCTAGCAGGTGGGAGGGACACGCCCTCAACCAGGTTCCCACCCTCAGGCGAGCACAGACCAGGCTGGGGGAATGGGGGGAGGATCCCGAAGGGTACATGGGGCATCCGAAGCCTGTCCTGCCCCACCCTCAAAGCTGGGGTGGAGCAGGCATCCTTGCAGGATAATGGAAACGTCAGCTTCGCCCTACAAATGTCCATCACTGGACGCCACATCTCAGGCCACAGCAGGTATTTCCCTGGAGAGAGGGCAGTGAAAACTTGGAACAAGAGAGCTCTTTATTATTCAGAATAACCACACTATTTAATTTACTATTAATAAAAGCTCTTGAGTCAACCTTCCCTTGAAGAGAAGCGGGAACTGAAAGGATGTCCCTCTCTTCTCCCCCCTTTGGCCGCCCCTCCTCTCCTGCCTCCTCTCCTTAGAATACTGGGAACTCAATGGCAAATGATGGTGCGTTTGGGGGGAAGGAGGAATTGAGGCCCAGCAGGGAACCCATTACCCTTCCTCCCTGTATAGGCTTGCTGTGCTATTTCTCTGTGGGTTTGTGGAGGCCACCACCCCTCTGCTGTCAGACCCCTGGAGGGAGAGTATGGCTTCTGTCCTCTTAGGCTAAGCCTAGGGCAGAGGCCAGGGGGCTGTGTTCCAGCGGAAGCAAAGGGAAATGTGGACCCAGCAATCCTTGTGGATTGAATCTTAGCACTGATGGGGGCTGTAGGGGCCGTAGTAGGGATGAGGGATCAGTGATGTCAGGGTCCCTTCCGGGGCCCCATCCTCTGGCTTCTGCGTCCAGTGGGGGTGCAGTGTCAGAAAGAGCACGTCCAGAGAGGGGCAGAGCCAGGGAGGAGCCTGGAACCTGTGCCAGGGGAGTTCAGAAGACCTACGGGGACCTGAGAACTGCCTTCAAAGAACCAGAGGGATTTGTTTTCTCGACCATCCATCTTTACCGAGGGGTTCCTCTGCCAGGTGCTGGGAATATGTGGCCCCCATCTCTGTGGGGCTTCCAGAGTGGCAGAGACAGTGGGCAGGAACATAGTTAGTGCTGGGCAGGGAGCATGTCAGGGGTGGAGCTGCATGGTCCCGATGGGAGTTGTAGGAGACGATCGGTTTGCCTGATTTGGAGTTAGATGGGCTTCCTGGCTCCCAGAGGCAAGAGTGCAAAGACGCCTCTGGAGTTAAGTTTGGCCCTTCGGTGTTTGTTTGCTTGTTTGTTTAATTTTTTTGAAAGAGAGAGAGTGTGAGCGAGTGTGTGAGTGGGGAGAGTAGCAGAGGGAGAGAGAGAATCTCAAGCAGGCTCCACACTCAGTGCAGAGCCCGATGCAGGGCTCTATCTCAGGATCCTGAGATCATGACATGAGCTGAAATCAAGAGTTGGACGCCTAACCGACTGAGCCACCCAGGACCCAGGCGCCCTGGCCCTTTGGTGCTTATTCAAGATGGCACCCAGTTTCCTGGGCACCCATTGTCCTTGACTCTGCTTCCCGTATTAGGGCCCCTGTGTAATCTCGGGTGTGTTAAATGGCCCACGGGGCTCAGCTCCCAGCAGGCAGGGGTTGTGTTTTCCCTTTCTTCTAACTACCCTACTACCCAGAGCTGGAAGACTATGGTTGACCCCTCGGGCTGTGAGATGAAGGTCCCAGGCAGCACACCAGCTTTCTGTCCCCCTTACCTGGGAGATAGCCACCAGCCTCCTCTCCTTTCCTGTCCACCTCTCCATGTGGGCTGGGAGTCCTAGACATCTTTAGGCGATTGAAGACTGCTTTGTAACACTGCCATGGGGTGGATTCAGACTGGTTGATGTGATACTTGAGCTTTCTTAGTCTGCCAGAGCCAAGTTCCACATACCTGCACACACACACACACACACACACACACACACACACACACACACACACTGCTAAACATGCACACTCACACACATGCTGGCTTTCATTGTGAGGGCCCCATTCTTTATTCAAGGAGCAGTCTCGGGTGTCTGAATGGATGCTTGAAGACTCCCTCTTTGCAATTAACATGCTGCTGCAGTATTATTAGCCTCTGATAGGCAGGTCTGCCTTTGCCAGAGACTATAAATATGTGAGGCCAATGACTCAGCAAATCTGTTGCTATTTTTCTTACAGATCTGTGTGGATCTGTGTCTGTGTACACCATGGCCCCATCTCCCAGCAGCTCCCATGGCTTGTATCCATGGAAACGCAATCCTCCCCAACTACAGTACTCAGGCTGACAAACACTGGGAGACTCCCCAGCCCCCTACCCACATTGGAGAGGGAGTGTAGGCCAGGAGGGCTCCCAGCGATCGAAAGGGTAGCATGATGGAGGACGTGCCACTTTCTCAGTAGCTTTGAAGCTCTAAGCAAGGCCAGCCTCCAACCCCTTCCCTCCTCCCCTTGCTCCTCCCCCTCTCCCCCCAATGATCTGTGGTCAAGCCTTTGTCACCCGTTCAAGGCAAGTGGCCCAGTGAGGGAGCCCTTCCTAAGGGCCCTCATGGGAGTGAGGTTGGCAGGGCAGTTCCTGACAGCTGTGGGGCCGTATGGCAGGGAATGTGAGGAGGGCCTGCTGCCCTTGGCAGTGGGGGACACTAGCCACCGGGAGAGAGAGACTTGGAGTAGGGGAAGGGGCAGTTGCTATGAGAGGCGGAGGGAGATCATATGTGGTATAAAACCCTGTCTCCTGACCTTGACTCTGTCAAAAGAACCTGTGGGATGGATGAAAGAGCATAAACTCTGGAAGTCCTCCCTCCCTCCTTTCCTTCCACAAACATTCACATTCACTGACTCGGTGCAGGCCCTGTGCTGGGCATGGAAGCACAGAGATGAATGGGAACCAGACTCTTCTCCTTGAGAACATCAGTCTGGGAGGAGCAGACAGACTCAACATCAGGTCAGGCTGGAGCAGCGGGCCACAGCAGGGTGGGCAGTGCCAGCTTCGGGGCCAGGAGAGCTTCCTCGGGGAGCCGCAGGTCATGGAACATGCCAGGAGGATGAGGCAGGGTGCGGGAGATGGGCTAGGAGGCAGAGTGGGCATTCCCCGCGGAATGGTAGCCCCGGGAGCCTGGGTGGTGAGACACACACAGAGCTCGAACTCTGGCTCCTGTTAGTGGTGTTCCCTTGAGAAGGTGACCTAAGCTTTCTGTCCTACGAAATGGGAACCCACAGTAGCTACCTCATGGGGCCCAGTGAGAGTTAGCACAAGTATCTGGCGCCAACTGCAGCAGATGTTTATTGTGCTAACTCTGTACCAGAACCATCCACATGGCAGTTACTTTCTTCCTTTCGGGGCCTGTTCCCCTATGTCAAATGAGGAGGCTGGGCCAGGTGATATCTAGAGGCCCAGATGCCTTGACTTTCCCTGGCGTAGGTTTCCCCATTTTCCAAATAGGAAGAAGAAGGTTCCAATAGGTTTCAGAAGTGAAAGAACGGATCATGGAATTATTCAAAGAACATGAGCAGTTTTTTATTAAGCTCAGCTCACCTCTCTTCCTGCTTAGGGAAAACAGGGCCAGGCTGATGTCACAGCTCCACGCGTGTGCATGTGGGGTACAGAGGAGCAGGGCACCTGCCCGCCCCCGCCACCGCCAAACATCCAAGGTGGCCGGAGAGGAAGGGAGGACTCAACGGCCCAGAGTCTGGGCTCTAAGGACCATCTGGCCCACCTCTGGCCTCCAGATCCTTGTTCTCAAAGCACCAGGGAGGCTGGGGAGCAGAAATGATTGAACACCCTCTTTGTTGGGCTCATAGCGAAGTTGCGTGGACCCTGTGGGGTAACTACTGTAATTAGAGAATCTGAGGACGGGCCCCAGGTCACCCAGATGCAGGTGACAGAGCTGGGGTATCAATCCAGGTCAGCATCACCCTACCGCCCACATTCCCTCCACCACTCTGCACCCCACCCTCTGGAACTTGGTAAACCTCTTCAAATCCTTTGGGAAGTAGAGGAGATATAAATAGCATGTGGGATTGTGCAGTGAAGAAAGCAAGTTGCTGAACAATATATACAGGATGATTGCAGTCATGAAGAAACCAACCCGGAACTGATACGTGTGTATGTGGAAATGTATACGAGGGTAAATGCACTCTGGGGGTACATCTGGAAGGGGATCTGCCCTGTTGCTTGAATTGTGTTCATCCCTGAGTAGAAGAGTAGAGTAGAGGTGGGGTGGAGGGGGCATGTTCCCTGTGATTTGATGGATTTCCAAATTGGTTAACTTTATCACGAGGAGAAAGTATTCATGTCTTACTTGCACAATAAAATCATTGTATCCCAGACGGTGACCCATCTCCCCCGTCGTGAGTGGTGCCGTGTGAGGGCTGGGGCAGGCAGTGACTTGGGGCGGGGGAAGGCCCTGGTTTGGCAAGAGTGAGTCTGACGGCCCAGGTGGGCAGATTCATGGGAACTTTTTAGTCAGACATGGCAGGAATTTGCCAGGAGAATCCATGTGCTTTGTCTATCTTTCAGACAACCAAGAGAGCAGTTCTTCTATCCATTTTCTGGATGAGGACCCTTAAGTCAATAGACAGCTTAGCCCAAGGTCCGAGAGCCCCAATGCTGTGGTTTGGTTGGTTAGTATGCCTGCCTAACTTGCAAGCCTCAGAGAATCAAGAGCTTTATCTTCAGACAGACCTGGCTTTGCCTTCACACAGTGCATAGATTCTCTGAGCCTCAGCTTTCCTGCCTGTAAAATGGGATTGATGCAACTACCTTGAAGTGTTTTTGTGAAGGTTGAATGAGGTCAAGTTTGATGGTGGTCCTGTTCGTGGTAGTTGTGGAGCGATCTTCTCCTTTCTTCATCTAAGGGATGCTGTTCTGGACTCAGCATGGGGCAAGTAAGACATAGGCCATGGCTTCAGTCTTAGCTTGGCCTTATAGATATAATTATCATACACTGAGCCCATGCTAGGTACCAGTGATAATTCTGCTCCCGATGTCTGAGATAGGGGCTACCTGTTACTGTCCCCACTTGACAGATGTGGGAATTGACATGTCAAGGTTATGCTGACCTGGGAAAAATGGCTTAGAAAGAAATTCACCTTTTCCCATTATTGGGAAGACTTTGTGTAATAAGGTGTATTTATTTTTCTTAACTATTAGGTAGAATTCACCAGGAAAATCACTGAGCCTGGAGTTTTATGAGAAGAGTTTTGATTACACATTCAAGTTCTTTGAGAGTTTTAGAAGCATCCCTACTTTCTATTTCTTCTTGTGTCAGTTTTGGCAACTTTGCAGCTGTAACTGTAAGAGGGTGATAGGAATTCCCGCCAGGCAGAGTTATTTGGCAGAGTGACAGAGCATACTTGCTTGTGTGTTGTAACAGAATAGCAGACCCACTCTAGCCTAGGAGCACACTAGGTCTCCTGACATCGCATTTGGGCATCCCAATGTCCCCCCTGCCCTCCATCAGAGCAGGAGGGCCAGGATAGGAGCCATGCCTCCACCTTTGGGTATGGGGCATGAGCTTTTCTCACGTGTTAGAAAGACTTGGGTCGGGGCAGGAAGGCGCTGAAAGGTTGGCACATGAGACCAGAGGGGCTGTCCAAGGCCAAGACAACCTGGAGGGCCAGTGGGAGCAGGGCACTCGGAACCTCCACATCGATGGGCCCAGGAGCTCTGGGTTTGAAATGCTGAGTGCCCAACTGGTACTTGGGTCATGCTTATGGAAAGAGAGAAAGGGAACAAGGGAACGGGAGCAGAGGCAGTGCAAAAGAAAGGTTTCTTGGTCGAGGGGGGGAAGTGGGGTAAATCCCTACTGATGGGGGGTACCCATCAGTGGGTCCTTAGGGGCTTCCCTCTCCAATAAGCCTTCAGGACTAGATGGGTGCAACCAGAGGGGATGTCCCCTGCCCCTGCCCCCTCCAGGATCCCTAGCTTCCAACTCTGAATCCTGGAGGGGGTGATTATAATCACAGGCCCTCCAAGGTACCCCCATGACCAGTCCTCCAGCTCCAGCACCCAGGCAATGTGGCGTCTGCATCCTACTTGCCTCAACATTTTTGCCTTGACTCTCCTTCCTCCCTGAATAGCAGGGCTGAATGTCAATGGGGGCAGAATGGCCAGAATGAGAATCTACTTTGCTATGTTGGCTCCATGCTTATATCACCTTTCTGCTCTGTGAAGCTAGAAGGAGTTAGGCCTGTGCTGGGTGTACCCATCCCTGGGTCCATCGTTTGCAGACTGCTCCCAGGGATGCCTTATGCAAGGATGTTCTAGGCCCCGCGACACCTGGACACAGTAGAGCTGCTCCACGCGGCATCGGGATCTTTCAGAGAGCTCAATATCCTTGGAACGAAGGAATAAACAAATGAACAATGGCTCACTGAATGACTGCACACATCCTGCACATACTGGCACATTAAGGTAAAATGCCTAGTCTGGTGAGGGAGGCCAACACACACACGCAGCCTTTGGGTGATAAACACAGTGCTAGAGGTGGGGGCACAGAGGAGAACGGTCTAATCCACATTGGAGGATTGCAGGGAAGGGGGCAGCAATGATTTCTTGGAAGAGGTGGCGTGGGCTGAGTCTTGAAGGATAAATAGGAGTCTGCCGGGAGGCTGGTAGAGCTGGGAGAGACGGGGAATAAGAAACACACACGCCTCACACAGGGGAGTGAGAGTTCTGATCTCAGTCTATTAGTGAAGTTACCGATGTTCAATACTCAGCCTTATTTCCAGGATATATCCTGCTGCAAGAGGGTCCCGACTCACAGTGCATTGGAAGTTCGGTGTCCAGACCTGCCCTGCAAATACCAAGGTCAGGGGAAGAAGATCCTTTTCTACCTAGGCTCAGCATTTCTAACCGGGGGAGGGTGGTATAACAATTAAGGATGCATATGGCTGTAAGAGATAACCTAAAAAACAGTGCCCTGGCACTTAAAGGGGGCGGGCGGGTATTTGTTCCATACACCAAGCAGTTCAAGAGTGGGCAGTCCGTGGCTGGTGTGAAAGCTCCAGGCCCCAGGGTCCCCTCTGCCATCTTTAGTGTGAAACCCTATGTCTTCATGCTCCTTGCCTCATAATAGCAAGATGGGTGCAGCAACTCCAGACCTCTGTCCACGTTCCAGGCAGAAAGAAGATGGAAACCCCAAAAAGGAATGCCAGTAAAAGTACCCTGAAGCCCTGCCCAGTCTTGACCAGAGGTGGGTCAGATGGCCATCCCTACCGCAGTCACTGAAGGTGTCGGGGGAGAAAGCGGCGATGAAGGGGCTTGAGGCAAGCAGCCAGCAGTGTCTGCTGCAGGTGGGCATTCATGACAGGACACACAGCCCTCAGCCCCCAGACACGGGCACAGCCAAGCCAGAAATGGCCTCCTTCTAGCAGTCATTCGACTGACATTAATGATTCTCCTGCTGCGCCCAGCTGAGCCCTGGAGCCCAGTGAGGAATAATCTTCAATCCAAGGCCAGGCAGAAGGGAGGGCAAAAGATGGAAGAGAGCCCCTCCCGGAGGGAAGAGAGTGTAGGACAAGAAGCAGGGGGTCCTGCACCCTGGACATCAGTGGGTCCCAAGCCTGTAAAAACCCTTTCTTGCTTTTAACTAAAAGGCATTTATATGAGTCTAGCCTCAAAATCCCAGTAGAGAGGATCCAGCCTCTTCATCTGGCCACTTACAAAGTGGTTTCTGTCGGGGGTGGGAGAAAGCGGGCAGACCAGTGGGGGTAGTGGAGTTACACCACAAACTGGGTGTGACATGAGGGAGGGCACTGCTCTTCCAGCCACGTCAGGCCCCCATAGCGTCAGAGAGCCCAGGCCTGTCCCCACCACCCCACTGGGATCTCTTCTTCCCCTGATGTTATCTGACAACTCCTTACCCCTCATAGCCCTGAGCCCAGGCAGCTACCTTCTGACATCATAGCAGAGAAAGGTCCTTCAGATCCTCCTGGCCTCCCCACCCAACCTTCAGATGGAGAGCAGATCCACTGTGGGTCTGATGAGACCTGCCCAGGACTGGGCATCAGAAGGCCTGTGTGACCTTGGGCAAGTCAGTCAACCTCTCTGGGCCTTTAGTGACACCTTGTGGCAGCATCTGCTTGAAACCACGGTGCTTGGATGAAAAAAATGAAAAAATAAAAACACCAAAAAACCCTCTATTTCCTGCCCCCGTGTCCCTTCTGGCACCTCCAGGCCTGTCCTACCTCAGAGCAGAAGGGCAGGGCTCCAACACCTCTGACCCAGCCCTCCCCCCCCGCGCCCCCCCCGCCCCGGTCCTGCCGGTCAGTGATTTAGCCACACTAAAGTGAGCTGACTTCCCCAGGGCAGCCATCCCCCCTTGGTCCTCTAGTCTGGAGTTGCAGGTCTCAGCGCTCTGCCCTGTGTGGTGTTTCCATCAGCTCTGGGAGGAGGATGGGAGGGCCATGTGCTGATCACAGGAAGTCAGAACATCCCCCCATTTTCCAGGAAGAGCAAGTGAGTCCATAGCCAAGTCAGGTTACCGCCTGGGTGATCAGCCTCAGCCTCCCATTCTCTGTCCCTTCTCTGACGGGCATAGGGTCTCACCCAGAAGTAGCCAGGGAAGTTTCCCTGCTTGGTGTGTGCATGTATGCGCACGTGTGTGTGTGTGTGTGTGTGTGTGTGCGCGCACGCGCATGTTGCCATGCGCCTGGGGAACTGTCTCCTGGAGCCCCTGCAATGGCACAGATTCAACCCAATGCCAACAGTGAGGCAGGGCCCTGGTGTTTGGCTTTGGAGACAAGGTCTGTCCCAGGTGTCGCAGCACTCCATGTTCTCGGCTTCCCTTCCTGCCCCATGAGACCGACCCCTTCTGCTCCGATCCCCACCCTCCCAACCTGCTCCTGTGCAGAGATGTGCTGGTTAGAAGGGATCTAATAAAACCGCTCCTAGAGGCAGCTGTTCCTGACTAAAAAGGGTGCCCCGAGGGGACTGACAGGTTGCGAAGGGCCTTCCAGGCCCAGAGCCAAGCGCTAATGGTGGAATTTCAAACCAGGTCTCTGTGGCCCAAAACATTTTCTCTTCCAGCCTGCCAGGCTGACCCACTGGCGCAAGGAGGCAGTTTGGGGCAGGAGGGAAAAGCTGTCCTGAGCTAGCCATGCCCCTGCCCAGTCACCAGGGAGTGTAGGAAGGGGGCCTGGGGCTGGGGAGCCAGGAGATGGGGCTTAGGGGACTTGGTCTGGGGCTCTGCAATATCTGGCCCAGCTCCATATCATCAAGAAGATTGAGGGTAATCGAGTGACTACTCTGGGCAAGGCGCTTACCACTTGGAATTTGGACGTTGGCCCTGATACCCTCCCATTCAGTGTGCTCATCCCCAGGATTCAAGAGCCCCTCAAAAGGCAGGGAGCACCCCCCGGGCTTTCCTGGGGCTGGCAGAAGCCTGTGGCGCCCTTGAACAGGCCTGTCCTGACACACACATTATGTCCCTTAGCCCTCTGCAGCCCATGAGGTGGACATCATCTTTATTCCATTTCACAGACGGGGAGATCAAACTCAGAGAGGTGCGGCTGATTCCTATTGTACCATGTCGAGCATCAGGGCAGCTTGCTGCCGGAGGTCGGGCGGTGTAGACAGTGGCATAGCCAAAGGTGAGGCACACAGGCCTCATCCCTGGCCAGGTGCCCTCAGGCTGGGCTCCAGGAACCACCTCCTCTGTTGGATCAGAGCCAGGAATGTGGGCTGTGGAGGTCCGGGACCAGACCAGGCTCCCGGCATTGCTACGCACTGTGCCTGCCATCCCATGACACGATTCCCGTCACTTTCTACTCCTCAACATTCGGTGGCTCCCCATCACCTCCAGGGCCTGCTGTCACCTCCCCTTTGCCGGCCCTCCTCAGGGCCCAGGACAAGGCAACTCCCACTTTTGGTCATCAGGATAGATACTGTGGAGATCTGGACTTTTCCCTGCAGCTCCCGGAACACTAATGGGGGACCTTCAAATTGGCCTCCTGAATGTGTGTAATGGGGGTGGGGGCACAGCCCGGGCCTGGAGCCTACCCCCTACCGGGGCTTCAGAGAGCACTCATTATCACCCTTCCATGTGAGCTAGGCCTTGGGGTGAAGCCAGCCCTTAGCCTTTGATGGGAGGAAGACTTAATTACCTTCTCCGGCAGAGGGAGAGGATAATGAGGAGCAGATGAAAAGCCTGGCAAGGCCGCTCCTGCCCAGGGCCTCCTCCCCGCCAGCACCCAGCCTGCCCCCACCCCCAGCTCAGCCTTTCTGGGCTCAGGTGAAGACTTTGTACCCTGGTCTACAGGGGGGCCCGGGCAGCCATGGCCCTCGTGGGATGCATAGACCCCATTAGCACTTCCTGTTGGGGTTCCCCGGGTGCTCCCATCCAACATGGAAGGAGTGGTCAGGTTGTCCTAGAGCACACTGGGATCCTGGGCCCCCTCGGAGGAGGCAGTGACGAAGCCAGACATGCGGGCTTCTGGTTTGCATGATGGAACCCTGAAGGAAGGGAAGCAAAGCACAGCTTTCGCAGAGGAGAGTCAGCTGTGGGGTCCTGGCCCCACCTCCCAGGGTGCCTGGCAGGGGCCTGCCACTTTCTGCTGTCCATTGGCCCGAGCCAGCGCTCCTGTGCTCTTGGCTCTCAGCGGGCGGGCAGGGGGGCGAGGGGAGGAGGAAAAAGGGGGGCAGTGTCTGAGCAAGAACACAGGGGAAAGCGAGCGGAAGCTCGTCAGACAGATAAAGAACAGCCTCCCAGGGCAGACCTGGCACCCAGGATTCTTCCTTGTGGGTGGCACCGGATGCTGTACCCTGAGTTGGGGGCACTCCTCTCCCACTGCCTGGAAATGTCATCAAGCTCAGCCCAGCGTGGAGACGCGAACCATGGGCTCTGAGCCCCAGTGCAGCACACGAGGCCCAGAGGCTGCCGATTGGCCTGATGCCAGACAGTCCTCCCTCGAAGCAGGCACGTCCAGGACGGGATCAGTGGAGAGGGGCCTGAGGGATCCCCTGGCATAGTACCCCCCCCATTCTGGTGCTGACCACCCGGCGCCCACTTAGTGCTACTCTTTTCCAGAGAGGCGGCCTGAGGTGTTGGGGGGGCTGCTTGGGTACTGTGGTCCCTTCTGCCACTGACTAGTTTTATGATCCTCAACAAGTCACCTTACTCTGCTAAGCCTTCAGTTGTCTCATCTGTGAAATGGGGATTGCAACAGTAAAGGGTTGTTATGGGGTTTTAAAAAAATAATGTATGTAAGCAGCTTAGCATAACGCCTGGCGTGGGGCAAATGCTCCCAACTGTCAGCCATTATTATGGTGATTATTATTAATCCCCTTGGGCAGCGTTTCTCAACTTTAAAGAATTCCAGGCTCCCTTGTGATAAACATACAGACCTCAAGCTCCTCCCTTTAATGGTACAGGATTAAAATGTCAAAGAAATAAAAGTCTAGGCCAAAAACAAATCAAAGTGCTTATTATATGGAATATGCTTTTTCAAACGAAAGAGCACCCCCACACACACAACTGAGGCTCACTGTGGGGGGCTGGAGATAAGAATAGTTTGGGCTGGATTTTGTGGGGCCTTCAGGCCAAGCAGAGAGAGGCCCTCCTGGCAGGGGCCTGGGGACAGAGGACAGCAGAGGGCCTGGTGCCCAGGGCAGCTCCCTTCTGGTGAGCGCCTCTTTCCCCTTCCCCTCAGTGGCCTCTGGATCCCAGCCCAGCCTCCCAGCTATGACTTTGAGGGTACAGAGAGAGTTCTTTAGAATACAAATGCCTTTGGACCCTCCTGATCCCACCGGAGGTCAGTTCTCATGCTAATGCAGAGAATTTGGGAGAAGAATTTGCCCTGGTAGGAAATCCACCCCAAGAATGGGCCCTGGGGACAGGGACAGGGTCTCTGAGGTCCTTTCCAGCCTGGCCTCCTAGGACCCAGCACTGGGTTCCAGCCCCACACCCTGCAGTCCTGGTAATGTCTTCCTGGTGGGCTGGGTAGGTCCACAGCTCCAAGCACACTTGACAAAATGAAGCCCCTTAAACCTAAGCAGGCAGGCAACACCTGGTATCGGGGATCTCTCCATGCCCAGCACAACCTCTTCTCTGCTCGATTCTGGTTTCCGCCAGAGCTGCAGTGCACGGTTCTGGGTAAGCTAGGGTTCACCTTGTCGCAGAAGTGTCCCTCCTCAAGCTCACCCCTGAGTTTACTTTCTGGCTCAGGGCCTTGTCCAATGCTGGGAAGCCTGTTTGGCCCATGAACAAAAGCAGGCTAAAAACACAGGCGAGCTAACACCCCATAACACCCCTCAGCCAACGGGGGACGGGAGCCCACAAGTAACTGGACAGTTCTGGAGATGATCTGTGTGCTTCTCAGAGGTCAAGGCATAGGGACCTTGAGGCTACTCCATATGTTGGCTGGCCCCCTTTCCTTGCTTGCTGTCCTGTACCATCAAGCTTTCTGTTCTTGGAGAAAACCTTTATCAAGACAGTGAGCAACCCAGAAGAAATTTCTTGATGGAAGACTCCTTCTTTCGCTGGCTCTGACCCTGATTCCTGGGGCTTCTTGTCCAACAAAACCCCATCTTAGCTTCCAAGGGATCTCTGAGGTGTGTGCGAAGCTCTGCAGAAGAGAGTCATTCCGGGAATTATTTCCTGAAATTAAACTCCTTGGTCCCTGAGGGAAGGAAGGAATGGGGCCCAGGGATGCTGGGGTGGGGTGGGAAGTTGTTGGGGGTTTGATGGGAAAGCCATTTTGCCTTAATTGCATTGTGCACATTAAACCAACAACTACGGGAGCAAAGGCGGGGGCGTGGGAGGAGGCAGAGTGGAAAAATGGCTGGAATGAGCTGGCAGGGGGAGGGGGTGGGTCTGAGGATTCGGGGGGCATAAGGGATTGGGGTTTAGGGATCCCTTGGCCAGGCAAGGACATCCCACCCACCCCCGCTTACCAACTGGAGTGTTGAGAAGGTAGTAGGTAGATGGTAGGGGCTGGACTGTGTTGAATTGACCTTCTACTAAGGCCAGGCACTGTATCAGGTGCCGTGCCGGATGCCACTCTCTCATAAGCTGCTTCATATGCACCACCAGATGTAACTCCTGCAGCAAGCCTGTGAGGTGAGCACTATTGTTGTTCTAATTTCCCATGAGACAACTGCACAGAGAGGCAAGTAACCTGCCCAAGGTCGCACAACCCCACCCACTCCAGCTGGGGATGGAGCCCGATCTCTACAGACGGAGCCCCATCTCTACAATTGGAGGGAAATGGAGGCCAGACCCGTGATGAGGGACAGAGAAGCCATTTTGGAGAAGCCCTGGGCCCTTGATGCCCATGGGTGGAGGCTAGAGAGCTCTAATAGGATCCGAGGCATCAGGAGGGCTTCCTGGGAGAAGAGAGGAGGGACCATGATGGGCCACTTTCCCTCTCTGAAACCAGGATGTCTAATCTGGAAAACAGGTAGTGGGGTATCCCTCTGCTCCCTCCTTCTAGCGGTCCCTGGGAGGATCTGGGAGCTCCATGCTGTAGGGCGGGGGGACCTCCGAAGGTGCGCTGAAGGATGATGAAAATTCTCTCTGGGAAGGGCTCAGGCTAGCAGGAAGCCAGAGAGGGAAAGGTCACTGTCTGGGGGAGCACAGGAGGGTAACTCTCTCTGTTAGACCTGCCCAGGACTCCTGGGGAGGAGCTCTTGGGACCAGAAGTCAAATGGGCAAGGCTCTCAGTTGGCAGGGCTGGTGAATCAGTCGGACGACATGGCCCTCCCCACCGTGCCCATGGCAGGTCAGCCACTGCCCTCACTGAGGCCTCAGACTCTGGGCAGCTCTGCCCCAACCTGGCCATCCTACCGGCTGGATGCTTGCACGGTGTGCCCGCCAGGGCCTGTCTTCCAAGGTCCAGAGCTTGACCACTGGAAGAGCCCCTTCTGGATCTCAAGCCTCCAGCCAAACTCCCAATGTCCCCTCATCAGAATTTCACATGACCTAAGTGTCCCAAATCCTTACTGAGTAGGCCACGATCTGAGCGTAGCTCCCAGGAGTCCAGCGTCAATGATCAGCTTGACAAATGGCAGTGAATGAGACCTCCGTCAGGGCCCTAGTGTGCGACCCGGTCTGCAGGGAGTCTGTGACCAGGGTCAGGGCTCCCTGTGCGACCATGTTCAGAGTTCAGCCTGGGGCTGCTGTCAGAAGTGCATGTTTCCAGGAACTGACTTTCCTTGAAGCCAGGTTCCAGGGGCTCAGGGACAGCCTGCTGGGAGCAGCAGCAGGTCATCCTTAAGGGAAGGGGCTGCGGAGTCCAGATCCTGGGAACAGCCCAGTGCCAGGCTGGGTGCGGATCCTGGCTCACCACTGGCCATCTCTCACCCTGGGGAGCGTCCTGAGCCCCTAACCTGCAGTGACTCTGGCAGCGAGTTTGGGCCATGTGCCTCGTGGGCTGGGAAGGGTGAATGAGATGACAAGCAGCGAGCTTGAGGCTGACACACAGTGAGTGTCAGGAAACATTAGCCTCTGCTATACACACACCTGCCCCTGCGTGTCCTCGGGGTTCTGCAGGCTCTGGGGCTCGCCGCTTTATAGCTGGCCCCAACACTGCCCTCCTGATTCAGAGGAGGCTCAGAGAGTCAAAGGGACCAGGCTCCCTGCTCCTTCATGGCCAAGAGAGCCCTTGGGTCCCCGGGGAATTTAGCTGGAGGCAGGATGGCTTGGGGTAGAAAAGGTTTGGGGAGAGGAGTCCCACCCCTTTGACAACCCGTGACTTTTCTCAGAGGTCTCTGGTACTCTGCTTGGCTGCTGCCTGGGTTCTCTGGGGGACAGACCAGCCCTGCAGTCCTGGACTTTCAGTCCCAGATTTGAGGTGAGGACCGCAGTCTTCTAGACGGCAGCGTGCTGAGCTCCCTCCTGTCTGCCCTGTCCCACCTGTTGCCCTCTCCCTCCCAACAGCCCCGTGGCCCACTTCTCAGCCCCTCCATCACAACGCTTCAGGGAATTTTGGCTTCCTCTTTCCTCCTCTCTCCTCCATTTGGATGTCTTCAAAGATGACAAAATTCCAATCACCAGCCAGCCTTCCCTGCCCCGTCCAACAAAACTGATCATCTGTTCTCCATTTTCCAAGAGGGGAAAAGGAGACAAATGCACTGAATGGCAATGGGGCTGTAAGGATGAGACAGATGGGTTGGCAAGGCAATGCTGTGAGAGGCAGGAACGGGCTGGGGCTGGGGTGCTCCTTTGGGACCCTGGCCACTGATCTCTGATTGGAGAGGAGCCGTCCTGCCAGAAACAAAGGATAAACTCAGGAACCTTGGATCCCCCCACTTCCTGTCCTAGGACTCCAGTCTTACCAGGGAGGCATCGTGGATTCCAATCCAGACTACTGGGGAGCAACCCTGGCTGGTGCTGTATCTTCCAGGCTGAGTGGCCTTTGGCAAGTTACTTAACCTCCCCATGCTCTGGTTTCCTTATCTATAAAGTGGGCTGTTGCTAGGAATAAATGAGCACTGGGCACAGGACCTAGAACACGGTAAGTTCCACATTATTGTCAGCTATTACTTTCCACACTAGTAGACCCTAGACATTTTTTTTAAAGATGTTATTTATTTATTTATTTATTTATTTATTTGAGAAAAAGAGAGAGTGCGTGTGCATGAGCTGGAGGGAGGGGCAGAAGGAGAGGGAGAAGCAGACTCCCCGCTGAGCACGGAGCCTGAGACACACCGGGCTCCATCGCAGGACCCCAAGATCATGCCCTGAGCCGAAAGCAGATGCTTAACCTACTGAACCACCCAGGCGCCCCAACCCCAAACATTTTTGACAGCTCACTTCTTTTTTTTTAAAGATTGATTGATTGGACAGAGAGAGACACAGCGAGAGAGGGAACCACAAGCAGGGGGAGTGGGAGAGGGAGAAGCAGGCTTCCCTCTGAGCAGGGAGCCCGACGTGGGGCTCGATCCCAGGACCCTGGGATCATGACCTGAGCCGAAGGCAGACGCTTAACGACTGAGCCACCCAGGCGCCGCTGACAGCTCACTTCTATCAGTAAAAACTTTAAGGACCTCTCTAATATATAGCGATATTAATTCATTTGTAAATTATATGTATATGCTTCTGTGCTAATACACTCTGTATATTATAAACATATACAAAACAGTAATTTTAAAAGGGTAAGTTAGAAAACCAAATGTCAGTAGAAGCTCTAAGACTTTCTTCCCACATGCCAGTGGCTTCTTCTATGCCCCCACGGGGGCAGGCATGGTACTTTGGAGACCACTTCATGCACTAGCAGCCTGCGTAAATTGTACCGATTTGGGCAGCTTCAGAAAAGCTTGTGCCAGGCTGACATGCGAGGAGAAGCTCCGGGGCCCCCATGTGGGAGCCAGAGAGTGCTAATGTGGGTGATTAAATCATTTGCAATAATCCATTTGGAACCGCAGCCGTGTCTAACATGGGGACTGATGACTGCTTCACAAATAGAAAGGTGGCCAGGGAGGCAGTTGGCGGGACGTATTGCAAGGGCACAGGGTAGGCACGTGCAGACTCACCCTTGCCACATACTCAGTGTCCCTGCTGCAGCGAACCCACCAGGCTCTGTGCTGGCCCGGTGCAATGGTTCAGTGTGCCCCTTTCCTGCCCGAGGGCACCTTTCCTCTTCTGCCCCTGAACCAGCCCCACCTCTTCCAGGAAGCCCTCCATCCTGGTCTTTTTTTCCCCTTAATCTCCCCTTGGAACAAGTCCTCTTAGGCCTCCCTCTCTTCCTCTCTCCCTCTGTTTCTGTCATCAGATAGCGGCTGTGCGCCCAGCCTGGCGATGGTCTGTGTCTGCCATGCAAAGCACACTTGTTGATTTTGCTCTCCTTGCATCAGCTCCCGCTTCTTCTGGAAACCACACCATCTTTTCCTTTTCCAAAACCTCCCTTCTTTCAGTATATGAGGTCTGGGTGGGGTTGACCTCATCCCCATGGTTCTAAGAATGGGTACATCACCCAGGCCTAGCCAGAGTCACTGTGGTGGTCATGTGATCCATCCCAGGCCAATGAAATCCTGCTCTGGGACGTTCGCTGGAACATTCATTGAAATAGAAGGGTCCTCCACTACAATTGCTAAGCTAATGGAATATAAACTGGGGACTGCTGAGGACGACAAGGGAGTTGGCAGAGAAAAGCATATGGACTCCTGATGACCTCAGGTGAGCCCCTGATTCAACTACCCCTGAAACTTATTCCTTTATGTGAGCTGGTAAATTCCTTTTTCCATGCCTAAGCATGGAAAACCTTTCTAAGTTTTTTTTTTTTTTAATAAGATTTTATTTATTTATTTGAGAGAGAGAGAAAGAGCACGAGAGGGGGTGGAGGGGCAGAGGGAGAAAGAGAAGCAGATTCCCCTGCTGAGTAGGGAACCCAGCATGGGGCTCGATCCCAGGACCCCGGGATCATGACCTGAGCTGAAGACAGACACTTCACTGACTGAGCCACCCAGGCGCCCCTGTTTTTGTTTTTTTAAATCAAATGTACCTGACAGTTGTGACCAAAACGTTCACAACCTCCTGTGATAATTGTAATATTCTCCTAGCTGCTCCCCCTGCTTCTACCCCTGCCTGCACCAGCCTGCTCAGCACCCTGTGTCCTCACTGTGGCCCCTACGGCCCTCGAAGACCTCTCTCCCCTTACCAACCGGACAGCCCCTCCTGGCCCTTTCCTCTTCCTTCATTCTGTCCCAGTGAAACCAGCCTCCTTGCTGCTTCTTGATAAATGCTTTGTGCACCGAGGCATCTAACACACGGCAGGTGCTCAGTAAACAGTAGCTGGATGTACTGTCCTGTGAGGCTGAGCCCTGTCTCTCTCTGGCCTAGACCCCCAGGAGAGGGGCTAAGGGCTCCTTCTCCTCCATCTCTCCCACTGGTCAACTCATCAAGTTAATGGCTGGCTTCCTTCCATCCTGCATTCTTTTTCACAACCCCTATCACACTGATAATTACTTGTGTGTGCCCGGTGGGAGGTGTCTATCCTCCCCATCACCTAGCCCCTGCCTGATACATCCCAAGTGCTCAAAACAAGTTAATGAGGCTCCAAACAGCACTGGCCAAGGCAGCCCCTTCCAAGGTATCCCAATCAGTTTTGAAAGAGCAGGCAGTTAGTTGGCTTCTAATTACCAGCCTCGCTGTGGACATCCTCAGAAGATGCCTCTTTCCTAATTAAAACAGCAGGGTGGATTGTAGGCTCTGGGCAGCATCCTGTTCCTCTCCTGGTAGGAGCCAGAGGCAGGCAAAGGTGTTTCATTAGAAAAAAGCTGGGGAAGGGGGCTGGTCATGGTGCCCACCACCTCCTAGAAGAATTATTTGGAGGCCGGCAATTTAGACGCACGATGAAACAGCAACGGAAGAATGAAACAATGAAGTCCCCGATCTGTCTCCCCATCTCAGGCCCTGGCTACTCCTCCTCCCGCCAACTCCCTCCAGCATAGCCGGAGACTCCAGCTAAGAGGCAGCTCGGCAGGCGCCTGCTCAAGCGACCTTTGGCTTCCTACCCTCGCCGGGCAGGGAGGTGGTGGCTCAGGGATGCGCCTGGGACTGTGGGGAGCCCTGTCCCTCCTGGAAGAGATGACATCTTGACCCAGATCAGCCAAACTCAAGGTTTGGGGGTTTATTTGGCTTGTTGCAGTTGCCCGCTGTGACATGGCTCACTTCTTACATTCCTGTAGCCATTCTCCCCTTTTTTTCTCAGTAATAGAACCTCAGTTTTATTCCAGGTAGCAAGATACCCAGTTAAAAGACTTCCCAGCCTCTCTTGCAGCTAGAGGTCACCAGTGATATATAAACAGAAATTGTAGGGTGGACTTTCAAGAATATTCCTTAAGAGGAAGGTAGACAGATGACACATAGCCCTTTTACCCTGTTTCCCTGATTTCTGCTTCTTGCCTGGAATATGGATGTGTATTGGGGTGCAAGCAGCCATTTTGGGCCCTTGAGGATCAATGCTATATGCTATGGATGGTGTGTCAAAATATAGAAGGAACCCAGATTCCTGGTAATCATGAAGCTGCCACACCAACTCGATCTGCTTAAATCCAATCTTCTTTTTTGAGAGAGAATAAATGTCTAATTTGGTTAAATCATTGTTTCTGTTACCAGCGGCTGAAAGCAAATCCTAACTAACGCACAGGCCCCTTTGAGAATGTGACAAAAATGGCACTCTGTTCTATAGGCGCACACACCTGCAAGTAGGCACAGGTATTCTGTGCGGTTTTGCACTATTTTGCACACAATTTCTGCGGGAAAGAAGCAATCACGGATATTCTCTAAGTAAGGAGTTCAACCATCTCCTTGGTCCACCACCTCAAACTTTACTGTGGTTCACTATTTCTGGGGCCTTGGGGTGCAAACCCATGATCTGGCATCTAGAATTTGCATTATTGACAGCCTTTTTGCTTCTAGTTCTGGTAGATCAAATTTCTGCATCATTGAGTAGAAGAGAACCCAGGACCCACCCTCGCCAAGTCCTAGGGGAAATCAGACTTACACAACATGGTTTATTACCAATGCAGACAGGAGAAAATCTGGGTCCACGGAGGGCCATCACCCGGAGGTGCTCTAGATCTCAGAGGAGGTGGTGGCCTCTGGGAATTAGAGGCAGTTTCTTGGAGGAAGAGGGAACCCTGGAACTGGAAAGGCCAAATGAGGCAGCAAGCCTCGAGAAGGAGAGATACAAAGGGGAGAGAGGCCCCCCCAAAGGCAGATGCCAATTAACACTTAGTGCTGAGGGGACTTTGACCTCTGTGACTGCAGGGAACTGAGCAGGAGGAAGGCCCTTACCTGAAAGTACAGATGTCAAGGTCACACCAGGTCCTGGAGGGAGACTGAGGAGTGTGAGCTCACAATCTCTCTGCCTCTGAGCATCAGGGAGAATCTCGCCCTTGGGCCTGGCTGGTGGGACCTGGGGCCGGAGATCTTCTGGGCCATTCTGGATACTGGATAGTCTCCATACTTCACGCCCTGTACCCAGGGCCTCTCTGTGGCCTCTCAGAAAGCTGACGGACCCGGTCCCAATTCTTTGCCCACCCCGCTTGCTGTCAGTGCCTCTGGAGCAGGGCAGCCGGGGACCTGAGGAAGCAACCCTGCATGACCTGGACCACCCTGACCTTTACCTCCGGGCCTGGCTCTGTCACCGGTGCCTTTGCACACTTGTCTTCCACCCACAGACACCCCACCCCCCGCCCCGGGGCTCTCCAGTGCAACTTTGGCCAGCTCAGAGCCCTCCTCCCATGGCTCACTGCTCTGAAAAGTCCTCCCCCCCTCAGTTGCTTTCCCTCCTCCACGCCGCCGCCCCTCCAGCCCCTGGGTGACAGAGGTCAGAGAGACATAAACAACCCACGGTTTCCAATTAATTTTTAATTGCAACCTGAAATTCTTAATTGCAGCCGGAACGCTCTTGTGGGTAGAAGGGTGATGGTGGAGGTGGGGGTGACCCCGTTCGAGATGCTGGCCCCCCGCTGGACCGCGCACAGAGCCAGCCCAGCAGGGGGCCACGGGGCAGCGGGAGCTTGGTGGGACACTCTGGCCAGTCACCCCAGAAGGCCAGGGCAAGGCGGTTACACCTCCGGCCTTGGGCCTGCCCCCCCCCTCGGCAGCAGGAGGCCTGCGCTTTGGCCTGGCCTCTGGGGACGGCTGCCTGAGATTTGTTACGGCCACAGAGGGTCCTGACCGGATAGTGCGACAGGCTCCACTACTGGAGTGAGAGCCCTCTACTGGAGTAGGGTCCAGAGATGGAGGCAGCTTCCTGTGGTGGCAGGCCTGGGGTGGTGGTGGTGTCGGGGGGGGGTTCCCAGGGAGCCCCCAGCCCTGCACAGGCGGCATAGGTGACTGAGGAGCCCTGGAGGTCGGAGCCCAGGCCATACTCACTTGGGGGGTTATAGGCAGGGCAAGTTGGAAGTGGGATGACCAACTCTCCTGGTTTGCCTGAGACCCATGGGTTTCCTGGTACATGGGATTTTTGGTGCTAAAACTGGGACATTCTCTGGCAAATGGGGTGGTGGGGAGTTAGTCACCCTGGTTGGAAGCAATTAGTCCCTTTGACACAACTAGCTTTGGAGAGTGCACAGCTACCCTCAAGCTCTTCCTGGGTGGTAAGGCCTCCTAACTATAGGAGGGAGGGGCTCCCTCTTCTCCCACTTCCAGCCCCTTGACCTTTAGGGGCCAACACTGTGACATACAGGGTCTGTTGGTGCCACCGGGATCCTTAGCTAAATACACTCATGCCTTCTGCCTGGCCAACCATATCTCACCCACATAGTATGTGAGACAGACATCAGGCAGCTAGTTATTTGATCTGGCAGAAGGCATGTGCCTGGTCTGAGCCTCAGTTTCCCCATCTGCCTTCCTCCTCACCCAGGAGTGGCCCGGACCAGGTAGGGTTATGGCTGGGAGGGGCCAGGAACAGACAGAGCCTCTGGCAGCCCAACAGGCGGGAGACCTCGGAACGTGGAAGGGACCGGCCCCGCCTGTTGCAGGAGCAGCAGAGCCAGCAGGGGTCCGCCTGCCCCTCCCGGGCTGCATTTGCAAGCTCTCCAGGGAAGGCAGCTGGCTCTCCATAGGAGCCATTACCTGACACCTGACAGCTAATGACAACAGAGAGCCGGCAAGTCGGCTTCCCTCCCCAGGCTGGCAGGCACGCCTGCTAGGTGATGCTTGGGGCTGCCCGCAGGGGTGTGAGCTGGGCGGGGTTGGGGGCAGAGACTGGCTGCAGTGGGGCAGGGGATTGGGGGCTGGGAGGATTCTGAGAATATGGGTTTTTCTGGGAATTTGGGGAAGGGTCCCTTGGGCAAGTTCTGCCTGGTAACCCAACTCTGGCTCCCTTTCAGTCACTCATTCATTCATTCACTCACTCATTCATTCAACAGAGGCCTCCTGAGCAGCCACCCCCTGCAGGCCCCATTCTGGTCCCTGGGGGCGGGGGGGTCTGAGGAAGGAAACAGACCAAAGCCAGAATACCTGTCCTCAGAGCTTCTCCAAGTAAAAGTTTCCCCTGTAGCATGGTTCCCAGATCCCCCACCCCTGGCCAGGCCCCCTCTCTAGAGCACGCCCAACTTCTCCTTCTCCGGTCCAGGTCCACAGCGGGGCAGATGCAGCGGCCTGGGGCCCAACCCAGCCAAGGGACCGAAGGGCTTTGGAGCCTGAGGAGAAAGACAGGGCCTGCCTACCCCTTGATGTCATTCCCTCAAATCTCCTTGGCCCTGAATGAGTCCCAGTATAGCCAAAGCTACTCCACCCTCGGCTGTAGCCCCTACCCCCGGGCTTACAAGGCACCCAACTACCCAGGAGCCTCTCTGGGATGCTCCAAGCTCCACATGCCATACCATCAACACTTACCTGTCCTGGTCCCTTCCCTCCAGCCTGGGAATCCATGGCCTCAAGAGGTTCCTGAAACAAGTGAACGTATATTCGTGATGTGGCCCTCAATACACATTCTGCACCTTCACGTGCCTCTAAAGCCCTGCCCTTGAGGAGCCTGGGGGCAAGTGGAGAGAGGGGCCTAGGTCCTCACAACAGGACCATTTGAACATTAAACCTGAGTAACATGGAACCCCTATGATACGGTTAGCACTTTACATAGATTACTCTTTTACTGTTCATAAGAACGCTAGGGAGTAGATACTATCATATTCCCATTTTACAGATGGGGACACTGAGGTGTAGGGAGCTTCCCTAACTTGCCCCTGATCGTCCAACTACGGGTGGGAAGCTTGCACATAAACCCAGGGTCTCACTGCTGAACCCACGCTCCGAAGGCCCACACTGGGCCCTTCTGAGACGCAAATAGGGCAGAGCAGGGCCGGGCTATGAGCACAGTTTCCCCTTCTGCAGAAGGCCGAGTGAAGGATGAGTATGGGGAGGACCTTGTGGTTTGCTCAGAAATGAAGAGCAAGGGCGTGCTCACGAAAAGGAATAGCAGGAGTGAAGGCCAGGAAGTGAGGACTGTGGGCAGGGCCTTCCCTGAGACGGAAGAGAACGCCTGACTGGTGGAGGTGGGGTGCTGAGGACCTACAGCCCAGTGCCTCACTGAGCTGGGCTGGCTGAGGCAAAGGGGAAATGCTGGCTCTTAAGCCGCTAAATTGGACGAAAGGTGACCTCTGCCTTGGACTGACTCTGGCCCATGAGCCTAAGAGTCTGGGAATAGTTGGGCCAGAAGGGCCTTCACAGAGCAGGTGGCCCAGTCTGCCCTGTACAGGTGGGAGATGGGAGGTCCGGGGAGGGGAGGGCAGCTCCTGGCCTCCCCACCTCCCTCTGCAGGTGTGTGGTCCTCCCAGGGGAGTGGCGGGCAGGAAAACTTGTCTGCTGTTTCCAAGCCTCTGGGAGGAACCAGCTCTGGGCTCTACTTCGTCCAAGAATTCTCTCAAGGTCGGCTGCACCCGCTGACCTCTCGCTTCCCTGAGCGGCTCTTGGCCTGTCTGTTCTAATGAAGTCAACGGGATTAGGTGAAAGCAGACTTTCTCCCTCCATCCTTCCACAGGCACGCTGCTTCTCTCCCTGTCATGCTTCGAGCTCCCCAAGGGATGAGCCCAATCCAGAGCAATCAGGCTGGAGAAGAGAAGGCCACCAAGCCTGGTCTATAGGGGAAACCACAGTAGGGCCCCTCCGCCCCTATCCTGCCTGCCCTTGTCACCTGTATGGACAGAAAGACAGCTTCGGCCCCTGGAGTCAGATGACCAGGCTTTAGGTATGAGATTAGGTGCCTCTTCATCTCCATGTCTTTGTTCCCCACCCCCACCCCAAGGCCAGCCTCCTCCCAAGCCCTTAGTGGATCATCTCAAAGTCAGACGAGCCTCTGACACACCCCTCCCGGGGCTCATCCAGCTTCTCTTGCATGCCTTCAGTGACAGGCTGCTTACTCTCTGTATCATCACTTTATTTCCTGCCTGGCCTGGTCAGAATTTGTGTCTTTTTGTTTTGTTTTGGTCAGCAGTGCCTGGTGCCGGAGGTCCTGACACCACGCCCGAAGCTGGGTGAGCAGCACAAAGGCTGAGCCACCCATCGTCGGCCACCTGGGCCTGGGACCAGCCTTTTGTTCCACTCTGGCTATTGGTTCTTTTGTCTGGGGTGGCTTTGCCTCCCCGCCTGCCCTCCCTCCCTCTGCACGAATTTTCTTCTCCTTCTCCCTCTCCCCCCACTTCCTTGTATCTAAGGATTGCATGAGTCACTTCACTTTGAGCTGCCAGATGTCGGATGCGGTTGGGCTCAGAGTGGAAGCCAATTTTTTCCCTTCACTCAAAGAGAGCTCAGGGCTGATGAAAGCCCCCAACAGTGTCATCCCGGATTTTTCAGGAGGGTGGGGTTAGCGGCCCTCTGCTAGCGCCCCTTCTCGGGTGTTCCTGCCTGCCTACCCTCCACTCCTAGCTGGGGAAGGCCACTTGTCCTTGTGCTGGCACCAGGCAGGGGGTCAGGCCGGCCCCAGGCCGTCCAGGGCCTGCTCAGTCAGCGCCTGTCATCCAGCCCCTTGGTGTTCTGGCCTGAGCGGAGCCCAGGGCTCCAGGCCCAGCCCTACGCTGCCCAGGGAATTTTCAATGGGAGCTCCATGCTGGGGCTGTGGGGAGACAGGAAAAAAGAAATAAGGCCCTCGCCTTCAAGGAATCGGCAGTCTGTTTAGGGAGACAAGATTCATACAAACAGTGGTTCACGTTTTCAGCCTGGATCGTGCTTCTGCTTCCACACACGCCCTCATTTAGCTCTCCGGTGCTTCAGCGTGGTGGCGTTCCCTTCACTCTGCAGCTGGGAGAGCACGACTCTCAGAGGTGATGGGCTTGTCCGAGGTCCCCTGGTGGTGCTGGTGCAGCTGAGCCCCACCCCAGGTCCATCAGGCCCCAAGCCCCTCTCTGTGGCCAAGTGGGAGTTGGGGAGGCTTTCTTAGTTTGGGTTCCCTTGAAAGCAAAACTAGAGACCAGGACTTGGGTGATAGTGGTGGATTTGGGATGTGTCTAGAAGCAGGAGGGAGGGAGCGGGGTGGGTGAGAGAGGGGAATAAAGAGCATTAGCAGAGCAGCCAAGATGGGGGGGGGGCGAGTGGGCTCTATTTCCCCAGGTCCTCTGGAACCATTTGCCTGTAAGACGGAAGGCTGAAATAGTTATCCACTGGCTCCCAACCCCCCTCAGTGGGGGGTTGTCCTGGCAGGGTGTTGACCCCTCCGCCCTCCTGGTTCACAAGCCCTATGGGCCCCGGTGGCACCAGAAACAAAGTGGGAAGACTGGCGGCAGGTGTTCGAGGTGGGTGCTGAGTTTGCATAGAACCGTCGCCCCCCCACCCCCCTCCCCGAAGGGCGGCGGAGCCAGAACGGGCTTCTGCTGCAGGGGATTATGTGCATTCGGTTATGGGCAATACGCAAGGTCCTGCTCAGCGACCTGAGGGCAAGCTTTATTGGGCAGCTCCTGGCGCGTGCCTAGCCGGGTGCCCTGAGTGCATGGAGAGAGAAGAAAAGACAGCAGGAGGGAAGAAAAGACATCTCCATACTCCTAATTCACTTCACTATGGCCAGCAGGAATTGCCTAAAGGTCCTCCCATCCTGCTGGCTGGCTGGCTCCTTGAGGCCGAGGGACGGTCTGATCTGCCTGTCCTCAGCTTCCACACAAGGCGCTGCCCACAGTGCTGGCGTCCCAGCCTCTGCCCTGGACTGTGGGTCTCCGGGCTCATCTCAGATGGTGCTGGGCCTTCAGTGGAGCGAGAAATGAAGGGAGAGCCTCCCCTCCCTAACTGACTAGGGCCTCCGACTCATAAAACCCGGGGTTCTCTCTCCCGTCCGCCCCCCACCCCCGCCCTCCCTCTTCCACTTGATTACTTATCTCTGGAATGGAGTGGTTTCACCTGCCAAGTGTCTGGGGGAAAATATCCCGTGTAAGAAAGACACATTCCTTCCATAAACTTGTACTGGGTTTTTGATTGTCTCCCATGAAGGAAGAGATGGATCTTCTAGTTTGTGTTTACGACTCTGTAGCTGGAAAAAAAAAATCAATTATCTCGCTCTATATTTTTTTTTTGGCCAAACTTCCCCCTGGCAGCCTTTCGGCTGGGCCAACAGGCTGATGCCCAGAGCTCAGGGCTGGAGGTTCCTCGGCTGTGTGCAGGCAACCGGGAGGAGCCAACAGCCTGAAGCTGGCTGTGGGCCTGGTGTAGACTGGCACAGGAGGGGACCTCTCATCTCTGCTCGCCTCCCAAGCCAAGTCGGCTCCAGAAGGCAGGGGCTGGCTGACAGAATGTGGCAGTGCTCCAGGCAGAGGGAAGGTTGGCCAGAAGGGAAACAGAGGCCTCCTCCACCAGGCCCAGTGCAGCTTCTGAAGGGGGCCATAGGGACCTCTCCCCTGTCAGCCAGACACAGAAGCTGCTGCCACCTCCTACATGAAGCCTTCCTAACTGCACAGAATAAACAGAACCCTTCGATCACTTAGTTTCCTTGCTGGAACCTCTGTCCAGATGGCTTTGTGTGTGTTGTGGGGTCATTTGGAGTCATGGTTGCCTGGTGGTTTGGAACAGAGCACCCCCATCAGAACATTCTGGTTCAGATTCTATCTCCTCCCTTCCTCACTGTCTGACCTTTGGCAAATGACTTAACCTTTCAGAGTCTCAATTTCTTCAACTGCCAAATGAGGAGTCTTTTAAGGATTAAATGAGACCACCCCCTACCCCGCAACTGTCCTGCTTTATTTTTCTCCATAGCACTTGCCACCATGTAACATCCTATCATGAAGGTTGCTCATGAGCCTGGGAGCCCTTTGGGGGCAGGGACCATGTCTTGCCATCCCAGGGTCCCAGGGTCCCCAGTGCCCTTGTTCATAATGGGCCTTCTCGGGATCTGAAGCGGCCAGAATCTTTCTTCGAGATGCCAGAGAATTGATGCCTTAGGCTTATGTCTGGCAGACATAGCTTGATTTCTGGAAAGTGACTGTGGGCCAGACCCAACCCCGTTGAGCCTCACTTTTGACATCTGTAGAATGAGCGTGAGTGGAGATCGTGACTAGAAGAGAGATTTTGGGCCAGAGGTGCCCTCCGGCAGCCCCTTGAGGATACCTCTACCTTTCCTTAGACCTTTTCTCACCTTGTATTTTGTCTGATCCTTGTGACAGATTTGTGAGAAAGCTACCAGGAGCTATGATGTTCACTTTAGAGATGAAGTAACTGAGGCTAAGAGACAAAAACTACCCCAGGAGGTCCCCTGGCAGCCTGGGGTGAGAAAGACCAGGACTCAGGCCCGCGGGGTCAGCCAGGCACCAGCTCGGGGAGGAGGGTGTCTCAAGGGCTGTAGCAGAGCTGGGGGGGTGCTGGACCTGCTGCCCGCCTCCCTGCTGGCCCCCCGCTCAGGGCGTGCTGTCTCTTCCCCTCTGCTTTTTAATTGCTTGGAAACAGAGCTGACGGCAGTAGGAACAGCTCAGCCGCTGCTGGTCTCATGACTGGATGCTTTTGTTTGTTCACAGAATCATATTTTTACACTCTAGCTTCTGCTAATTTATGCCATAGCCTGAGCTCTCCCTTGCTGAAGATCAAGTCTTGGGGAGGGGGGAGTCAATTCCTGGGTTGATTTAGTCATCTTGGAGCCTATCAGAAGCCAAGCAGGGGACAAATTAACAACAACAAAAAGTAATAATAGCCAGGCTCAGTGTTTATTTTCTGGCGGTACCCTCCTCCATGGGCCCGCCATGCTCCCTTAGCACGTCCACTGAGGGAAGCTTCGCTGGGAAAATTAAACAGCTCCTTATTTAAGATGGAGCAATTAACCTGTGCCGGTTGGTGCTCAGCACCTATGGGGGCTCATCCCAGCTCCGCTCCAAGGGGAGAGGAGGTGGGGAAGCCTGAGAGCTTGCCTCCCAATGCGCGCGCGTGCGCACACACACACACGGAAACCACAGCCTGTTCCATCTCTCTGTGTGAAATGAAGTTTAGGTACAGAGCTGAAACATCCTGTAGGAGATTGGGCTCACTTGGGAGCAATCAGGGAGGGCTTCCTGCAGGAAAGGCTCTTTGGATCTCAGAATGGGAGGGGGGAGTCTGACTCTGACCCATAATAGGCCAAAGGTAGAAATGGATGCGGGGCTGCTGTGAAAGGTAGAGAAGCCCAGTGAGTGTGCTGGGGACCCATTTTGGAAGCCTACATTGTTGCCTAATCTCTCTTGAGATGGACTCTGCCCTGGCAAGTAAAGTTTGAGAAAAAAACATTTGTATCTACTGCAAATAAACCAGGGTGGGAGCTGATGAGAGGGTGTGGGAGGAGACCCCAGCTCCAGAAAGCCCCTGCACAGGAGGGAATGGTCTCTTAATTAGTAACTGAAACAGGAAGGGCCTAAGGAAGGCCCACAAAGGTCAAGGTCATGCATACCAGGTCATGAGAGCAGGGAGAAGAGGCAGAGGAGGCAAGGGGAGAGGGAACCAGCCCTATGCTCGGTGCTGCAGGTGGTAGGTGTTCCACACAGGTTAGTTCTCGGCTCTCCCTTTATTTCTTGTGGCATATACGGTTGCCTTGTCACGCCCTGTGCCCACCGGGGCTGCTCGTTCTGGTGGGCACAAATCTGGATTGCATCCACCCAGCCACCCATCCTCCCCCCCACAGTGTCCCATCCATCGTTCACCTCTTCCCTCAACCGCCCATCCATCTCCCCCAACACTTCACCACCATCCATCCACCCCTCCTCCCACATCCAGCTACCCACTCAGCCAGCTAGCCAGGCAACAGAAAGGCTGACGGGGAAGCACAGCACAGAGGCTCCTCGCCAGCATCCCGTCCGGCTGCCTGGTGGCCTTACCTTGTGAAGGTACGAAGGACCCGGCCACCAGCCTGGGGGCCGAAGCAGGAATCTGCTTTGGTAAGCTGGGTACGGGGAGATTCATCAATCTGTGACAGACTCCCATTTACCAAGCTCGCAGGGACTGATACTTATAGACACACCCTGATGCCAATTTATTGATTTATAATAAGAAATGCTACTCAGGTGGAGCAGATGTTTGCCTTGGCAGAACGGAGCCTCTCCCAGTAGGCAAGCTACATGGGAAGTCAAATTATCATCAAAAATGCTGGGTTAGTAATTCACAATAAGACACAGAACTTCTGAGGGGTCTGGGTACTTGCATACTCCCGGTCTGTCTTCTCTCACTAAAAGCAAGTGACAAGAGAAGATCATCCTCAGAAGACCCCTCAGTGAATCTGAATTAGAGAGGTGGGGCGGGGCGGGGGAGGTTGGCCTGATGCACCTGCCCCACCCTGGGATCTGATCTGTCTCAGGAACCCTCTACCCCAGGGAGCAGCAAACTATGGCCCGTGGGCCTAAACCAGCCCACTGACAGTTCTGGTACAGCCTGCGAGCTAAGAATGGTTTTTATGTCTCTAAATGATTGAGACAGAAGCAAAAGAAGAATAATACTTTGTGACGTGAAAATTATATGAAATTCATATATTAGCATCCTGACTAAAGTTGTAATGACACATAGCCCATCCATTCACTTCCTGTTATCTTGGGCCCACGTCCGTGTTAGAAGCACAGATCTGAGAAGTTAAAACAGAGACGGTGCACCTGCAAAGCCCGTCTACTATGTGGCCCTTTACAGAAAATTTGGTGGACTGCTGTTCTCAGCCAGTCCTCGCTCTCCTATGCCCTTTTTCTCTTTACCGAATTACTTGTCCCCCCCCCCCCCGACCCCAGCCCTGTTTATGAGGATGTTCAGAGATCATCTGGATCATGGAAGCTCTCCAAGTGGACCGGTAACGAATTTTCAGGCGCTCTTTTGGTTCCTGCGTGCACGTTGGCACACCATCACACTGCGTGGGGATGTTGTCTGCCTAGCCCCCAGCAGGTGCATCAGCACCTCAGTGCACTTGCTTTCATCTTTCCCTTCACCACCCGTTCACCCATTCACCCCCCAGCCTGCCATCCATCATCCCTTCATTTGCCTAAGCCAGCCTCCTTAGTCTGCCCATGGTGGCACCCACCTTTCCATCTCTGGAACATCCAACCAACCATCCACTTAGTCTCTGGTCTAATCAGGGAGGGTGTGGTGCGTGCACGTGTATGTGCATGTGCGTGTATGTGTGTGTGTGTGTGTGTGTGTGTGTGTGTGTGTATTGAGTGACTTAACACACTCCTATGTTTGAGACTTTAATCAGAGGTTAGAGGCCGGTGAGCAGGTCAAAGTCCCTGCAGATTGGGGCTCAGGTATCCTGAATAGGGCTAATTGTCTCCAGTGAGAATTTTCTCTAATTGAGAACAAACAGCACGCCATGACCCTGTGGCCTTGCTCTGCTTCGAGGCTGTGAAGTCTCGTCTGGAGTTCTTAGAGGCAGCTGTGTGGGAGAGAGAGGAAAGGAAAAGAGAAGGTGAGGGAGGGGAAGGGAAGAGGGAGCCAGGGGAGGGGGGTGGAGGAGAGAGATGTGCACCCTGTGGGAAGCATTCACAATGGGGCCCATTGATTTCCTTCTCCCAGGGCTCCTTTGTCCAGGCCCCGGGTGGCGTGGGCAGGCTCAGTCTGGCGGCGCCCAGGGCTGGTGTGGGCACAGCTGGGCGCTCAGGCAGCCAGGGCCCAGGGCACTACCTCCCACGGTCCTGCTGCGCAGCTGGGGACTTGGGTTTCTGGCTCCCCCGGAAGGGTTGGGGAGGATCTGTGCAGGATTCAGCTGAGCTTTAGGGACCCTCAGAATGACAGGCCCCTCCGAGGTGGGAGAAGGGGGGCTGTCTGCAGTCCGCGCCGCCAGTCCCGCAGTCCCCGGAGGCTAGCTCCGATCGGGCTCAGCTGGCTCCTGTTGGCCTCAGACACCAGACAGGGGGCTGGGGAGTGCAGACCACACAGGACTGCCTGGGAAGAGTGGCAACTGAACCCCAGCGTCTGAGACGCCAGTTTCGGTCACTGTCTCCTGCTCCAAACTGCCAGGAGAAAATGTGCCTGCCTTGCTTTGCCAGGTTTCCAGAGGCCATGGGCAGAAGGCCATAATGAAACCAACAAAGCAGAGAGAATAATCTTGAAAACAAGATGTCGACTCAAAGGCACAGTTATTGCCTTTCCGGCTACTGGCATAGACCTTTAAAGCTGGAAGCCCCTGCCTTTGCATTTTATGGAGGGAGAAGCCAAGGCCTCGGGTCACAAAGAGCTAGGTGGCATGGCCCGTACGGGCCTCGGGACCTCGAGGCCAGAGCTTTGTCTCTGTGGGAGGCGGCATAACGTAGCAGTGAAAACCTTAGGCTCTGATGTCAGAAAGACAAGCTTCGATGTCCACCTCCTTTCCTGGACAGGATGAGTCTCAAATGCCTTTATAAAATGAGAATGCTAAAAGGGGAACTGAGCTCATAGGTCGTTTGCAGAATAAAAGAGGCTCTCCTTATAAAGTGCCTGGCACATAGTAGGTGGACAATATGCATTAACTTTTTTAAAATCGCTCCTGTGCCTTAGACCTTGGGCTTAGAGAACGAACAAAATCCTTGTTGCAAAGAGTCCCTGGTTTGGTGGGGGAGAGGTACAGACACACCATTCAGAGGAATCAGGACAACTCGGCTCAAGACGTGGGTGTGGGGGGCGGGACGAGGGAAAGGGAATCGGTGGGCTTCTGGCAGGTGCACTAACCCCCGCAGGTGGAACAGCTGGGCATCAGGTGTGCAGGGGGAGGGGAGAACACTCCAGGGTCAGGGCGAGGCAGAGAGAGCTGGGAGACCCTCCTGGACGTGAGGCTGCTCACTGGATAGCCACCAGGGGGTTCTCCCTGCCAATTAAGGGTCCCCACTCGGCTTCCCACGGCCCCGGGCTCCTCACCGCCCTCCCTCCAGTGTGAGCTCTGGGAAAGCAAACTGGCTTAATATTTGCTGAAGCCAAACACCATTTTCTTCAGCAAATTTTCTGGTGGAAAAAAAATAATTCTGTAATGAGGCCCCAAGTTAAATAGACTGGGTGTTTGGAATTCTCTGGTTCCGCTCTTTGCCAGGAATGATAGGAGGATCAAGGAATTAGTTCAGGTAAGTGTATGAGGGGCCTTCTTCTCAGTGCCCACCTCCAGGAAGCTCCCCCAGCTTTCATCCTCATGGGCACACACATAGACACCCTCCTACCACCTACTGTCCCCGGTGATTCTACATTTGCCTCTGAGTACTCACGCACAGGCTCAGTCACACACGTACCTCCGAGCAAACGCAGGCTCCCAAACCGTGGTCATGTGCCATCACTTTTGCACACACGCACACATGCAGGCCTGCTCGGCGTGTTCCTTCAGGCTGCTGCTGTCTCTACGAACCTCCTGGTTGCCGGGGAACAGGAAGACTGGAGGACCTGGATCTAAGAGTGACCCCAGCCTGCTAGTCGTCACTCTGTATCACCCCACGGAGGGAAGGGCATGTGGATGCCCCCACCCACCCTGGGCAATTCTCTGAGCCCAGAGGGACTGGTGGGCACCGCTGTGATCCTAGGCTCACTCAGAGAGTGAGGCGGGGCAGCCAGGTACCTTCTGTGATCAGAGCCCTGGGGAGGCCCGAAGGTAGACAGTGGAGTGGAGTCCACGGTGTCTGGTCTGAAGGGGCCCAAAGACTAAATAATGGTGCTGCCAGGCCCCGCGGAGATGTAATCGGGTCTGACAGTCCTTGACTAATCTGTGTTGATCTTCCTCAAACCCCTGTCATGCCACCCACAGCCCCAGGCACTCCCTCAGCCCAGATGGACTCAGGAGAGGGAGGAATGAAGGCAGGAGCAGGGGCGGAGACCCATTGCCAGAGCCAGAGCAAGACTCCACGTCAGACACACGGACCTGAACAGGCTCTAGTTTCCAGAATTAAATCTGGAAAATCTGGACTCTGCCTATGGCTGTCTCCCTGTCTCTCCTAGTCTCAGAGATCTCTGCGAGTGGATGCACATCTCCCCTGCTCCAGGGTCAGAAAGCAGGGATTTCATGCATCTAGCGGGCACCGACTCGCACTCATCCCTTGACACCTCACGAAGCAGGCCGCTCCCAGGCTGCTAAGATGTGCTGGTTATTTTTGTGGGTGAAGGTGTGATGTCACAGGTACAGGCCCTTCCTGGCTCCCGGAGGGGTGGCGGCCAGCGGAAGGGGCCATGCTTGCTTCGTTCTAACGGCTTCGTCAGTGCTGGGCTCCAGGGTGACTATCAGCTTCTTCTCTCCAGTGCCTGCCCCTCCTGTAAGGGCTGTGGGGTGTGCCCACGCATTTCCTGACACTCCTGTATGCCTAGACCTGCCACGGTGCCCCGGGGACCGCAGACACCAAAATAAGGGAGCCTGGACCAGTTCGGAAGATGAGTCATTCCCGAAGATGCCCAACCCTGAAGGCCACAGGGATTCTGAAATGAGGCTTGTCTATAAGGGCACAGTGGTCAGAGGAGCTTAAGGATGATGCGGATTTGGACAACAGTAGGGGCCTCCTAGGTGGGGGTCGGCATAAACCAAGTCTCAGAAGCCAGGATAACAGCTAACATTTTCCTGAGGGCATTGTTCCAGGTGACTTTGCATGGCTAAACTTAGTTCATCCTTAAAATAACTGAGGCACAGAGAAGTCAAGAAACTTGCCCAAGGTCACACAGCTAATAAGTAGCAAGGCTGGGATTTGAACGCAGACAGTCCAGCTCCAGAGACCACACCTGTAGCCACTTTGCTCAGCTTTGCCTGCAGTTCCCTGAGTGGAGGGAGGGTTTGGGGCAGGAGCTGTAAAGGGACTTAAATGTCAAAGAAAGGACCTGACAGCCTATTTGTGACAGGGCAGTAGGAGGAGGGACAGCCCCTGTATGTCTCTGTACCCCTCCCGCACTACCCCCACGCCCTGCTCCTGCCTGCTCAAAGGAGGAGGGCATGCTCTAGGTGATCTAAGATCCCCATCGCTTTGCTGCCCAGCCCCTCTCCCTGCTTCCCCGGGACCTGCCAATTGCAGAAGCCCCTCATCCCCACTCTGGTCCCTACCCACAGGGACAGGCTATGACCCAAGCCCGGCCAATCAGCATCTTTCCCTGGGATGTGAACACTTAGAACCCAAGAAAGAGGGCCCTTTTCTTCCCTGCAGAGAGCTCTTGGCAGAGGGAAGGCTGGAGCCCACGTGCGAGGTTCCAGTCTACAGAGAAGGCGGGTGTGAGAAAAGGAGGCTGACAGCCTCTGCCAGCAGGGAGGAGAGGCCACAAGGGAGGCCTTGTGGTATAGGGTTCTCACACCTAGTCTCCCTGAGGTTTGCTGCTCCCCGGCCTTCCCCAACATTTGGTTTTGTGATTCGGTAATATCCCCTTTGTGCCCAATTGACTCAAATTGGGTTTCCATTATTTGTCACCAGGAGGGCCTCAAAGGGTAATACCTCCCAGACTCTGGAGGCGAAGAGACCTTTGGGAGCATCTAGTGAAGTCTCCATGTAGAACTTGGGGGGCCCTGATGGGCATCCCCTCACTTCTCCCAAGATGGGGGCTCACTGAGTATGCTCTGTGTCCAGGTCTGGCCTGGACAATGTAGGGGTCAGGGTCAACCCAGCAGAATGGAGACTGGACTGTGTAGAGGTATCACCCCCCAGAATGGGAGCCAGAGCCAAGCCCTACGCTCTGACCCCAAGCTGTCTGTATACACGCTTTAAGGGGGGAGAGTAAGACTAGTCCCAGAGGCCCAGCATCCCCTTGGCCTGGCCTGCTTGCCCCAGGTCTATACCTGGGAAAAAGCCTGGTCTTTCTCTGAGTGGAGGTGCCCATCTTTCCCTGCTGTTGACCACCAGCCCTCGCCACCAGCCCACCAGCAGAGCCTGCCTCCAGACGACTTAGGTTCTTGGAAAATAGCAACAGCACAACAAAACCTCAACACAGAATCATTGTAACCATCATTCTTTCCCTAGTGCTCGTCCTTCCTCCCAGGGTTCCAGAAGGTTCCTGGGGTTCCTTACGTGTCCAATAAGCTGCCCTCCGGTCCCCGTATCCCAGATGGCTCTGCTGCCTTGGTAGCCAGTTGCCCAGGTATGTCCTCACCTTCTGCCGTGTGCCATGCTGGTCCAGGTTGTCTGGCTGGTGTCCTTGAGTATATGCCCCCTGCTCCCTAGACAGTGGTCTTTCTGAGACAGATGCTGAAGCGACATGATAGGAGGCCCAGGCCTGGGCAACTCCATTTCCCAGGTCAGCTGCTACCCCAGGCCCTCTCTCACCCCTCTGCACTGAAAATTTCTCCCTCCCCTTAAAAATAGTTAGAAAAAGTCATTTCCTAAATCCCGAAGCACTTGAGCCTATGCCTGTTGGTGGGGATTTGGGCCTGCTGTATCTGGTTTGGGGCTCAAGCGGAGTGAGGTGAGGGAGGGGAGGGGGATGCCCTCGGTAGGCTCAGCAGCAGACCATGCAAGAGGAAGCTGTGTGATTCCCGCCACACTGCATCTCACGCTGGGGATCGGAGCTCATTCAAGAGTGGTTATGCCAGCAGAACAAATCGTGGCAACACGCTCCATTTGGCTTTTGGACTTAAGGTGTAGCCCAAAGGGCGACTGACAAATTAGGAATAGCTCTCCCTGGCTGCCCAGGTTTGGCTCCAGCCCTTGCTCATGCGCGTGTGTGTGCGTGCATGTGTGCATGCCCAAGTCCAGCATGTACTTCTGAGCACACATGTGCGCACAGCGTGTGTACATGCTAAGGCTTGGCTACATTTGCCCACATCTGCTCATGGCAAGGGCTAGTCTTCAGCGCAGCTGAGAAGTTTGAGGATTCTGGGGCTGGCCCTCCGCTCCGTTCGCTGGGCCCACCCCACTGCCCTTTCCTTCTGCACTGTTTCACCAGATGCCTCTCTTGACCGAGCAGTACCGAACTGTGATCTCCATCACAGGTTATAAAGAATACCATTTACAAGTGCAGCCTTGTCCTTGAGGCCTTATAAACCAGATGTGATGCCTCTCACCATCTCTGGAAGGTACTCTTTTAGTAAGAAAAATATTAAAACATCTGCACCTTATCTCTCGAATAAGCTTCTAACACTGGGGTGTGCTCCTCCAGGCTTTTATCAGCCTGGCCCCAATCTCACTTTCCTGATTCACCACAGCTTTCTAGACCCTTCTCCCTCCCCATATAGAGGGATAAAGGATGGACGAAGGCAGCCTGGGGCCCCGGGAGGACTGAGAGTTGAGTTTCTTCAGCTCTGGGCCTGTTCCTGCCCATAAGTACTTTTGTGACGTTGAGTCGCCCTTACCCTTCTCTGGACCTCAGTTTTCTCTGTAAATCGGGTGCATTAGATAACATCAAACTCTCAGCCTGAGGGACAGTCAGAACCTCCAAGGATGGCTCTGGAGGTTTACAAACAGCTTATTTAGTTCACCATGGCTCTGACTTGTTTGAAATCATTGTATGAGTTTCCTGCCCTAACAAACTGGCACGAACTGGGGGGCTTAAAATGACAGACATTTATTTACTCAGAGTTCTGAAGGCCAGGCATCAGGAATCAGTAATACGGGGCTGAAATCAAGGATTTCGGCAGAGCCACACTCCCTCCAGAGGCTCTAGGAGAGAATCCATTCCTTGCCTCTGCCGAATTCTGGTGGCTGCCACATTCTATGGCTTGTGGCCACGTCACTCCCACCTCTGCCTCCATGGCCACACGGCTTTCCCGCTGGGTTTGTCACATCTCCCTCTTCTAAGGATACATTTGATGTATGTAGGGTCCACCCAGAAAATCCAGGTTATCGCCCCTCTAACTTAACTTAGTCACATCTACAAAGACCCTTTTCCCAAATAAGATAACACTGGCTGGGGATTAATAATAATAATAATAATCCCGGGGATTATGTGGAGGCTACTGCTCAGCCTCCCACACCACAGAATGGTCTCCACTTACAAATGTCACTATCACCAAAGGCGAGTGTGAGGTCCTTTTATGTACTAAAGGGAGACAGGAGTTTAAAAGGGTTGAGAAATAGTGAGCAAAATGACCTGGCCCTAGGCCGATCCCTGCAATTCTAACTGCTGTGTGCTGGAGGAAACACAGGTAATTTAATTTCTTTCTTTTTTTTTTTAAGATTTTATTTATTTATTTGAGAGAGAGAGAGAGAAACAGCATGAGAGGGGAGAAGGTCAGAGGGTGAAGCAGGCTCCCCGCTGAGCCGGGAGCCTGATGTGGGACTCGATCCCAGGACTCCGGAATCATGACCTGAGCCGAAGGCAGTCGCTTAACCAACTGAGCCACCCAGGCGCTCAGGTAATTTAATTCCAACCAAAGCCAAGCACAAGCAAAGAGTGCGATGCATTTCCACAAGCCAAAACCGATCCCAGGCACAGAGTACTGAGGAGCCCCTGTGGATACAGTACTGTCTAGATCTATGAGGGTCTTTGACTTAGCTGAGGAACCCCCTTGCAGGCCCCACAGGCCACCGGTTCCTTAGCACATGCCGCCTGGGCCAGGCTGGTGAAGTGACCAGAGAGGTCATGGTCTCAGGCCTACTGAACACCCGGGGCTCTACACCCCTGCCTCAGTGCTCCTAGGTGGCCCAGGAACAGGAGCAGGCCCTCTGGGTCCTGCCCAGTTTATGCTCACTGCCCACTCTCTCCATGGGAAGATGGCCACCTCTGAAGCATTCCAGATGAGCCTGTAGAACCCCTGGGCCTGTCGGTCCCAATGAGGAGCCTAGCGCCATGGATCACTTGGGTCCCCCTGTTGTCCACACATCCCTGCCTGCAGACTCATAACCTGTAGGAGCGACCAGGGTGGGAAGTAGAGGGAGTTTGATGTCAGACACATTTGGACTCAAATCCTGGCTCTGTCATTGCTGGCTGAGTTTGCTTTGGCAAGTGCTTTCACCTCTCTGACCTAAGATTCACCATCTGTAAAGCCGGGACAATACCCCAAGGGTCGTTGTGAGAAGTAGTGAGGCTGTGCCCGGTAAAGAGGAGTCACTGGTGGGATAACATGGTGGCCTCTGCTCGGCACTATAGCAGGGGAGCCTTCCTCAGGAGAATCTGAGAGCAGGCGGGCACTGTGAGCGTGTCCGGTTGTACACAGAGCAGACAAGGAGAGAAAACAGGGGCTAGTGACTAACCCGAGGCCCCCGGTGACCAGGATGTTCACATACCCCCTCTGCCAGGAAGGATGCCCGAGCTCAGGAGGGCAGTGTTTGCCTACAGCCTCTCCACAGACTGTGGCAGGGTCAATCTCCTGACCTCAGCGGACAGTTCCTTCCAGGGCCCCGGGTAATGAGAACCAGGGACCAAAATGGGGAGCCCGGGGCTGTGGGCCTAGGGGGTAAGGGAAGGGAAAGCTGGGCCTGAGTGAGGGCTCTTGGCAGGGCTGCCTGGGGCCAGCTCGCAGCCCAGCCCAAGACCCAGCGAGGCTGCCTCCTCCTTGCCAAGCCAGCTCTCCGGGAGTAGCTCTCAGGAGGTCCTGCGTGCTTGCCCAGACTCCCAATACCCAGCACTGAAGGATGGCTGCCCTTTCTGGCTGAGGACATCTTAAACACTCCCTTCCCACATCCTTTCCTTTTCGTTTTGTTTTGCTTCTCTGTGAAATGTAAAGGAAATGTCCTTTTTTTTTTTTTTCTAAAGTAAGCTCTATGCCCAACGTGGCCCCAAGATCAAGAGTCGCATGCTCTCCACTGACTGAGCTAGCCAGGCGCCCCAGAAAGGAAACATCTTTGAGCTGGACTTATTTCTGAGTCATCGCGGATCCTAGAGGAGGAAGCCAGGTTGTCAACGGGGACAGGGGGTATCTAGAATAGGAAAGAGGCATGAGGGCTGCCCTGAGAACCGAGAGTCACCTTATCCCCACCTGGGGAAGCTGCTGGTGTCCTTTGAGGGGTGTTTGGAGTGCCCCCTAGGCTATGAGCCTTTCACAGAGCCTCTCACACACACCCCGGGGCTGGGGCTGACCTACTTCACCACGCAAGCCCCTCAGAGGGGTCCCGCCCTCAGTCCTTCTGTCTTCATGGCCAGAAGAAGGTATGGCTCCCGCTGCTGGGGTGGGGGCTCCACGGGGAAGCAGGGGGCTGTGGGAGGCAGAACCTTCACTGTCTGAGGTGGGGGAGGTGTGTGACAGGGCCTGGGGTCCAAGGGGTCAGCGGGGTCATTTCCTGTCACTCCCCCCAGAGGCTATAGGATGATCCCTTCTGTATCTTGGGCCTGGTATTGGGTTGGGGTATGTATTATTGACCAAACCAGGGAATTTTCATATGTGTTCTGTTTTCCGGCCATTTTGACTGTCCACTCTTGCTCCTGACTGCTTAGAGGCCAGGCAGGGATTTCTTCCAGTACCCCGCCTCCTCCCACCCCCACTGCCGAGAAGGACCTTCCGCCACTCACCTCACTGTTGGGACAAAGGTCTGGACTGGGGCACACGGCTGGCCCCGGCTGGGCCCTTCTTAGATAGAGGGGGTAGATATGAAGCGGGTAAACTGAGGCAGGGGTGGGAAGGACTGGCCAACGCCCCTGAAATATGACAGTGGCGGGCTAGAGCTGGGATGCTGTCCCCCTCTGTCCCGGCCCGCATTCCTTCTCAGGAGTGGGGACAAGTGGGAACCACTGCTAGCTGTGGAAACCTCCCAAGGCCCGCACAGGAGGGCGGCTTCAGGAATGCATGGTCCAGAGGGGCCTCGGTCCCAGCAAAATCGCTGTGAGGCCGAAGTACTGGGCTCCTCCCCCAGCATCCCCTGATGCTTTGCTCCTCCTGAGCAAACCCCAACCAGTGGTCCCTGGGTCCAGGCCTGCCTCTGCCGGCCCTGTCGTCAGCCACGTCGGCAGTGGCCCAAGCTACAGAGCATCCAGGGCTGCCCCTTGGGGACAATGTGTGAAGTCCCACTCTCGACCACATGCCAAACAATCCGGAAGTGGCCTTGCTGTCTCACCCCAGCAGAGCTGTCGCCTCAGCTCCCCTCCCCGTGAGGCCTGGGAGGGCTGAAGTGGTGTGGGCATCTGCCAGGGGGAGGCAGGCTGGAGCTAGCTCGTGAGAGCCAGTGGGAATCTGTGGGGGGCTGGGGGGGGCGGTCAGGGGAGAACACCTGAGGATGGATGAGGAGGTGGGACCCCCTGGTGTGTATGGAGGCCTTTATTCTAGGGGAGGAGGCAGAAAGGATCCTCCAGCCCAGGGTAGCAGAAGGAGAGGGGCAGCCTGTCTGTGCGGGGCCCTGGGAGACAGGCCAAGAACAAAGGCTTTGTCTTCAGGGAAGGAAAGGGAGCACCCTGGGGCCTCCTGGAGCTGCTGCTCCCTGCACGCTGGCCTCCTCTTCTCTCCCCTAGGCTGCCTGCCTGGCTCCCTTCCTGGGCCTGCAGTCTCTCCTCCCCCCAGCAAGGACTGCACTGCTGGGCTCCAGCTCCAGCACCTTTAGATGGAGTGGGGGAATCCAAGCAAGGGCTGCCCAGAAAGGGGGCTCAGAGGCAGGCTGCACAGGGCAGGGCTGGAGAAGACAGGTTCCAGGGCTGGGGGCTGGCCCCGGTCAACCCCTGCCTTTGCCACCTTCTCCTTGAGTAAACTGGGCACCCTCCGGGGCCTCGGGCCCCTCCTCTGACACCCAGCAGCGTGCACACTCCTCCTGGGGCCGCACCAGCCTGGGCTCTGACATCGAGAGATAGGTGCACAGCTGGTCCCGAGAGCGGGCACTGTCCTGGGGCAGGTCCGTGTGGTCTCCATCTTGATTTCCCGGCGTTTCTCTGCCTCTGGGTCTCCTTCCATTCTCCTCTACCTCTCTTGATATCTGCTTGCTTCTTTTTTCTCTCCCTCTTGGACCCGTGAAATCCCTGTTAACTTGCCGTCAATCTCACCTTCCTTTTTTCCTTCATTCCTTTTCCTTGGGCTCTCCCTCAGCTCCTGCTGTCTGCACCCGGTTAACTCCATGTGTGCTTTGCTCAGAAACAGCTCGCAGCCATCCCCTTGGGTCCAATCTCAAGGTGGGCACCCTAGTTCAGACCCCCTGGCCTGAGATAAACTACTACAGAAATCTCCAAATGGTTCCTCTTCCTTCATTGCCCGAACCTGTTCTCCCAACTCCACCTCCGTGCTGTCCTCCCCCCAGCACTTCCTCTTGTTACTCACAGCCTCTCTCCTCCATCTGGGCCTCCCCCACCAGGCTAGGGGCAAGGAACAGGTGGGCATGTGGCCTATCAGAGGTAGAGGGGTCAGGTGAGGGGTCCTGGGGACTGGCACTATTGGGGGGCTTGGGGGGAGGCTTTACCTAATCTGTCGGAGGAGGCATTGCTGTGACCAGAGACAGAATGGTAGCTGGAAAGAGCCAGGAAATAATCCAGAGGATGTGCTAAGGCAGCACGGCAAGTGGGGGTGGGTGCAAGGACACTCTGGTCACAACAGGAAAATCAGGCAGAACCAAAGAATTTCGGCATCAAAACCTGTTTTTCGGGGATCAGTAATCAAAACCGGGAAGGCCTCCTGTCCACCAGGCATTTTGCCAGGATTATCTGCGCAGGTGTGGGAGTCAGAGCCCAGAGGGCTGCAGAGGGATTTGGAGTGGGGGTAGTTTGATCCTGAGAAAGGAGCCACTGAGGCTGGGGCTGAATGAGGAGGACCCAAGAGAGGACTCCATGGCCAGGGGCAGCCAAGTGAGGGTGCTGGAGACAGGTCAGAAGGGTGTTTCTGGGGTGTACAATGTAGACTCCCCCTTACCTGCCTTACAAAATCTTTAGCAAACTATACCTTGCTCACTTATGCCCAGGTGTGAGTTCATTTCTTCCGGGAGCCAGGGGGGTTGGGGTTCTCATCTGGGCCATCCTGATGGGGGCAGAGAAAGGCACCGAGGGTGCAAGGCAAGGAGGAGGAAATCCCAGGAAGCTCCCACCTTGGTCTCCCTTTGTGATTGGGGGACATGAGTACAAAGCAGTATACAGTGTACTAGTCCTGGGCAGAAATGGGTGGACTTGGCCCTAGAGGAGGTTGCAGGGATACACAGATGTGTGTGGGGGTGAGCGTGCACACGAGCTGAGAAAATAACATTGGGACCTCAGGCCGACAGAGATGCGACATGACCGCATGTCACCGTATGCTCCCCACCCCGCCCCCCACATGCCTGGAGAAAATGCTGCTGGACCATCAAAGCCAGCACAGCGTTGGCCACTGACTGGGACTCTGCCAGCCACCCTCCAGCACCAAACTACCCACAGCCCCGCAAGGACACAGACACCCAACGGCAGCTCAGGGGGTCTTGGCCCAGTGGGCTCCCTGCTTTCCTCTCCTTGAGGCAATGGCACCAGGATTGACCCATATGTTGGACTGCATATGCACCCCTGGGGTTCTTGGTTTTATCATAGGCAGGAGGCCCTGGGAAAGGAAAAAAGACAGGTAGAAGAGGAGTATCACTTAATTTCTTTTTTTTTTAAGATTTTATTTATTTATTTGACAGAGAGACACAGCGAGAGAGGGAACACAAGCAGGGGGAGTGGGAGAGGGAGAAGCAGGCTTCCCGCGGAGCAGGGAGCCCGACGCAGGGCTTGATCCCAGGACCCTGGCATCATGACCCGAGCCGAAGGCAGATGCCTAACGACTGAGCCACCCAGGCGCCCTTAATTTCATTAATAAAAGGATACAATCTCATTTTGCACTCCTCCCTGGTGAAGAGGACATGTAAGTTATTTGTGCCTTAACTCAGACCTCACTCAAGGAGTATGCTTCTAGACTGGGAGACTCTACATTCCTGATCTAAGAACCTTGTGCTCTGGGGCAGCACAATGTGGTGTGTCAATGAGAAGAATCAGAGTATTGAGACTGATCTTTCTGGTGCTTTCTACAGGTTTCCAGAACTTTAATAGGTCTGTGCAATGTGAGACTGGCTTTGTACACGTGAACTAGGCATGCTGAACCCTCTGCCCAAGAAACATAGACAATTATCATCTGTGACTATGGTGATGTCACCAACTCAGGCTTGGGAGGACGGCCTCCCCATCTTCAGCACATGCTCTAGGACTGGTTGGAATGCACCTCAGGCTGGGGACAGCTCTAGACAAAGTCAGCCAGGCGATACCGTGATGCTTCTCACATGTGCGTCAGTGCCAAGAGAAGGCAGGAGGCTGAATCAGATGACCTTAGGAGACCCCTTCTTTATACTCCCTGGTTCTATCACCAAAGAAATTTCTGCGGATATTGGCCATCAGGCGTAAAAACTTAAATCGGAGTTACACCGAAAAACGATTTGCATTTACTAAGCACCACTGTGTTTTAGATTTTGCGCCAGACACTGGGATCCAACAGGTAACAAAACAGTCATGGTCCTTCTGTTGGATGGAACCATATGAAGTTGCCCATTTTGTAAGTTTAAATGGCCAAATATTCAACATTTCGTGTCTCGATTTAATATTTGAGATGCTCGGAGGTAGATGGGAGAGACAGATTGGTAAAGAGGCAACGGCTATATATTGTGAGAAGCTTTGATGGGAATAAGCTTGGGAACTACGGAAACCCCAAGGGGAGAAGGAACCAGAACCAGGGCACCACAGAAGGCTTCCCAGAGGAAGTGGCATTACTTTAAGAGCTGAAAGACGGGTGGAAGCAACCAGATAAGGATGGGGAATGAGGAGACGAGGGAAATTTTTAGGGAATAAAATAGTCTACCCAGAAAGGCTCAGAGATGCAGGAGAACATGGCATATTTGAAGACCTGATATGGCCAATGCCCTGAATTCAAAAAGGGGTCTGGGTTGAGATGGAGCTTGAATCATAAGCAGGGCAGGATAATAAAGGGCATCCTAAGCCTTGTTAAGAAGGTTGGATTGGACTTCATTTTGAAGGTAATGTGGAGCCATTGAAAGTTCTAAACAGGAGAGTGATGTGCTCAGATTTGTGCTTTAAAAAGATCCTTCTAGTTTCCAGAGTGGAGGCAATAGATGAAAAAGGAAGATATCAGAGGTGGGGGGACAATTAGGAGGCTCTTGGGGTAAGAGATGACGATGGATTGAATGTGGGCAATGATGGTCAATATGGAGAGAAAGTGAAAGAATGACTGAGTGTGATAATGCCTCAAAGTCTTCCATTATTTTGTGACTGGAGGAGGAGCCAATCCAGGAGGCCATGCTTCCTCTTCCAGCGGAGCTCCTCAGTGGAACTGCCATGTTTTTCCATGTACTTCCATCTGTTTTCAGAGGGGAAAGATATCAAAGAAAATGGACAGTATTGAACTGGATGTGGGAACAAAAGCCCATGCCATTAATAGATTGGGCCTGGGGTCAACGGAACGTAGCCCTTTAGGAAGCAGGATGCTACCTCAATCCCCTCAATCATGACTTCAATCATGCCTTCCCTATTGTCATCTGAGTCTCCTTCTTGCCTACCAGCCTCTGAAGCTGGGGGTCCTTCTTTCTTCCGTCTGAATAAACCCAACCACACCCTAAACTTCTGCGGACTCAGTCTGGGCTCCTGTTAATGTGATCTAGTTCATCCTATGAGGAAGTCCTGAGCTTTCCCATGGTCCCTCTCCATATCATACCCCCACCTCTAACTCAGCCATGTCTTCTATGCTTTTGAGCATCCGTTGGCTCTGAAAGTCTTCTGTTCAAGGACAGCTGATGCCTGGTGGAGCCAAGAGGGCTAAGTCATAACTTGTGGCTTCTAGACCTGGGAGTGAGTTGAGCTCTCCACCCCAGATAAACCCATCCCAGACCCGAGCTCCGAGAGAAGACCTCAGGGTCCAGGCCTGGCACTGTGCTCCCAAGGATACTAGCCTTAACTCTCAGTTGTTCCCAAGCACATACCCCAGGAGCCACAAAATTCCTTCTCTCATTTTTGGTCCAAATCAGAGTAAACATTTCCCCCCAAAATGTTCTATCCCTGAGCACTGAGTGCAAGAGACATGTGAGTGGCAGAAAACTTCTTTAGGTCTGAGGGCAAGGAGACAGGGCCCTACTTTCACAGCCAATGCCCCCACCCCCGCACTTCACCCCCAAGGATTAATTAAAGACAAGTACAGGCCTGGGGAGCATATGGCTTCTCAGGTTTGTCTTCAGGTGAAGCCCTGAGATAAAGGGAGGTGGAGCTCTGTGTAGAGGAGAGGTGGCTGCCAATGAGTATCCGCAGTGCCTGGCCAGCTCCTCATGAATAGTGATGACCAGTGAGGATGCCTTTGGCTATAAGCAAGAGAGAGCTCTGGCCCAGCTAGCTCTAACCACAAGTCACCCCAGTATCTTGCAAAACAGGAAGCCCAAAGTTGGGGTGGGCTCCATGGGCTCCAGGAGCAGCTCTGGTTCTGCTTTTCCACTAAGGGCGTCAAGCCTCTTTTCAGCCTATTCTGAGAGAGATCAACTCTTCCTGTGTGCTCTTTTAAAAATTTTAAAATCAATGTGAGCACATGATCCATACCTCTCAGCAGTCTTTCTCTCACATCTCACCCCCCCGAGTTGCTCAAATATCCATTCCTAAAACAACTGGCAAGGGAAATGGGACCACTAAAACTGCCTTCATGAAGCCCACACCTCCTAGAGCAGGTGACCCCTGAACACAGCCTAGGTACTATTAGGGGAGAAATGGCTGATAAATAGGATGGATGTTGGGTACGTGACCAACAATGCCTGCTATAGGCAATCAGGTGAAAACTAGTTTTGATATTTCTCTGCATCACTTGGAAAGAAAAGACTTTCTTTTTCTTTTTTTTAACACTAAAGAAGAAAAGGATGAGAGAGAATCATGGCAGGTCAGAGGCTGAACTGGACTACTGGACAGAGTTCCTCCCATCCATACTTTCTGCTGCTCACAGCACTTTCCTATCCACTGTCTCATCTGATAACCATAATGACCCTGTGAGCAAGGCAGGGATGTGATTTTTATCTCTATTTGACAGGTGAGGAAGAGGAGACACCAAGAGTTAAAGTGACTTTCCGAGATCTCTTCTAGGCACTGCTTTCATTCACACCACCTAGATATACCTACATGAAATTGTGGCTTATTTTTAGATCTTTTAGGAAAAACATTCATTCTCACTGGTTACATGATCCCAGAGGTCAGCCTCTGGAATCAGGCATCCAGGTTCTCAGGACACTTCTTAGGATCTCCAGGCCTTTTTTTTTTTCCCTCTTCCACCTCACGGAGATGCAAAGATGCCCCTCCTGGTCCTGATCACAAACCTTTTCTATTAATATGGAAACAGGATGCTTCCCAAACTACCCTTGCGCTCTAAGGAATGGCATTGTCCTTGGTACTGTCCACTGCTTCCCACCACTTGCTGCCCTTGAAGCCTCTTTTCACCTTCAAGGCTGGATTCTTTTTTTTTTTTAGGGGGGAGGGGCAGAGGGAGAGAGAGAATCCCAAGCAGGCTCCATGCCCAGCACGGAGCCTGGCATGAGGCTCAATCTCACAACTCTGAGATCATGACCTGAGCCTAAATCAAGAGTCGGACGCTTAACTGACAGGCACCCCTTCAAGGCTGGATTCTTAAACCAAGATCTACAGGGATTATGGGATTATTTCTAAGGGGGTTATTTCAGTCCACCCTAGCATCACCCTTGCTACCCCACTGACAAATTCTTCAATGGCAGGCAAATTAGGTATTAATTGAAAGATTTGCAAGTTCCAGACACGTGCTCCCATGTGGTTCTGTCTACAGCACTAAACAGTCTACACTCTAGTTCAAGGGTCAGCAAACTATGACTCACAGCCAAATCTGGCCTGCCACTTGTTTTAATAAGTAGAGTTTTATTGGAACATAACTGCATTACTTATTGTCTATGACGGCTTTTGCTCTACAACAGCAGAGGTAAGCCCCTGAGACAGAGACTGTATGACCTGCAAAGCCTAATTAATTACTAACTGGCCCTTTACAGGAAGTAAGCTTTCAGCTCCCTCTCTAGTTTACTTCCTTTGGGGCACAAGATTTTTGTTTTGAAGACAATTGTTTTGAGTGTTTTTTAAATTTTTATTTTATTTAAATTCAATTAATTAACATAGTGTATTATTCATTTCAGAGGTAGAGGTGAGTGATTCATCAGTTGCATATAACACCCAGTACTCATTACATCAAGTACCCTCCTTAATGCCCATCACCCAGTTACCCCCCCACCTCCCCTCCAGCAACCCTCAGTTTGTTTCCTATGATTAAGAGTCACAGTCCTGTATTACTGACAATTCCCTTTATCCCTACCTTTTCCCCCTTACTCAGGATGGCTCTTCCCTACTTTCCTCTGTTTCTGGATAAACAGACTTCCCTACCTGTGTGGGCCGCAGGTCCATCTACTCTCTTCAAATTCAAGCTACCCTCTTCAAATACTAACTCTGTGGTGTTCTCTGGCGCCTTCCCGCCGATGTGTCCCAAACTCATCCATTTCATGCACACAGCATTCTGCTCATCTTCCTTGAGCCAAGCCTCTAGTCTAGACCATGCCAGCAATTAACCAATTAATCACAGCTAGGAGTCTCAAACATCTTTTTTACCTTTTTTAGTATGTTAGGACTTTTTCAGTTGCAAATAACAGAAAATCTGATCCAGATTAGCTTAATTAAAGAAAGATTCTGCTGGAAAGCCCAGAAGCCAATCTTACAGCTCCCAGCACTTAGGTGATGCCATCAGAGCTCAGCAGCATAGCACCTCTTGGCTCTGTGTCTTCAATACCTGCTTCATTCAGGCAGGCCCGTACCACGTGGTGGGCAAAGAGCTGCAAACAGATCCACTTCTCAGAGCTTCTCAACACCCCCAGCAGAAGAGTCACTGCCTTCCTTCTAACAGAAGAGCCCAGGACTGAGTCTCAGTGGCTTGGTGGGATCACATGATCATCTCCGAGCCATTCACTGGCCAGGGGAGCGGAATGCTGTGCTTGGCCAGGCCTGGGCTATGTGGTTGTGCACGTAACCCTCTGGATAGGCAGGTTCCGAGTGGCAGAGGGCTGGTCATCAGAGGAAAATGCTCTTACCTGATGGAGGAAAAGATGCTGGCCAAGCAAGGACTATAGATAAACATCTCACCCCGGCTGCAGGGCTTGTATTACTGCTCCCACAGGGAGTTTCATTTTCTCCTTCTTGGCTGTCTCCTTGCTGCAACAATGCTCGAATCTCTCCCAGTTTACATGATTAAGCCTGTGCTTCTGGGGCTATAATACACCCTCCCTCTGGCCTGTCCCTCCAGCCTTGCCTCTCACCCTCTCCTTTATCTCTTAAACTCTGGCCGTGTCAAGCTTCCACGAGCAATTCCCCAAATGTCCCAAGTCTTCACTGTATCTCTGCACATTGCACTCTCTCTGCTTTTCTCATTTCATCTGCATGGCACACTTCTGATTCACTGCCCAGATCAAGAATCCCCTCCTCTGAGAAGCTCCTCCCCAACCTCCAGGATGGAAGAAAGCATTCCCCCATCTGTGTGCGCTATCACTGCTCTGCACCAATGTCCTGATGACCCTCCAGTTGGCGCTTACCCAACCAGGTTTCTCTTTCTCTCTTAATCTTTGTCTTCTCTTTTAGACCTTAGGCTCCCTGAGGTCAAGGACATTTTCAGGAAATGTTAGTTTAATGAAAGCATCTTTTCAATGAGCTGGCCTTTGGGTGGCCTCTCCAACACCAGCCTTGTAGCAATGCCAGTCCCTGTAAAATCCCATAGGATTAATGAGGGACCACCATCTTAAAAGGGGGATGAAGCCAATTATACACATTACTAATGAACACAGTCTACACTTAGTGAACACTTTATTTGTCAAGCCTTATACCGAGCGTTGAAACCATGGAAGTGATTCAGGCATGTTCCCAACCTCAGGAAACTCACTGAGTGTATGGTAGAGAAATGAAGACATAGAAGCTGCTTGTCTTTTCATTGCTCTCCTTCCGATACCTAGCCTTGTGCCTCACACATAATCAATGTTTAATAACAGTTGCTGAACAAAGCAATGAACAAATGAGTAAGAAAAGGAATGAATGCAATGGAAGGTATAGGGAAGGCTCTGCCTGAGTGTGGGGTAAAAAAAAAGAACCAGGGGGCTATCATGTCATCACCTCTAGTTTACTGAGGGTGCCAGGCACTGTGCCAGTTGCTGGGGCTTCAGGGAGAAGGGACATTTGTCCCCTATGCTCAATGATCCCACAGCCCAGGGGCTGAGGCCATATGGGAAAATCAATGCCTACAAGAGAGGGTGTGAATTACTGAGCAGAGGCACGCTGAGAGCTGTGATAAGACAATGTGGTGAGGAGCGCAAGGGGGGGAAGCCGCTGAATTAATTGATTGAGCAATCAGCGTCTTTCATCATGAGATCTCTGTGTTCTCAGCTCTTTCCTGGGTGTTCTGTGGGAGCACCAAGAAAATCCTAATCCATTTGCTCAAGGAGATTATAATCAACGATAGGGGGAGGGAGAAAACCACTCATAGGTCAAATAATCAAAATGTTGGATCATGCCTGGCTATGTGCTAAATTCACAGAGACACAGAACGTCACAGAAGTGAGAACTCAGGTTCAATGACTCCAGGTGGTTGGGGAGGGCTTTGTGGAGGAGGAAAATTTTAGAAGGGAAGCTCTGAGGACTAGATATCTCTGAGGGTCTCCAATGCCAGGCTGGGACCTTTTAGACTTTTATAGTTTACTTTGTACGCAGCATAAAATATGGAGCTGGGGAATGGCATGATTAGATACGGATTTTAGAACAATTACTCAGGGACATAATATAGAGAATGGGGGAGGGAGATGGAGATACAAGAAGGAATATGGGGCAGAGAGGGGGAACCAGTGAGGAGCCCTTGCCATAGCACCAGTGAAAGGTCATGATGGCTTCAACCACGTCCTTCAGTTGAGATAACCTGGCTCCCAGCAGTTGACTGGCCATTTCAAACAGTCCCTTTCCCTCAGCACATGGGCAAGGGAAGGTTTCTTGGGGGGTCTAATTTACTCATTCATTCAACAAATATATGTTGTTCTAAACACAGATCTAGGCACTGAGGATAGAACTGTGATCAAAACAAGAGCCCCTGCCTTTGTGAAGCTTGAATCCTACTCATTAGTCAACTATTGTGGTAGATTGTTCCCAGTGAGAGAAGAAATCTAGTCCAGAGTTGCCTTTCAGGGCAGTACATCTGGGAGGTTCTCTTGGCAAGCAGTCAGCTTCCCCCCAACACCTCTCTCCCACAGCCCCCTTGGCTAATAAGCCATGTGCTTCTTCCATTTTATCCCGTTTAATCCTGATCCCCAGCAGAGCCTAATGAGGTGGATGGTGGTGCCCATTATGCAACGAGAATGTGCAGGCAAAGACTCCCCGAGACACCACAGGCAATGGCTTCCCTTACAGGGCACTGAGGCAGGGGGCATCTGTGGGAGGATGCTGTTGTACAACAGGCAGGGAGTTTGTGGGAAAGCCTCCTCGATGCCTGAGTTGGTCCATGGATACCTGGGGTGGGCCGCATATCTTACCACAAACAACTCTGGTAGTCACAAAATTCTAATCAGACTCAGACTCAGGATCTAAGACGATAACTGTGTTGCAGAAAACACACAAAATAACCAGGCAGCCTTTGTAATTAACTTCCGCTCCCTTCCAGCAGTCATTTGGAGTTAATGGTTTCTTAATTCAGTGCTCATTTGGTGATTTTAATTTCCAATTAATTTTGCCGATTTTCCTCCGAGGTGCTCATGGTGTGATAGAAATTCCTGCATTCCCCACCACAGGGACTTGGGGGTGGGGGTGGGGAATGAGGTCAAGCTCTTACCAGAAGGCTGGACCCTGCCTGAGTACCAGGAGTCGGAGCCTCCTGAGTTCAGGGGTCCTTAGGAGATCCTGTTAGGAGGGGGCTGGTGACAACTGATAATGTGGTGCAGAGGCTGGGGATGCCCTTGAATTTCTCTAGCTCTTGATAAGAGTTTTGATTTATTATTGCAGGGAGTAGGATAAGAGAGAAAGCCCAGCCCTGCTGGAGGTAGAAGGGAAGAGTCAAGATCAAGGACAGTACTCTCCCTTCTGCCAAGCAAAGGAGGATTTGAGAGGTCTTCGTGCTCTGAGCTGGCACCGTTGGTGCCCCACCCAGTTCCCTTTACCAGGCTAATTCACCCATTGCCCAACTGCAGCAGATGTCAACTGCTAATAGCTCATAGCCCCTGTCTTCTCTAGAATTGCCTTTGGCAAATGGAATTCACCTCTTCTGGGATGGTCCACTCTCCTTCTGCTCGAGGCATTCTGTAGACAAGGACTAAGTGGTACAGGCAAAGGGCTTTTCCCATCTCCCTACCTCCTGCCTCTTGCCTAAGGATGAGGCTGCCTCTGTGGTGCAGGTGGCATTCCCAAGTAGTGCAGCCAGACCCCAGCTGAGACCATAGCCTTAGTTAAGTTGTTCTCATTTCTCTCTTCCTTCCCGTACTCTCTTTCTTTCTTCATTAAGGATCTTTCAATAAATCCCAAGCATCTGAATCTGTCTTCGGCTTGGTTTCTAGGGAACTCAGACTACAACAGTGCCTTATATATTAAACTTTTGTCTAGCTCTTAGACTGTGTCAGACACTGCTCTAAGTCCTTTACAAAAGAAGTTCATTTCATCCTCACAGCAACTCTATGAGGTAGGTATTGTAAGCATCCTTATTTTGAGAGAAGAAAACTGAGACACAGAGAGGTTGAGAGACTTGCCCAAGATCACCATAGGTAGTAAGTGCAGAACAGGAACATGAACTCAGTCTGGTTTCAGACTCTGTGACCTTAGCTATTATGCTGCCCAAGATGTAACCACTAGCCCTAGTAATTGCTCTGAAGTCATGGGCAATATCATTCAAGAGCCTGACCATCCAGAGGGATGAGGGATAGATAGCTTTTCCTGATGTCCTTTGTCAGGGGATTAAGGAACAGGGAGATCTGAAACCCTGGAGCTTTGGCCCCATAATGGCCGGATACTCTTAGGGAAACCCTCTCCCTGCCCCCCCGGGGATGGTATTGAAGAATGATAGTATGACTCAGTGAAGGAAGTGCCAGTGTGAAATCAGGCAACCCAGATTCTAGTGCTGACTGTGTCCCTGACTCCTTTCATAACTTGTGATGAGTAATTTCCCACCAGTGGGTCCATTTCTCCATCTCTACTATGTGGGTGGAAGTTATTTAAAAGTCTTGATGGACTTCAGCTCTAACATTTAGACTTTAGGAAGTAGAAACATAGCACTCCCTTGGGGATCCTCCATTAGAGGGCAAAACCAGATGTCCATGGAAAGCAAAGGAGATACATTCCATGATCTGCAAATATCAATGGCTCTGTCCTCAAGGGGTTATGTGGAGGGGTCCACAAGGTCACAAAAGGACTTGGGTCACAGTGACCACTCAATGCCCATTTATGAAACCACTTGTCAACAAGCATTTATCGAATGTCTACATTATGCCAGGCATTATGCACATGTAATCTATGTCTCCCCAACATAGGGGCACAATGGAGGCACCTTCCCACAATTGCTGTCAATTCATTGACCCTTGTTTAACTTACCAGCAAAGGACCAGCCCTATGTAAAGACCCTTACCCCAACACACACACAGTCATATTTGGAATCTCCGTGGGGTGTCTCCATTGTACCTGGAGATAAGTATTTTCTCCTATAAAGTAGAACCATGATCTTGCTCTCCTGCCAGAGACCCTCTCAGCAATTCCTACTGCCTAGGGAACCATAGAAGGGGACCCCACTACTGCCTCTGTGGCCAATACGTTTTATGAGAGAGCCACATCCGCTATACTCCCAAAGCTGCCAATCCACAGAGGGCCATGGAGCATGATGTTCTTTTCAATGCTCCTCAAAAGAAGAGGAGAGATTCCCTTGGTCACCTGAGGCAGGGCTGGAACAAGGTGAAGGTGGTGAGGGAGGGTGAACAGGAGTGGTACAAATATTCTTTCCTTCTCCCCTACCCTGCAACCCCCTCCCTCACCCCAGAATCCTTCTCCAGACCTTAACAAGACCATATCCTAGGGCAAACTCCTCCCCACAGACCTGGGACACAAGGAAGGGGCAGGGCAAGATCACATCTAACATCATGCCCTCTGTGATTCTCAATCCCTATACCCCCCAAAAGCAACCCCCATAAAAGTCCATGGCAATAGCTGCCACCAGATCAAAGCCTCTGCTAGGAAACTCAGACCCAAGGCCTGTTGGAGAGCGCTGGAGCTGTCATAGCTAATGCTGTCACAGATCCCAAAATCCCCAGCTGGCAAGAGCTGCAAAGCCCAACTGGCCAGGGCTGGTTTTTCACTTGTCTAATGCTGTGGGTTAAAAAAAACACCTTTGTGGAGGACACCAACTCTACTCTTGGATCCAGGGCCCCAAGGTAGCATGCTGTGCAACCTGGAGACAGTGCCTATTCTTGTGGCTGTTAGCATCAGCTCTGATGGATGCTTCATTCTGTGCTCCCAATTTTTTTCTCCCCATCTCCATCCTACAGAAGAACAGCTCCGACCACATGCCTCTCCTGCCAAAAACTTTCAGAGCCCTTCAAAAAACAAATGGACAAGATCTGAATGAGTCCCATGGCATCCAAGGGCAGCTGTGCTCTGACTGTAAACCATCTTGACTGATACCACAGATTCCAGCCAAATCTGGAAATCCATTCTCTCTCAAACTTGCTGCCAAGGCTTAGGACCTTTGCATGTGACGTTTCCTCTGCTTTGAGTGCTCCACCCTCCCCCATCCCACCTGTGGGAAGACTATGAATTTTCCCTGCGAAGGCTATGAGTACAGGGAGGACCCTGGACATGGGGGGCAGATACCAAGTCAGTCAATATTATCCCCTCCCTTGGTGCCCATGCTCTCTTCCTTACTCCCCTAGCCCCTGTCTTCCTAGATCCTGGTGAATGGAGTAGAATTATAGTATGGAGATTAGAATTATAGTATAGGGATTAGAATTATGGTAGAATTGTTGTATGGGGATTAGAATTATAGTAGGATTGTAGTATAGGGATTGGAATTATAGTAGAATTATGTATGGGCATTAGAATTATTGTACAATTACAATAATTAGAATTATGGTAGAATTGTAGTATGGGATTGGAATTATGGTAGAATTACAGTATGGAGATTAGAAATATGATAGAATTGTAGTATGGAGATTCAAAATATGGTAGAATTACAGCCAACACCACACAAATACAAAGGAGTATAAGATTATATACAGGCCAACAAATTAGACAACCTAGAAGAAATGGATAAATTCCTAGAAACATATAACCTCCCAAAACCGAATCAGGAAGAAATAGAAAACTTGAACAGACCAGTATCAGCAATGACATTGAATCAGAAAAAAAACAAAAAACAAAAAACTCCCAACAAACAAAAGTCCAGGACCACATGGCTTCACAGATGAATTCTACCAAAGGTTTAAAGAAGAGTTAATACCTATTCTTCTCAAACTATCCAAAACATAGAAGAGGAAGGAAATCTTCCAAATTCATTCTATGAGGCCAGCATTACCCTCATACCAAAACCAAATAAAGACACCACAAAAAAGGGAACTGTAGGCCAATATTTCTGATGAACATTGATGCAAAAATCTTCAACAAAATATTAGCAAACTGAATCCAACAATACATAAAAAAAACTTTCACCACAATCAAGTGGGATTTATTCCTGGGATGCAAGAATGGTTCAACATTCTTAAATCGATCAACAAGATACAACACATCAATGAGAGAAAGCATAAAAATCATATGATCATTTTAATAGATGCAGAAAAAGCATTTGACAAAGCACAACATCCATTCATGATAAAAGCCCCCAAACAAAGCAGGATTAGAAGGAACATACCTCAACAGAATAAAGTCCATCTATGAAAAACCCACAGCTAACATCATATTGAATGGTGAAAAACTAAGAGCTTTAAGATCCTCTTAAGATCAGGAACAAGAGGAGGATGTCCACTCTAACCACTTTTATTTAATATGGTACTGTAAGTCTTAGCCACAGCAATCAGACAAGAAAAAGAAATAAAAGACATCCATATTGGTAAGGAAGAAGTAAAACTTTCACTATGTGCAGATGACATGATACTCTATATAGAAAACCTTAAAGACTCCACCAAAAAACTACTAGAACTGATAAATGAATTCAATAAGGTTGCAGAATACAAAATCAACATATAGAAATCTGTTGCATTTCTACACACTAATAATGAAGTAGCAGAAAGAGAAATTAAGAAAACAATCCTATTTACAGTTGCACCAAAAATAATAAAATATCTAGGAATAAACTTAACCAAGGAGGTGAAAGAACTGTACTTTGACAACTATAAGACTCTGAAGAAAGAAACTAAAGATGACACAAACAAATGGAAAGAAATTCCATGTTTATGGATTGGAAGAACAAATATTGTTAAAATGTCCACACTACCCAAAACAAGATACAGATTCAATGGGATCCCTATCAAAATGCCAACAACTAGAACAAATATTCCTCATTTGAATGGAACCACAAAAGACCCCAAATAGCCAAAACAATCTTGAAAAAGAATAACAAAACTGGAGGTACCATAATCCCAGATATCATGATATACTACAAAGCTGTAATAATCAAAACAGTATGGTATCAGCACAAAAATAGACATAGATTAATAGAACAGGATAGAGAGCCCAGAAATAAACCCACAATTATATGGTCAATTAATCTTCAGCAAAGGAGGCAAGAATATGCAACGGGAAGAGACAGTCTCTTCAATAAATGGTGCTGGGAAAACTGGACAGCTACATGCAAAAGAATGAAAATGGACCCACTTTCTCACACCATATGCAAAAATGAACTCAAAATGGGTTAAAGATCTAAATGTGAGACCTGAAACCATGAAGATCCCAGAGGAGAACACAGGCAATAAAGTCTCTGACATCAGCCATAGTGACATTTTTCTAGATACGTCTCCTGAGGCAAGGGAAACAAAAGCAAAAATAAACTACTGGGACTACATCAAAGTAAAAAGCTTCTGCACAGTGAAGGAAACAATCAACAAAACTAAAGGCAACCTACTGGATGGGAGAAGATATTTGCAAATGACACATCTGATAAAGAGTTAGTATCCAAAATATAAAGAACTTATACAACTCAACACCAAATACACAAATAATCTAATTTAAAAATGGGCAGAAGACATGAACAGACATTTCTCCAAAGAAGATATCCAGATGGCCAACAGACACATGAAAAGATGCTCACCACCACTCATCATCAGGGAAATGCAAATCAAAACCACAATGAGATACCACCTCACACCTGTCAGAACGGCTAAAAAAAAACAAAACACAAGAAACAACAAGTGTTGACGAGGATGTGGAGAAAATAGAAGCCTGGTGAGCTGTTGACGGGAAGGCAAACTGGTGCCGCCACTGTGGAAAACAGTATGGAACTACTGTTCCATTCAAAAATTAAAAACAGAATTACCATTTGATCGAGTAATCATATGACTGGGTATTTACCCAGAGAATATGAAAACACTAATTTGAAAAGACACATGCCCCCTATGTTTATGGCAGCATTATTTACAATAGCCAAATTATGGAAGTAACCCAAGTGTCCATTGATAAATGAATGGATAGAGAAGATATGGCATATATATAATAGAATATTACTCAGCCATGAAAAGAATGAAATCTTGCCATTTGCAACAACCCGGGTGGATCTAGAGGGTATAATGCTAAGTGAAATAAGTCATCCAGAGAAAGACAAATACCATATGATTTCACTCATATGTGGAATTTAAGAAACAAAACAAACAGAAAAATGAAACAAAGCCAGAAACAGACTCTTCACTACAGAGAACAGATGGTTACCAGCGCAGAGGTGGGTGGGGGATGGGTGAAACAGGTGAGGGGGATTAAGAGGACACTTATCATGATGAGCACTGAGTAATGTAAGGAATTGTTGAATCGCTATGTTGTACACCTGAAACTAATGTAACACTGTATGTTAATTATACTGGAATTAAAATAAATAAAATAAATAAATAAAATACGCTGGTGGGGGGAAGGAAACTGGAGAAAGAGAGAAGAGAGCGGCCAGGATATATCCCCCCAGGGAGAAAAAAAAGAATTATGGTAGAATTGTAGTATGGGGATTAGAATTATGGTACAATTGTAGTATGAGGATTAGAATTATGGTAGAATTATAGTGTGGCGATTAGAATTATGGTAGAAGTATAGTACAGGGATGGAAGGGCCCTGAGAGCTCCAAGTCCTCTCACATCCACCTAGATCAGTGATTCTCATATTTAGGGTGCATTTAATTGACCATATGATCCTGGGCCCCATGTTTAAACGTTCTGATTCAGGAGTCTGGAGTGGAGTTCAAGACTTGGCCTTTCTAACAATCTATCTGGTGATACCAATGCTTCTGGTCCCAAGGCTCACACTCTGGAACCACTGACCTAGATTTTAACTCAGAAAATAACCTTCTCTCTGTTTCCCCCCAAAAGGATTCAATGCCAGAGCACTCATTCTATGGCTTTGGTATCCACTGATGGCTTAGTTAGTGAGGGAGGGGCAGAGTTTTCAGGCACCCTCCATTCAGAGCCTTGGGGAAGGTTTTGGGTATCAGTATTTATAATGAAGTCACTGACAAACACATAAAATTCTCTACAGGAAAAATAATCACAGAGATCCATAAAGCAGCATACTGTAACAATATCAATAGTGACAACAGTAATAGTAATAACATACGATAATATGTCATTTGCCCTAATGTGCTATATCCAGATTGGTCTGAGCAATAGAAAAGAATTACTGACATACACAAATGCTCACAAGTTCTAGCTTCCACATATTTGGGGCCATTTGTATGATGGCAATGGCAATGAGGACTATAATATCAAAACATATTCGTACACAACTTTCACATTTCTAAGGCACTTTTACTGGTTTTATTTTAGCAGCAACACTGAAAAGTAGGTAGGTAAGCTTCTTCGGTTTATAGCAAGGCTCACATTCTCCTTTCCTTTAAGCCTTCACTCGGCAAACGTGGACTTGAGTATCATTGTGGGTAGGTCAGGTGCTGAGAGGGGCAGGGATAGGGTTGCAGATAAAATACAGGACACCCAGTTGTGTTTGAATTTCAGATAAGCAAAGAATCTCTTTGTGTGTAACCATGCTCCAAATATTGCATGGGACATCCTTGTACTAAAACAATTATTCATTGCTCATCTGAAATTCAAATTTAACTGGGTACCCTGTATTTTTATTTGCCAGGTCTAGCAACCCCAGTGAAGGAAGGAGGGGAGAAAAAGAATAAGACATATTTATTACCCTCAGAACAAAGTTACAGTTTGGTAGAAGACCCCAGAGAGATGATCCCAGTCCATGTAATCAGTGGGGCGGTGAGCGGTACTTCTCAAATTTGAATGGGCAGGGGAGTCCCCCAGTGATACTGTTAAACTGCATGTTGTGATTCAGGAGGTCCCGGCTGGGGCTGGAGACCACATTTCCAACAAGCTCCCGGCGGATGCGGATGCCATTGCTCCCTGGCCACACTCTGAGTAGGGAAGAGGGGAGAGGGAAGCTTAGAGACCATGGGAGCATCCAGGAGGTGCTTGGCCCACCTTTAGGGGTCACAGAAAAGCTTCTTCGAGGAGGTGGAGCCTGATGGGTCTTGCTGGTAAGAATCAAAGGAGGGAGATGGCGAAGAGGTGCCAGGAGAAGGAGCACCCTTTGTGAAGTCCCAGAGCGGGGAGAAAGCACCGCAGATTTGGGAAGAGCAGGGTGTTGTTGAACATGGATGGAGGATAGGGTCTGGTCAGGCAGTGCTGGGCTCTGGGAGTCCGGAGTTGAATCAGACAAGGTCTCTGCCTCCCCAGACCCCACCCAATCTTGCGGGAGAGGTAGAGCTGTAGAGACACCAGCACCATCCAGTGTGGCCCGTAGTGAGTTAGAGGTAAGCGCTGGAAGGGTGGGAGCCCAGGGAAGGCGTCAGGCTTGTTAAATGGATGAAATCACCAGTCTAGGGCCGAAGGCAGGCCCAGCAGGAGGCCCAGCTGACACAGTAGCCCAGAGCCTGTGACCCCAGGCCTTTATTCACTCACTGCATCTCCACACCTTGGTCCAAACGTCAGTGGCTGAGAAAAGTGGTTGTAGCAGTAGACTTGGGCTCATGGGTGGGGCTCTGTAGTCCGCAGTAGCTATGTGGTCTTTAAAGCTAACGGTGCTGGGGTAGCCTCACCCACGAGTCCTGTTCCAGCTCCTTCGGGTTTATCATAGCAGCCAAGGGAAGTGCTAGTGTGCCTTCCTGCCCAATCTCTCCCTCTTCCTTTGGTAATAGATCACTGTAGCTGGGGACATGGCCTCTCAGGACAAAATCAACACTTCCCAGCTTCCCTGGATGTGGTCTGGCCCGAAGGGTGTGGTGGACACAATCTGAGAATCTGTCTGGGTGCAGTACAGGACACAGAAACCGCACTAGAGTTCCAAGCAAGATGGGGCTTCCTAAAGGACGCAGGGCTTCCAAAGTCACCGGCAGGCTGGAAGCATGCAGCCTGTGGGATGCAGCTAGGATGCATGGTCTCATCGAGACAGCCACACAGCAGAGGTCAGGAAGTTCCAGGAAAGTGCTCTCATGTCGCAGCCCCCCAGGGACACCAGGTGACCAGACAGCAGCTGGGCATCCAGCCCCTGGCGAAACTCCCATGCGCCAGAGTCATCCACTGCCTAAGGAAGAATGGCCTCGGCCTTCTTTCCACCTTCCAAATCACACGTGATTGCAGCTCCTCGGCTGGAACTAGTCACGTCGGCAAAGGGGTCTGAGCAATGCAGTGCCGAGGCTTCCAGGCTCTGTGAGAGCACAGCAGGACAGGGGAGAGCACTCTGAACGCCCCCTCACCCTTCCTGCCAGGGAGGAGAAGGGCGTCGTGGTGCAGGTGACCTCCTAGCACCGCAGAGAATCCCCCCAGAGGCCTCAGAAAGGCCGCAGGAGCGGGGACCTGGGCGTGCGCCAGAAATAAACTCTTCTTTCAGTCACTGTTCCAGTGGCGGAGCTCATGTCCTGAACCAGCCCCGTTAAGTGTCGAGTGAGACCTCAGTGGTATCACTTCCAGAATGTGTAGTGGTGACATGACTGGGGTGTCAAATCAGCCCGGCTGTCAGGAGTGTGGGGAGACCTACTTCATCCACAGACAAAGCAGAACTCGGGGCTGTGGTGGCTGGGGCCGAATGCAGGCCATTGAGTCTGAGAGAAGCTGGAGAGAGGGATGGGGTGTCGGGGAAGACTTCTTGGAGGAGGCAGAGCTGGAGAAGGAGAGGAAGGGAAAGACTTTCCAGGGGATGCCACTTTTCTCTCCCTTCCCTACAGCCGCACCAACCAGGGCGACACCCTCCAAGCCCAAGGGGCGAGAGGAGAGAGGCAGATGTCTCCCCTGCCAGGAGAGCTGACTTTCACCCCAGAGCAGGGTGGACACAGGGAAGGAGGCCTCCGGGGGGTGTGAAGGGAAAGGGGCGAGGTGTTTTTCCAAAGGGAGGGACCTGTGTCCCTGAGACATGAGCTCCAAGACTCTGAGAACAAGGATGGTGATGGACGCACTCAAGACACGGCCTCGAGGTCATGAAGTGGCATCTGGTTCCGGCCTGCCCTGCACCACTGCAGCTCTGCCCCCAGAAAGGCCCCCCACATTCACCCTTCAGACAGGGGTGGCTGTAGGAGGCTCGCAGCCTGGGGCACAAGGACAGTCACATGAACCCGGGCACCAAGCACTGGGGTTGGGCCACTCCCAAGCAGCCTTTCTGTCTTTCACCTGCCTTTGTGAAGAGTATGTGTTTGGGGTGTGGGCACAGGCCTACACTGGCCAGGGCCAGGGCGTACTTAGAGACCAGGCCAGGCCAGCTCAAGGTGAAGGATGGGCCAGGATGAGAAATTAGACTGGGACAGGGGCCACCCTGTGCCCAGGGTTAGGCTCAGCCTGGGGCCAGAGTTGAAACTTAGTCTATGACAAGGACCACAGCCTCAGATCAGTGGTAGGACTCAGTCTGGGACTGGAGTCTGGACTCAGTTTTTGTTGGGGGAAAGAAAGAGTGTTGAGCTAACCGAACCCCTGTGTGTGAGCTCAATTTCTTTAGTTCCCTGGATAATAAACCATAATGAAAGGCCATCAGAATATGTGTCAATTCCTCATTATATCATACTTAGCCATCAAAACCATTTTACTTCTGGGTCCTCTATTTACCTTTCCTCCAAACCTGTGGCATAGACTCTGTGTCCCCTCCGGGGAATGAGGGTGTCCAGGCATGGGGGTCAAATGAGCTGCCTCGATTCTCACAGCAAGTTCAGAAAGAGATGGAGTCAGGCAAGAGGCCAGTTGAGCAGGTGCCCAGGCCTGGGCAGCCTGGTGGACACTCAGCTTCCTGCGGTGCTTTGGAGACAAGCCCCAGGTCACCCTGAAACCCATGGGCAGGCAGCAGGCAGGCGGGCAGGCAGCTGGCTAGAGGAGTTGGCAGCAGGGACGTCCTGGATCGGAGCCTTGGGCCACAGCCAAGGCTGTTTAGTTGGGGTGCAGGGTGAGGGCAGCGATTTTATTCAGCCTGCTCTGCGGCGAGCCCTGGGGCAGGTGCCAGCAATTTGCCAGTCCTGAGTGACAGAGCCGGGAAACACCGAGTGGCTGGGAAAGCAGGGACCCCCCCTTCCCCCCTGCTCCCCTCCATCCAGGTCCTCGTGGATACTCTCGGCCACTGAAGGAAATACGAAGTGACGGTAAGTGACAAAATTGAAAATGTAATTAAGACAGATGGAACCAACCGGCGGGGATGATAAAAACCATTCCCCAGGCTCTGAGATTTCAAGCGAGGTCACAGGATGACCCCATCCTGGATGCACAACCGGCAAAGAGGAAGTGAGGGAATGAGCTCGAGGAGAAGAGCCAAGCTCTGTGGAGGACAGTGAGCAAACTGGGCTTCGGCTGTGCTGAAAGAGATTTGGGTCAGATACAAGGATGAACTTCCTGGAGATGAGGGTGCTTGAACACTGGCCTACGTGTGACATCATCTCTTTGGCCCGGGGACAAGTGTATGCCTCCTGGACGGGCTTGGACACACCTGACCTCTCCAGGATCGATAGGAATAAGAATGGCTCCGTTATCACATGAGAAGTCTGTGCAGGCGGAGGTGGGTGGCATTTGGGAAGAGGACAAAGGGAAGGGGGCTCAGGGCTTCCTGTGGGCCAGAGCTGGGAGAGCAGGAGTCAGCCAGGCTCCTCGGAGGTGCGTGTCACAATGCTTGAACCTGACATCTCCAGGTGACATTTTTCTCCTTCTGTGCTGCTGCCCGTTGGCCAAACCAGGAGCAGAGCGGGCACGGTGGCCACTCCTTGAGCCTACATGGTGGCCACTCCTTGAGCCTACAGCAGGCCACCTGGCCCTCAGCTCTCTAGATGCTGTGATGGGGGAAGTCCAGGGGCCCTATGGGGAGAGCCTGTGGAAGATGTCATGGAAGCTTTCGCGGAAGATGGGATGCCTGGGATCTGTGGGGAGATCCATGAAAGAATGAGGGCCTCAGGACCAACATCTGGGGCAGCCTTGCTCTGCTAACCACAGCTGGTGGAGCCCGCCTTTGCCTGGAGGGACTGAACTGGCCAGCATTATTGGCCTCCATTCTCCCTATGTCCTGTGCGGGTACTCTGTGCCGGGCAATAGGGCAGGCAGAGAAGGTGGCTTCTTTATGCCTGATGAGCTTCTAGATTGGTGGGAGAGAAGAGACTCATACTCCAATTCAAGATAGTCATTCAGTTCCCATTTATTGAGCATCTACACTGTGCTAGGCATGAGTGGGTCCGAGACCCCCTGTGAAGTTAAGAAAGTGTGTGGTTTTACTGGGAAGTGAAACATGGGAAGCAATCAGATATAAGGGAAATATTCAAGCATTAACTCAAGGTGATGGATGGTTCAGTTAGCAAGTGCACAAGAACTTAGGGGAGGGAAGAATTTGATGCAGGCTAGAGTAGTCAGTGCAGGCTTCTTGGATGAGGCAGAGCCTGAACCTGACCTTTGCAGGATGAGAAGGAATGGCTTGGAAGATTAGAGGAAGGGGTGCCTCCCGGGTCGGCTCAGTGTGGTGGGAGAGGAAGCCTGCACCCCGAGCTCTCTCTGTCCACCAGGAGTCGGACCATGATCTCCCCTGGCTCCAAGGCAGATCTGGCAGTACTCCATTGCCAGAGAAGATGTAATAATGGAGACGGGTTGGTCCTGCCATGCCCAGACCATCTTTCATTCCAGGACACGTCCTTGTTATTGATACTGAGCATGAAACAGGGCCAGCATCATGGAAGAGATTGGAGAGATGCGGGAGCGCTCCATCATTTCAAGCACACCATCCATCCCTCCGTCAGAAGCCCGGCATTTACGCCTGCAGCGAGAACGCTGAAATATCAGGTCAGGATTTATCGGGATGTTAAGTCATCATTTATGCTACAGTTCCTCCCTTTTAGGGACAGTCTTCCTGAAACATCTATCTCCCTGACTTGCCATCCTAATGGCCCCAGACAAGTGTGTCTGCCACCTGCAGTCTTTTCTGAGAGTGTTTTCCCCTTTATCTCCCCTATCCCATGGGTCAGTCTTCCATTTGGGGGCAGCCCCTGCCTGTGACCTGGGAATAAAGACCCCCCTAGAGTATAAACTGTTTGATGAGGAAGAGAAAGGCCCCCTTTCCTGAGTTGCTTGCCGGATCCCCTGGGGATGTGAACATTCCAGAGGCGCCCCAGTCCCTCACCCTTGATGACAATTCTAGGTCTCAGCTGTGCAGCCTCAAAGAAGTCACCCTCCATGCTGGGGACTTTGACCTTCTCCATAAAAGGAAGGGGCTGGACTGGTTGAGCTCTATGCTTCTCCCCACTCTAAAACAGGGTGAGCACAGTCCTGGAGGCCTCAGCTCACTTAAGGCAGAGCCTGGCAAAGGGTGGGCATTCCAGAGGTCCAGAGAGAAGTTAGAGCCAAGGCCCAAGCCTGGGGCCATGAAGAAAATGCTCAGCAATTCCTCACATGGGGGGATCCCAAAAGGGGGCCGTTCTTTCGGGGGCAGGCTACTGGGGACTCACTGCTAGTCTCCGCCCCTGTCTTGTCCTCTACTCAACGTATTCTCTGTCTCTCCCGCCCTTTCCCTTCTCATCTGTTTTATGCGTGTCTTGAACTTTGCCATCCTTCTTGCCACAATCTACTTCTTTCAACCCACATTTTGCCGGACCAGTAATAGTCCCAAGTGTCGACCCAGACCCAAGACAAGGTCGGAATCCGAAGCCTCAGTGTTTGAACTCTGATTGGTCTTATGACACTTAGTGGTATCAGAGCCTGTCTCAGTAGGAGACGCTCTTGACAGGCAAACATTCCAGAACCTGGACACTGACCATCAAATGTTCTTAGATGTGGAGAAGCATTTTCACTCTCCTCCCCTCAGCCCACCTTCCACTCTTCTAAGGGTGTGGCCGGTTCTGTCCAAAGCTGAGAACCCCAGGGACCTTTTCAGGGGAGGCTGACCTGGGATGCAGTTGTATGAGGAAAACATTCACAGAGGAAACTCTGGGGTTCCAGATGGCTGTCTTCATGAAACAGGTAACGTGGCTGTGACAGGGCAGTGTCTTTTGAGCAGAGATACGTATATTTTTTATTTTTTTGAATCTAAATATCTTCACATGGTTCAAAAATGAGAAAATGTTAGAGCTATATAGTGAAAGATTTCTATATAGTGAAAGGTTTCCTTTCATTCCCATCTAAGACCCCAGTTCCCACCACCTCCTCCCCGGAACTGTTACTAATTTCTTACAAAGCCTTCCAGAGCCCCCTTATGTCTATATAAGCAACACCAAATATGCATTCACATTTCCTCCTGTTGTTCACAAAAGTTAGTATTCTATACATGCTATTCTGTTCCTTTCTTTCTTCACCTGATGAAATATCTTTTTATTTCTGAGGAAGTGTCCTCATTCGTTTTCACAGCTGCAGAGTATTCCCCTGCAGGCTTTATGATTCAAAATCCCCCTACAACCAAGCACATTTTGAGGTGGTTTCTGAGAGAGCATACCTTCAGTAGAGGGTGTTTGTGATAAAGATCAATAGGATCCAGGAGCCCCTGGGTGGCTCAATCAGTTAGGCATCTGCCTTCAGCTCAGGTCATGATCTCAGGGTCCTGGGATCGAGCCCCATGTTGGGCTCCCTGCTCATCAGGGAGTCTGCTTCTCCCGCTCCCTCTGCCTCTCCCCCCCACCCCTGCCCATGTACTCTCTCTATCTCTCTCAAATAAATAGTAAAATCTTTAAAAAATATAGAGAGGACTCATAGCAGTCAGTCTCCATCTTCGGTTTCTCTAAGAATTGACTTGGGCTGCATGAGACCTCCCTCCCAGCCCTGCCGCACCTGCCAGGACTCCAGGCCGGTGGGGCTGATATAGGACTGTAAGCGGCACTTCAGCCAGCTGATTCTGTAGGTCTTGCAGAGTAGTACAGAAGTCTCTCTGAGAAAGTCCAGTGAAAGCGTCAGGAAGCAAGAACTATATCCTACACTGAAAATATTGAGGTGTTGCAATTAATCATTAAATTTAGCTCCGAGGTTCCTGACAGCCCAGACCTAAGTGGAACCAAAAGGATTTAGAGTTCTCTCTGCCAGAATAAAAGGCCAGTTTTTCAGGAGACATAAACATGTCCCTGGCGTTAAATTCTAAGCAGAATTTATCCCGGGAGCTATTACTTAAGGTACATTGAGTTGCAGAACAGGCAGCATCTTCCCCGACAGCCACAGAAAATTCAGGAGGCATGTTCTTCACCATTCCTCTGCTCACGTCGAGGCCCAGTGCCAAGCCCGGCTCAGGACAGCGTTTCTGCAGGAAGTTCAGCCAACTCGGGCCATCTGAGAAAGCCCAGGACACCTGTAACAGAAGGGTTCAATGTGACTACAGAGAAAGAATAAAGACACACACCAGCTGGCTTCTGAACCCGGGGGATGCCATGCCCAGGATGAAGGAGGAGGCCTCTCACCTAACCCTAAGAAACTCCTAGAACAATGTGCAGGAAGGGAGGGGAGAATGGACAGCTGTTTCCCCATTGTCCTCACCTAAAGCTTTGAGTATTTCCTGAATCCAGCAGTTGATGTCACTTTGTCATTAAGCATACAACTCAGGGAGTGGAACGTGGTGAATCAACTAATAAATGTTGGCGCTGATGATACTAATGGAGGGGGAGGGGCAGCAACAAGGGTGCTTCCCAGCCTGCTGTCCTGAGGATATCTTGAAAACCTCCAGCGATTTATGGGGCAAATCAAGGTGACTGTGTCTGATACCCTAACCATGGTCTCTCCACCCCAATCTTTGCCTACTCAAACTTAGGCAAGCCAAGACTTTGTAAAGCCATTCTCTTCGCTCTCCCCTTGGCTCACCCTCATTCCAAATTGGAGAATGACTTTGGTATCATGGTCGCCATCAGGATGCCCAGGGAACTATGGTCATTGAGGCGAGAGCTGGGTGAACTAGGGGAGGACACCCCTCTGGGGTGCATTCAGCTTATCAGATGGGGCTTGTGATTTAGGACAGATGCAAGAAATCATCATTCTTATGAAATAGAAGACAGCTAAGCAATTATAATGGAATTCCTAGTTATTTATCAAAATCCATTCTCCTTCTCTTCCATAGTGGTACAGTTGTAGATAGCCATGTGGCTGTTCAGCTAGGGGCTACCTTTCCCACCCCCCTTGCAACTAAGTGTGGTCATGGGACCGAATTCTCACAAATAGTGGATATGGTATGTGTTTTTTTAAGCCTGGCCCACAAAGTCTTACAGGGTGCTTCCACTATGCTCTCTTCCCACGAGTCCAAACTTAGACATGCCTGTGACCCAGCTGCACCCAAGCAGATAAGTACAATGCCCTAGAACAGTGGTTCTTAATCTTCAGTGTGCATCAGAGTTACTTATGGGTATTATTAGATCATGGATTGCTGCCCGCCCCCGCCCCCACCCAGGAGTTTGTGATTCACTAACTCTGGGGATGAAAACTAAGAGTTTGTATTTTTTTTATTTAATTTTTTTTTTGAAAGAGAGAGAGAGAGGGCACATGTGTGCAAGCAGTGGGGGGAGGGGCAGAGAGAGAATCCTAAGCAGGCTCCACCCTCAGCATGGAGTCAGATGTGTGGCTCCATCTCACAACCCTGACATCAAGACCTGAGCCGAAATCAAGAGTCAAGAGTCGGATGCTTAGCTGACTGAGCCACCCAGGTGCCCAAGAATTTGCATTTTTAAAGAGCTCCAAGGTGATGCAGATGCTGTTGGTTTGAGAAACACACTTTGAATGGTAAGGCCCCAAGGCAGGACAGAGAAAGAATCTCAATCCCTAAATGAGCACATGGAGCAGAGCCTCCATACACCTGGGATGTTCATCTTGGATTGATATACCTGCTGTCTTTCTTAAAGCCACTAAAGTATGGGCAGGTGTCTATGTTTCAGAGCCCAGCTTTACAGAATTAGTACAGCCATCATCTAGTTTATCCTCCTTGAATATAGAGGGGGATGCTGAGGTCCGAGAGGGAAAGAACCCATCCAAGGCCACACACCAGTCAGTGGGCAAGCCAGAATGAGAACCCAGGTCTCCAGCTCCCAAAGGGAGCCTGAACCCCATGAGCAGATGCTCTCTTTAAATTGGTGTGATGGGCAGAATAATCCCATCAGCTACCCCCACCTCCCAAAGATGTCCATGTCTTAATCCCTGGAACTTGTGAATATATTATGTTAATATAGCAAAGGGAAATTAAATTTCCAGATGGAATTAAGGTTGCTAATCAGTTGATCTTAAAATAGGGAAATTATCCTGGATTATCCAAGTTGTCACAGTGTAATCACAATGGTCCTTAAAAGTGGAGTGGGAGTCAGATGAGTCAATATCAGATTAATATATGAGGAACACGTGACCAGCATTGCTAGCTTTGAAAATGGAAGAGGGGCCATGAGCCAAGGCGTACAGGTGGCCCCTTGAAGCTGGAGAAGGCAAAGAAACAGATTCACCCTGCAAGGCTTCAGAAGGGAATACAGCCCTGCCAGCATTTTTATTTTAGCCCTGTGAGACTTCTGACCTCCAGAAGGGTAAGAAAATAAATGTGTGCTGTTTTAAGCCACCAAATTTGTGGTAATTTGTTACAGCAGTCATAGGAAACAAATGTGCTTGGGAAGTGTTCCCTGTGTGAGTTTGATCTTGTCCCCTGAGCCTGGAGTCTCTTGAGGGTGGATCTGGGTGGATCTTTGTCTCCTCTACCTCCCACTGTCCCTGGCTGGGGACTAGGTCCCGAGGGCGTGTGGAGAAAGAGAAGCACTCACTGTAAAGCCACGTGGATAGGGCCCTATGGCCTTCCCTGCTTTCCAAAACCAAAGAGACCAGGCTTCTGTCACTGTTTGGGACACCTTCTAACCCCTAACTCCTGTCACTAAGCGCTGACTCTGTCCAGAGATTACACTTCATTTTAGGACCAGCCTGAGCCTTTACCCCATAAACGTTTTAGAAAAAATGTTGACCCTAGGGGCAAGCTTAGAGTGTGGTTGACACAAACTAACCCTGTTCCCACAGTCCAGCTTGTCATGTCTTATCAAGGCCCTTGTGGACTCTGGGAGTCTTTGGGGCAGACTGCTGCAGTTAGAATGTGCTCCAGTGCTCGGGCAGGGCCTGGGCTATGGTGCTGGGGAGGAGGGGGGAAGTGAGGATGGGGCCCAGGCTCCCTCTGGAGACCTGTCTTCTGATATGGATGTGGGGGCAGCTGGTAGACCTGGGAAGAGCACTTGGTCTCTGGTGATAGAAGCACCAAGCTTCACTAGGGGCGCTGGGTGTCTGGAGGACTCTGCTGAATGGGGGTTTGTAGAATGGAAAGAGCACACGTCTGCCAGAGCGGTAGATTGACATGGGACCCTCACTGGCTCTCACAGGCCCCGGCTGCAAGGAGCCCATCACCTCACTGACACTCCTCTGCGGGAGCTGTGTTGATCCCACAGTGGGCTGCCCGCCTTGCCAAGAGATCCCTCAGCCCTCCCTCGTCTCCATGCTCCCAGCCCCTCAGCCCCACCTTGCTGTCTCTCCTTGCTCCCTGCATCACACTCATGTCTGCACACCCTAACATGAGCTTCCTGAGGACAAAGTCCTGTTTCTCCCTGAAAACAGACACCCGTGTCCAAGCTAGAAGAACTGGAGGCAGAGGAGGGGGCTGAGGAAGCCACGACAGCTGGTGTCTGCCAGCAGACGTCAGAGGGTTGGCAGGGGCAGGAATAGAAATTAGGAGCCCTGGGAGTTACACTTGGTCTTGCCAACTATCTCCCTCTGTGACCTTAGAGAAGTCCCTTTACCATCACCTGCAGAGGCTTAGTTTACTTATCTTTAAAATGGGTCTATTAATCCATACATGTTCAACCACAGGGGAAGATTTATGGGAAGGGCCTTAAAAGTGTCAGGCATTCTTTTCAGCCCTGAAATTAGGAATAAGCAGAGGGGGTGGAGCCCGTATGACTGGTCAAATTTCCCATCCCTGCTGGTCCAGAATGAAGGGGACAATGTCAAACCAGGGACAGATGGATTAAACCCAAAAGTCTATCCCAAAGTAGACTCCTGGGGCCAGAAAGGGGGTGGAAGGTTGGAGCCTAGGGGAGAAGGAGCATTAGGGCTGTGCTGCCTATCCACCTGATCAAACAGCTCTGGAGGCAAGAACTGCATGGAATGACCTCTTGGAGGTCTGTATTTGGAGCCAGCAGGCCAGGCATTGTTCAGACAGGGAAGAACTTAGCTTGTCAATCATTTACACCTTAGTATGAATTCTGTGGCTGATTTACCCCTCCCCAAGATCAGCCTGAACTCTCCAAAATGCGAGATTCTATCCCAGGCATCAGAGTGAAAACAATTGGCCATGGAACCTTCTGTTATGAAGTTACCACCTCGCTGCTCTTTCAGTTTGACTCAGACAACCTTGGATCCCAAAAATGCTGGAATGGCCTGTTCTTGCCCTTCCCACCAGGGCAAGCAGAGAATGATCATGCCAGGGAAGGAGTAAGTCTCTTGTACCCTGGGGGTGGGGGAATTCAAGCCTTGGACCAATTCCCCTACCTGGAGAATTAGCCTTCTGAAGCTACATTAATGGCAGTCAGGGTTCTTCACACCCCTGACAAGCTTGGATTCCAGGATTCTGTGTGAGGGACAGGCACACAGGGCTGTAAAGCCCTATTGCCTTTTCTCCAAATATGGGTGCCCCACAGCCCTCCTTTGATCCCCTGACACTTTCGTGCAAGTTTACTTTGTGGGGGAACACTGGGGCTGCGAGCCCAATGCATGGAGCCCACTCTCTACACACCCTGGAAAAGGGCTCCTGAGTGGCCCCCATCCACGCTGCTGGTTTGCACCAGTCTTCCCCTAGCCTTGCCTGGCCACAGGCCTGAGAATGAGTTCAGGGGCAGAGGGATTCTCAGACCTCCTTCCATGCCCAAACTCCTCAAATTGCAAGGGGGCACATTTCCTTCCTTTGGAACCAGAAGGGACTAGTACCTTCTCCAGTGTCCTGGCAATTCATGCCAGGAAAGCCTGGGCTGGATTGAAGAAGAAAGCAGGGAGGAACTACCATTTATAGAGTTCCACCCTGTGCTCGGCACTTTGCAAGCATTTATTTATTCTTTCAATCATTAATTCATTCACCAATTACTTCAACAAACAGCCAGTCCTGGCCCTGCCTTTGAGGAAGCCACAGAATAGCAAATGCCATAAGTTATTTCATTACCTGTCACAAAATCCCTGTGATGAAGGTATTATTCTTCCTTTTTTATAGATGAGGAAATTGAAGATCAGAGTGGTTAAGCAACTGGACCAAGTTTACCCGATTTATATGTGACAAAGCTGGGCAACAGAACTAGGTTTGCAATTCTGTTACTTACCCCTTCCTACTGTGGGTCTGTTCTCATGTACAAAATGGGGTCAACTCCCTGTTTGCAGGGTGGTTGTGAAGATTAGATACAATGCATGTAAAGTTCTGTGATGATATGGATATTCTGTACATAGTTCATGGTGAAGTGGCTCTCATGCTCCAAGTCCAATGTTCTCCCAATTCCTCACATGGTTGTAGAGACAAGCTGTCACAGAGCTGGACTTCACTGGCACTCGGGAAAGTAGGTGCCAATTCAGGGCTTGAAAAAGCCTCGGTCCTGAGGAAAGGAGATATTTATCAGTGTGGCACCAAGTAATCGTTGAGCACAACAATAGTTGTGTATCCTTAGGATCTAAGAAAGAGACAGAAGAATGAGAAGATAAAACCCCCACCATCAGAGAACTCTCAGTATCATTGGGGATGCAAAAAAGATACACAAAACCACATAGGACAGAGGCCTGGCTATGTGTCTACAACGTAAATGCTGTAGAAACCAAAAAGTGGGCATGTATGATCAGGAAGCTTCCTGGGAAAGAGAAACTTGAGCTGGGCCTCCAAAGGATATAGATGAGGTGAAGAAGAGACAGTTGATAAGAGGCCCTTAAGCAGGACCAGCCACTAGGTAGAATTTTTTTTAAGTTTAAAATTTTGAAATAACTATGGACTCCAAGAAGTTGCAAAAATAGTACAGAAAGGTCCCAAGTACTCATCACCCAGCTTTCCCCAGTGGTATGAAGAAATGTGGGGATAACCATAGCAATTTCAAAACTAGGACCTTAACATCAACACAATACAATTAACTAGACTACAGTCCTTACTCAGCTTTTACCATGCACTCATTTTTGTATGTGTATATGTATGGTTCCATAAGTTTATCACAGGTATAATCTGTATTACCACCACTATGATCACGACACAGAATGGCTCCATCGCCAAAAATGAGCTCCCTCGAGGGCACACCTTTGAATTGCCCACATTGTGCCCTGCTCATAAACACCAAGCATGTGGCTGCCCCTGTGCTCTGTTCATGACTGGAAAATTTGCTGGGGAAAACAAAAGCTACTCATCCTGTCCTGCTCTGCTCAGTGAAGGTAAGTTGAGGCCTGGGTGTCCAGGGGCAGATCTCCTGGCATTGGCTGCAGCCCCCATGCACAAACCCTACACAATGGGGCTCATCTTGCCGCTTTCTTGCAGAAGAAACATTCTGCAGACTTGGTCCTCCTAAGGGGAGGCTTGACAGGCGCTCAGAAATTCAGAACCATGGACAGATCCAGAGCGCCTGGAATGACAGAGCGTTTATAAGGGCAAGAGTAAAGACTAGGTACTTCTCTGGGTCACCTCTTAATCTGGAGATAACCCAACCTTGGGTGAGTAATGACTCCCTTCCCCCACAGTCGCAGAGCAGGCAAGCGAGAGGACATTTCTGAAGTGCAGATCCCTGTTTGCCTGACTCCTCTCCATTATTCAAGGCTCATCCTAAGTCTCTTCTGTTCTGAGGATCTCTCTTTGACTTTCCCACCTTGCTGGCTTCCTTCTCTGAATTAATTTACTTTAAAAGCTGGCAGAACCATCCAAGACAGTCTGGGAGCACATTGTGTGCTGCTCTCTGCCTGTCCCACATATGAAGCTGTACCCCCAGCCAGAACGTGAATGCCTTGAGAAGGACCAACCTGTCCTTTACTTGTCTTTCTGTTCTCTTTTCCTCCCACCCCCTGTAGCTCCACACAGGGTTAGGCACTCAGGGTCTTTCTGGAGGACATGTTAGCCAGGGGGTGACTCTGTCCTCAGGTTTGATTTCCTGGGAAACTTTTCTGTCTGGCATTGTTGGCATAGGAAGCAGAGGTAAACTATTCCAGAACTCCTCAGCCCAGCTTCATTCCCTTTCTCTCGTAATCTGTAAGACCCTGGCCCCTAGGAAGTCTTCGTCCCTGACTTATATTATGTCCGATGTTTCTGTCTATCCTGAAGTTGGCTTTCCCACAGCCACCTCTCTTACTGCTATCACTGGGAGCCCTTGTCAGGGATGCTGTGCTGTACCACCCAGATGGCCCCTACAGGCCATTCTCCCAGCTGCTGGGAGGTGGTTGTTTGGCAGCTCTCATCTGTCCACTCTGTGGGATTGCCTCTGCTGAAGAAAGTGTCCTTGTCCAAGGTCACACTCACTCCCCAGGGCAGTCACCGCCTAGTGACTGGTCAAAGACAGAGAGTAAAGGTCCAGCTTCCTCCCTCCAACTCAAGAAGACAGCTCTGATGGATCATCCCAGCCTCCCAGCTCCTGGGGAATCAGCAGAGGCCTTCACTGAGACTGTCCTGCAGCCCACTTTCTTCCACTACTCTCCCCATAAGCATTGGTCCTGAGACCACTCCCTAGTAAGTTTCCTACATTCTAATCATGTCAGAGTCTGCTTCCAGGTGAACCCAACCTATCATAGCTCTAAAGTCTTGGCCCCTTAGGATTAGTCTTCCTGCTGACATTTCTGCCCTACCATCTGACTCTGTGGATGAAGGCCAACAAAGAGTAGATCTACCCTGCATATCAATTTCCCCCAAGTCTCCTAAAAGAGTACTCACTCCACTCTCTATGGCAGTTCTCACCGTGCTTCTAGAAGCAGGCCTTCCCTGATGTCCTTGGGTCACCTGGCATAGTAAAATGGGCTTTGAAGGCAAGCAGATCAGGGTTTAGGCCCCAGCTCTTCCACTAACCAGCTAAGTGACTTGGGCAAATTCTTTAATCTCTTCCAGCTACTCTTCTCAAATCTAGAAGCAGAAATGATAATAAAAACACCACAGGCCTATTATGAGGATTAAGTGACACAACATAAGGGAAACTGTTTAGCACAGTGCCTGGCATGTAAATATTAATCCCTTCTTCTTTTGGGTCTGGGGGCCCTTTCCAACTAATTGTGAATTAATATTTTTAAATTAACCTAGCATTGAGCATCACAAGCACAGATGTGGTAGGTATTAGTCTCTAGAAAAAGTTTTGAATTCCGCATGTGATGGAGCAAGGAGATAGGGGTGATGGTCATGCAACTCAGCTCTCCCTGTATGTTAGTCTTGGTTCTCATGCTGTTGGAAAATTCTTGACATCTAATGAAAATTCCTCATGGCATGAGGAATAGCAGGTGTTTTCTTTTTATCCTAAGGGAAAATGGAGCCCAGCCAGACCTTCTTTTATAACTGGCTGGAGCAGACACTGTGCTCCCTTAAGACACAGGGCCAGCCCTTTTTCCGAAGCAATAGGGGAATGGATTGGAGAGGAGGTGGTACCTTAAATTATGGCTGCTTGGACCACACAACTGGGTGCTGGCATCTGGAAGAGAGGACGTGGGCAGACAAATCAGCCTGTTAAGAGAGTTTTGTGAAACTGTAACTCGGCCCTAAAATAACAGCACTAAGTATCCAACTGTCCACACACCGTCTCTTCCCCAGAGACAATGATCATCTGTTCCCCTCCACCATCTCCCTGCTCCTTCAGTCCCGTTCCTCTCCCCACTCCCCAGGGGAGCAAGAGAGGCCCTGACCTCCCCAGAGCTGCTGCCTCCCCTCAGAGCAGCATCCATGGGCTGGGCGGGGCCGGGGGTGGCGGGAAATGCAGGGTGGGAGCTGGAGATGGTGTGGGGAGCCCAGGGCAGGAAGCCACACACTCTGTACATTCCAGCTCCAGCTGGGTCTTTTCTGACAACCTTGGCCCAGCACACACCGTCCTGTGACACCCGAGCTGGGCTCAGAGAATGCTGAATTCAGCCCCAATTAAGGGGCCATCTCAGGGCAAGCTGCCGGCACCAGCAGCTGCTATTTTGGGACTTGGTGAAGACACTATCTCCTATTTTTCTCTGTCTCTGTTCTGTTTTATTTTTCTCCTCTCTCTCCCTTCCCCCTTTCCATTATCTCTAGGGTTTTCTCCCTGAGTAGGCATGTCTTTTCATCTCTCAGCTTCTCTGTTTCTCTATCACCCTGTCTCTGTGACTGTATCTCATTCTAGATCTCTCTTATCAACCAATTTGACCAACACTCATTGCCACTGGGCCAGGCTCAGGCTGTGCTCTGGGAAAGAAGCAACATGCAGGCCCCTGCCCCCAGGAGCCCCAGGTCTTGTTTGCCTTTCGGTGGTTCTCCCCACCCCTCCCGGCATCTTGACCAGCCCTGCTCCCCCTGCCCAGCAACTCCAGGGCTAGCTTCTGCGGGCAAAGGAGAAGATTCACACACTTCAGCCGCCCCCCACCCCCGGATCCATATGCAGTTTCTACGTCCTCATGTTCCCAGGCATGCAGTTAGAGGTTAAGGAATTTTCCCCTCTTCCCCCAGGCTCCCAATTCCAGCACTAAAAGGACTGGAATTTCCTGAATGGGTCTGTAGCAACAAGGGCTCCAGGATGCCCAAGAGGCCCCCAGCCATGCTGTTCCACCATCCTGGGCCCAGGGAGACCTGGGCCAGGTCCTACAGTGTAGGACTGTTTGGTCTATCAAGAGATTCAGTAGTCATAGACCAGAGCCTCTTCTTCCAGAGGAGAGGCTTCCCTGGAGGGCCCACAGCCAGCATCATGCTGGGGTTATGAGGATGCCTACCCATCCATCCTCTCAGCCTTCCAAACCTTACACCTGCTGGGCCCTGCTCACTTTCCTCCTTCCTAATCACCAGCTCACAGCACCATCTCCTGCTCCAGCTCCCACAAACTTGGCCACCTGTCCCGTGCCCTTGGCACAGAGCTTTCCCACCCTGGTACCTGCTGGTCGAATTTAACCTGACCTGTGTTCTTTGGTACAGGGTGTGGAATAGTGATATAGTGTTCTTTGGTACAGGGTGTGGAATAGTGATATAGTGACCCACCTGTGAACTCTCTGAAGCCCTTCTCCCTGATCATCTTCCCTTCTGAGCCTTCCCTGAATACTAGGAATAGGGGTACATGGTAATTTTTTATGTACATTATTGAATTTTTCAATTTTTTAATTTTTTTAAAATTAGCACCTACTATGTACTAGGCACCATTAAACATTTTCAGATGCATTACCTTACTCAATTGGTAGACCAGCCTTTTGAGGCTTTGGTCCCCATTCTAGAGTTGAGGCTCAAAGAAGTTTCCCAATGTCAAGTCATAGGAATCCAGGTTTCCTGATTATATAGCCCAGCCTTGTTCTGAAACCCAGCTCCTGCCTGTAAATAAAAGATGGAAAGAAAAGACCTATAGAGCTCGGTTCTTCCCCCAGGGAATGCTTAATTCCAGATCCAGGGGCCTCCCTGCCTTTAGCAGCTGCACCAACTCTTCAGGGAAGGGAGCCTCGGCCACTGGCCCACTGAGCCAGACTCAAGCCTGCTGAGGACCCACACCCTTGGCAGAGCAGAGAAGCCTTTGCTCTGGGCCAGGGTGGGCACAGCTGGGGACAAGTTCTGAAAGACAGCCCGGCATCAAGAGAACACCTTGTGGGGGGACTAAGGGATGTCAGCCAGAGACTCAGGGGAGAGGGCGGCAAAGGTTCCCAGGTGACAGGTGGGACCGAGACCTCCGCCTTAGAAGCTCCCCAGGGGAGGGACAGGCAACGTGGGGCCTCCCTGATGATCAGCCAGTCCCCCAGGCCTGTGACGTGAGTGGGATGTCTGAAGCAGGCTTTGGAGCTGGGAAGAGAGCTCAGCTCTAGGGAAGCACTTTGATGCCTCCTTTACTTGGCGGCTCATCCAGATCCCTCTTCTCTTTGTCAGCAGTACTGTTGTGTCAGGACGTGCCAAATGAAGAAGGAGGCGGGGCACACGGGCTGGGCCAGGCTGTTTGAAGCGCAGAGCGGGGCTGCCCTGGCATGGTGGGGGGTTGTGGCGCTCAGGTGGGTTTTGTGTTGAGTCAGGGCCCCAAAGGCTATCCGCAGCCCAGGCCCAGCCCAGGAGTCCAGAACCATATCCAGCCCTCTCACCCCTTAGACTTCAGGGGATCCCCACACCCTCAGCTCTAGCCCCCGAACCCTGGGTCCTCCTCCCTGCACTGTCCCCCACCATCTTCTGGCCTCTGGTCTGCCCTAGCCACTCCAGAGCCAGCTTTCCAACTCGGCTTCACTGCATCCCTCATCCCAAGCTGCGAGGTCATGCCCCTGCCTACCTCTCCAGGCTTTTCCCCATTGTCCCCAGCAGGCCCCCTGGACCCAACCATGTGCAGCCACAGCCATTCCTCAAACATGTCCACCTGTTCTCATCACTAGGCTTTTGCCACGCTAGTGCCTCTAAAGGGGACAGAGACTCCGACCCCTTCCTAAATGCACTGCTCTGCTCCTACTCCTCTGCTCGGCTTCCAGATGCCATTCAAGCTTCACCTTCTTCAGAAAGCCTTTCCTGGCCGCCAGGCCAGGCGAGGTGCTGCCCGGGCTCTCTCTGTGCCCTGTGCTCGTGTGTCCTGGGCTTCGCCATGCTGGCTCGGCACGGCCGGTAGGAGTGTCTTCTGCAGAAAATTGCGTCTCCCAAAGGCCCCGGGGACTGGTGTGATTCGCCTCCATGCTCCGCAGCCCAGCACGACGGAGATGATGAAGAAACAGGCAGCCCCTCACCACTTCCACCATCTGGCTGTGGCAGCAACACACACACCCGCACGCACACGTGCATGCACACATTCGGTTATACTTACCACGCCTTCACACCAACACACAGTCACATATACACACACAAATGTACACGAGCAGATGCTTACACAATACACCCCGTTCTTCACACATGCACACTCACACAGCTACAAACACACACGTCCCATCACCTGAGCCCCCACAGTTGAGCTAGTCTGAGGGCCAGGCCAACAAGGAGGGCTTCCCTGAGAAGGCGGGATCTGGACGAGGTCCCAGAGGCTTGTGTGCCAGGTCTCTCCAGGGCGATGGGTGTGGATGCTTGGGCCAAGGCTGGGCAGAAATGACTGCAGTGGGTCCCGTCCATGAGTCCATGCCCTTTACTGTGTGATTTTTTATTGCCCTTCCCCACCTGCTGGGCCCAGTCCTGTGACTTGCCTTGGCCAGTGGGATGTTAGCAGACAGGTTCCAAGCAGAGGGCTTAAAATGGGCTTTCCAGGTGGCTCAGCTGGTGGAGCGTTGGACTCTTGACCTCGGGGTTGTAAGTTTGAGCCCACATTGGGCATAGAGATTACTTAAAAATAAAATCTTAAAAAATAAAATAAAATAAAAATAAAATGGGTTTTCACACTGGAGCCTGCCTTCTTGTGCTCCGCCATCCCTGTGAGAACATGCCTGAGCTAGCCCACAGGAGAATAAAAGACATCTGGAGCAGAGCGAAGCCATCTTAGTGCACCCAGCCCAGGCTAACCTAGGTCAGCCCATAGCCAGTTCACCTCCAGAGCTGTGAGCAAGCCCCATTGAGACCTGAAGAACCACCCAGCAGAGCCCAGCCTAAATTGACTCACAGAATAGTAAACTCAATGCTTATTATTTCAAGTCACTAAGTTCTGAGACGGTTAAACAGCATCATTGTGACAACACAATGACTAAGGCCAAAGAGATCAGCCTCTGGAGGGGCAGGCTTATCCACAGCAGTGCCCTCAGCGGGTTGGCTGGCAAATAGGGAGTCTCAACAGAGTCTACCTTCCCTCTGCATCACCCACCACCCCTCCATTCCAGCCCCCTGGGGCTTTGCCAGGCCTCACACTTGTCCTGGATCTGTGCACAACCTGCTCCCTCCTTCTGGAATGCTTGTCCCTACCTTGCCCTCTTTGGATCCTGCTCACCCTTCGAGGTCATGTCCATACCCTGGAAACCTTTGGGGGCTCACAGCCTCACAGCCACCATAAACCTTTGGGAATGAGGTTAAGGTAAAAGTAAGGAAATTCCCCCATTTGTCTGTCTCTCCATCCCCCGTATCCCACAGGGCTCTGCCTGTAGTTTTACTGAGACACATTCTCCTTCACAGTCATCAACCTGGGCTGTGATGTCTCCTGAACAGTAAGTAGGTCCTGCCTGGCCACTGAGGGAGCAGGCCCATGCAGTCCTAGATCTCCCAGAGCCTCAGCACATGGTCCACTCCCCAGAAACATCTGGGGAGTGGGCAAGGCATATAGATGAATACATTTTCTAGCTATTGATTTTGGAACAACGTGACCAGATATTTTGTATTTTAAAAAACACAACCACAAAAAACCTAAATTGAAATCCAAACACCTATTTTCAGTCCCCTGTCTTGCTTTGCAACATTTGGCAGGACCCTGCCCCCTCTGAGCCTCAGTTTACCCATCTGCATAATATGGAATTGTGCTGACTCATCACCCCACTTGCTGACAATGTTGAGCACCTGTGAAGTTTGCCTATGTGTCCAGCCCTCTAGCTGCCTGCTCTGGCCTGCTTCCTCCCAGTCCTCAATGGCCCTGAGCATCATGTCAGAGCTTCCTGCCTGCTGGCAACTCTGGCCAAGCCTTTGGATGGTCATGCCTAATGAGTTGGCCTGGCTTCTGTTGACTGCTGCATCCTCCACTCCCTGAACCTGCCGGTGGGACTGATGAAGCCTTGATGTTAGGAGACCTCTCTCCTAAAAGATCTGTTGGGCAAGGCTGATCCCTGCCTGTCTGATAGGAGAGGGCTGACCTGTCTTCAGGAAATACCCTCTCTCTCAACTCTCTCCCTCTTTCTCTCTCTCTCTCTCCCTCTTTCTCACCCCCCTCCTCTCTCTCTCTCTCTCCCTCCCTCCCTCTGTCTCTGTCTCTCTCTCTCTGTCACACACACACACACACACACACACACACACACACACACACACATCCACTCAAGGCTCCTCTCCTGGCAGCTTCTGCTGGGCCAGTAGGAAGGAATCCTGACTGGCTGTATTTCCCTCGCTAGAGTCAGGTGAGAAGAGACAGGAGGAAAATGGTCCAGTGCAAAATTATCCGGAGATGGGGAAGACCAAAAACAAGGATGAGAGATTTTGGAAGCCGGAGAGCCAGCCTGGTACATGCCTAGAGAGCAAAGCTTTCTGGGATCCAGTGTAGGAAGGGAGGCAGGGGCCTTGGAGCTAGATCATAGGCTCTAGCCAATGTCACTGCTTGCTCCAACCTTACTTCTAGGCTCTTTTTTGGAGCTGGGGAAGCTCCAGAGATGCTCAGATCATGGTCTCCCTGGGACACTGGGAAGGAACATGAGATAGAAATTCAGGGGGTCTCCGTGGCCGGGGCTGGGGCTGCAGGGTAGAGGTCTGCATTCACATCTGCCCAGCCTCCCAGGGTTTCCAGGTACCATCCACCCCAGATGATGAGGGGCCGACCCGATGCCGTCTCCAGCTTGGCCTCTCTGCTCTGCCTCCTTTCTTATCTGCTGCTCTCTCCCACAGAGAAAGCTTGAAGAAAGCACAGAGAGGCTGTGGGTGGGTGTTCACTCACTGCTCTGCTCCCACACCACCTCACACCTCACCTCTGTGAAAGAGACAGAGATTAAGGAGCTGGAAGTTGGAACCAGAGCTTCTAGTCAGGGTGTTTGACCTTGGCATCTCTGTGCCTTTGAGAATTCCACCTGGTTTTCTGAACATCTGAATACCTGGATGTCTCTTCTGCAGGCAGGAAGTAGTCAAGCCCATTCTGTCAAATGGCTGCAGGGATGGGAGAACCCTTCTGAACCCATGAGGCCCTCTACACACACGAGATGTTTGCATTATTGAGACCAAAGAGTGGTCCCAACTGGCTTTGGGCCTCACTGTGTCATTGTGGGGCATGCCTCTCTTTGCAACCTCTCTGCAGCCTGTGTTCTGAGGAGCACAGCCAGGACCTGGTCTCTGCCCCTGCACCCCTGCCCCCATGCTCCACGTCAGATGCCCCCACGCCCCACATCACATGCCCCCATGCCCCACGTCACGTGCCCCCATGCAGCCAGCCATCTCAGAGGTCCTCCGGGCCATCCCAGGTCAGGGCTGTCAGCGAGCTAGAGAAGGAGGTGTTCTGGGCCTCTCCCTGCAGAAGCTCTCTGCCTGGGATATTGATAAGTGACTGAGCCATTCTGAGAACAGTAAGAGTCCAGGGCAGGACAGAGTATGAGCAGAAGCTGGCTTAGACCCTCTGGGAAGGAAGAGGATGGTGCGGGCTGGAGGAGCTGGGAGGGTTTTCTGGAGGAAGGGGAGGGTTTGATGTGACCTTAAAGGATCCAGATGCTGCTGCAGGGAGCCCTGGCATGGCCAACTCAGGTCACTATGCCCAGAGACAGGAGAACCAAACTCCAGGGGAGGTTCTCACTGCCCATCCCAGATCTAAGGAACAGAGACCCCATGCCTAGAAGTGCAGCAGCAAGGGAGTCTGTGGTGGCTGCATGGAGCTTGAGCAGAGCCAGGGTGGCACTGGCGCCCCAAGAATTCCCCAGAATGAAGGCCAATTATCAGCCCTTGGAAGCACAAGTCATCCAACTTCCTGTCAGGGTAAGAAGAAACCAAGAATCCTGCTCTGTCCATAGATCTTCTGAGTCTGTCAGGGCAAATTACCCCTCAGAACTAAGCCCTCCACACCCATGGGCCCTCTGAGTCATGTGGACCCAGTGGGGGCAGAATGGGGACTGTCATACCCAATCTAGAGATGAGAAAACTGAGTCCCAGGGAGGAGAAGGTTTCGAGCTAAGTGTCAAGGCCCAGGACTAGAAGACAGGCCTCTTGTTCCTCAGTTGAGTCAATGTAGACAAGCTAACCAGATACCCCGGGTCAGTGTAGACAACTGGATTGCCTGCAGGCAAAGAATCTGCTTTGGAATAAGACGTACACGGTGGAGATGTGAGCTAACCCCTGTGTGTGGGTACAAGCCTGCCACACGCGAGGCATCATGCTGGACACTGCACAGGAACCCATTTAAGACCTAAATCCACCCTGAGTCAAGGATCTTCAGCTCCATGCCATGGAATGGTGAAGGAACAGAGGCTTGGAGAGTCAGGGCAGCTTTTTCAAACCATCCAGGAGGAAAGGCAGAGCTGGGGTCTGAACACAGGCCTTCCTGAGGCCAAAGCTCTGCATCTTTCAACCACCCCCTGGCACCACCAGACAACTGTCTGCATTTCTGCCAGAAATGGCTGGGCCAGGGGAGGAGCAGGAGCAACGGTCCAGCCCCCCACTTCAGTTTGGCTTTCCCATGGCCTCCCCCTGTGCCAGGCCTGGCACCCCTGGGAAATGGTTTGAGAGTAACACCATCAGGAACAGCAGCACTTTTTACTATTACTGTTATACCTGCTTCTCCTGTGCCTCTTGGCACTTTCTGCGTGAAGCCTTCACACACAGATGTATGTACACAGGCACTTTACCTACATCCTCTTATTTAATCTTCAGCACAAACATTTGAGGTAGGCCTTTTTTCACTCTCATTTTGTAGGTAAGGAAACTGAGTCTCAGGAGAGTGAAGTAACTCACCAGTCTGTCTTCAGCAGCTTGTACGGTCTACACTACCCAGGGATTTCAGGTAGAAAGACAGACATCTTTCCAACAGTGGGGATTGCCTGGGGGTGACATGGCTGTCTCTGGAGGAGGTGAGCCTCTGTCAATGAAGCTTTTTTGGTGTGCATGTGGTGGGATGGAGAGCACACAAAAATACCATTTTAGTTACTTTTTAAAAATTTATGTTCCAGTTATTAAAGATACACATTTAAAAACAGAGCTTTTCTTAAGGATTAAATTCCACTTGCCAATCTTATTGTTCTATTTATAAACATAATAAAATAAGAACAAGACCTTCACTTTTTCTTTAATTAAGGTTTGATTAACTCAAGTTGAAACACTAAACTCCCTTAAACAGCCACTGCCATTTGCAATTTAATTAAATTTGTTTAAACAATTTCAACTACATTTGAACATTTCATATATTTAATTTTCCTAAGTAACTTAAATGTCTAATTGAACAAGCATAACCTTTGCAACATGTACATGAAAAACTGTTGTAAATCTAATAAATTAAATTTATAAATATATTGACTTTGAAATTCTCTTAAATATTGCAAAATTGTTAACAAAATTAGTCAAATTATCCCTTCAAGTCACTTGCCTAAAGGCCCCTGGTTACTGCTGAGGTGGAGTAACCACACTTTGCTCTCTCCTCCCACTGACTGCAAGTAAGAACCCTGAACAGATACTGTCAACGGACTCTGAAAAATAAATAAAAACAGGTGGATTAGAGAAAGCAATAAACATTAAAGACTGACCAATATGGCAATGTGATTCCTGGGTTTCTTCCTTCCTATACCTCCCAGCTTGGACTCTAGAGTGCCTGAATCCCAGATCTGTGCAGTGGGCACAAACAGAAAGAGCTTGAAGAGAACCCCTCTCTTTCTGGCCAGAGGACCGGGGACAGGGACCTGCAAGATAGAGTGGGGTGGAGAAATAATCTCAATCATTTCTCTTTTACTCTCCAGGGTGCGCCACAAGGAAAGCCCCAGTCATGAAGCTCTATTCCTGCACTGTTGGTGGTGCAGGACCTAAAAATCTGAGTGAGAATCTTTCTCTCTGACTGGAGAAACTTAGAAAAGGGGACCCTATGGAAAATGTGGGGAAGTTCTGTTGATTTTTTTTCTCTTTTTTATCCCACTGCAGCCAAAGGAAATGTGTGACAATATGAAAAGGTTAAAACCCCAGGTTCTAGGCCAGAGACAAGGAGGTGGGACCAGAGAGTGTGAGGACAGTCATGGAGATGCTGGAGAACAGGCTCCCTTAAGCCTGTGTATGAAGTCCTGGACCCACCCTTGAGCTGTGAATGAATTGACTCAATGCAAAAGGCAGGGGAGGACTTGTGGCCTGAAACAAATAAGGTTGATTACAAAATGCCCCAAATTACAAATGAAAAACCAGGAAAATCTCAACTACTCTCAAAGGAAAAAATAGATACTGGCCTCCAGAGGACCAGATGATGGCATTATCACACACAGACTTTAAAATTTTTTTTAAGATTTTATTTATTTGTGAGAGACAGAATGAGAGACAGAGAGCATGAGAGGGAGGAGGGTCAGAGGGAGAAGTAGACTCCCCGCCGAGCAGGGAGCCCGATGTGGGACTTGATCCTGGGACTCCAGGATCATGACCTGAGCCGAAGGCAGTCACTTAACCAACTGAGCCACCCAGGCGCCCTCAAACACAGACTTTAAAACAGCTATTATAACTATAGTCCATGAAGTAAGGAAGAATGATTGTGAAATGAACGGAAAGATTGAAACTGTCAGGAACAAAATGAAAACTATCAAAAAGAAAAAAAAGGGAAATCTTTTAACTTATTTTACATAATTAAATTTTATAATATAAAAATTCAACAACTGAAATAAAAAAAACTCTATGGGCTCAATAGCAAAATGAAGATGACAGAGGAAAGAGTCAGTGAACTTGAAAACAGATTCATAGAAATTATCTAATCTAAACAGTAGAAGTTAAAAAAGGATTGGAAAAATAACGAATAGAGTTTGAGGGACTTATGGGACAATATTAAAAGGTCTAACATTCATGCCATTGGAGTCCCAGGCAGAGAGGAGAAAAAGTTTGGTGCAGGAAAAAAAAAATTTTTTTTGAAGAAATCATGGCTGAAAACCTTCCAAATTTGGTGAAAAGGGATAAATTAATAGATTTAAGATGCTCAGTAAACCCCCCAAAAAGGATAAATTCAAAGGAAACCTGACCCAAATACATCTTAATCAAACTAATGAAAATCAAGGATAAAGAAAAAAAATTTTGTAAACAGCCAGAGGAAGTAATACATTACCTGCGGTGGGGGGGGGGGGGGGGGAGCAACAATTAAGATGACTACAGATTTTTCATCAGAAACCATGGAGGCCAGGAGACAGTGGAACAATATCTCTAAAGTGCTGAAAGGGAAGAACTGTCAACCCAGACTTCTATACCCAGTGAAAATATCATTTCTAAGCCCCCCCCTCCCCAAAAAAAAATATTTTCAGAGGAAGTAAAACAAAGGGAATTCATTGACAACATGCCAGCTCTAAAAGAAATGTTAGAAGAAATTCTTTAAGAAAAAGGGAAGTGATACCAGAAGGAAACTTGGGACTTTAGCAATAAAAGAAGAGGAATAAAAATGAGAATAGTTGGGTAAGTATGATAGACTATTCCCCCTCTTAAGTATTTTAAAATTGGTATGACTACTGAAGCGAAAATGGTAACATTGTCTGATGGAGTTTTCAGTGTATACAGACATCCTGCATACAGCAGCTACAGTGTACAGGGAGGAAAGTAGCCGACAAGACTACAGGGGTCATATACTTCACTCGAAGTAGTAAGATATTAACTCTAAGTAGATCATGATGATGAATTAGATATGTGCATCACAATCCCTAGAACAACCACCTAAAAAACATATACAAAAAGGTAATCAAGAAGCCAACAGAAAAATAAAAATGGAACACTAAAACAATATTCAAATAATTCAAGAGGAGGCATAAAAGGGGAAACCAAAGAATTAAAAACAGAGGAAACAAGCCAAAACCAAACAATAAAATGGTACATCTAAATCCAACCTTCTCCTCATGTAAATCTCCTATCACATGTAAATTGTTTGAGCATACTAATTAAAAGACAGAGATTGTCAGATTAGATTTTTAAAAAGCAAGACCTAACTATATGCTATCTATAAGAAACTTACTTTAAGTTTAATGACATAGGTTAAAAGTAAAAGGATGAAAGAAATATAGTATGGAACATTAATTTTAAAAACAAAAAGCTGAAATGGCAAAGCAGACTCTTGAAGAAGAAAACTTAGGGATAAAGAGGAATATTCCATAATGACAAAAAGATCGATTAATTTGGAAGATGTAGCAATCCAAAATGTGTATGCATCAAACAGCAGACCTTCAAAATACACAAAGCAAAAATCCCAATAGGATTAAAAGGAAAAATAGACAAATCCAGTTATACTTGGAGACTTTAAGACTCATTGCTCAGCAACTGATAGAAAATAGAGAGAAAATCAGCAAGGCTATAGAAGATCTGAGCAACACTATCACCCAACTTGAATCATTGACATTTACAGAACACTCCACAAACAATAGCAGAATGCACCTCCTTTCAAGTTGCTCATGGATCATCCACTATAGACCATATTCTGGGTCATAAAACAAACCTTAATAAATAGTTAAAAATTGAAGTCATACAAAATGTGCTCTCTGACCATAATGGAATTAAACTAGAAATGAATAACAGAAAGGAAAATTCTCTAATTACTGGAAATTAAGCAACACACTTTTTTTTTTTTTTTTGGCTGTTTTGATCCAGTGTATTAGGGAAACCTTAGGGGTTTTTTTTACTTTAAATTTTTTATTGTTATTTTAATCACCACACATTGCATCATTAGTTCTTGATGTAGTGTTCCATGATTCATTGTTTGTGCATAACACCCAGTGCTCCACGCAGAACGTGCCCTCTTTAATACCCATCACCAGGCTAACCCATCCCCCCACCCCCTCCCCTCTAGAACCCTCAGTTTGTTTTTCAGAGTCCATCGTCTCTCATGGTTCGTCTCCCCCTCCGACTTACTCCCCTTCATTCTTCCCCTCCTGCTATCTTCTTCTTCTTCTTTTTTTTTCTTAACATATATTGCATTATTTGTTTCAGAGGTACAGGTCTGTGATTCAACAGTCTTGCACAATTCACAGCGCTCACCATAGCACATACCCTCCCCAATGTCTATCACCCAGCCACCCCATCCCTCCCACCCCCCACCACTCCAGCAACCCTCAGTTTGTTTCCTGAGATTAAGAATTCCTCATATCAGTGAGGTCATATGATATATGTCTTTCTCTGATTGACTTATTTCACTCAGCATAACACCCTCCAGTTCCATCCACGTCGTTGCAAATGGCAAGATCTCATTCCTTTTGATGGCTAAGCAACACACTTCTAAACAATCCATGGGTCAAAATCTAGGAGGTGGAAGAGCCGGGGTGCTAGCCTGGGAAGTTTGGCCCAGGAACCCACACTCTTAACCACTAGGCTGTGTGGCCACTCAAGGTTTTTTAGAGCCTTGAATGCCAGGTGAAGGAATTTAGAATTTGCGCTGTATTTAATAAATCAACATTTAAGGAGTTTCATACATAAGGCTATTTACATACTATTTACAGATAGATGGAATTGGGTAGTGTTGGTGGCGGGGAGGGTGGGAAAGGGCAGGAAAAAATCTGCATTCTGTCCCGCCAGAGAGGCAAAGTGAAATTAAAGAATTTGGATTTTTCCAGATGTCTGAAATGAGACATTTTAGAAGCAGGGCCCATGCTCCCTTTCTCACAGAGAATATTTTCAGTCTTTCTGGGATCTACACATGCTAGGTGAACAGGCAGCTCCAAAGGGAGGAACCTACATCGGCCATCAGACGGGGGACTTTCTGACGACTTGCCATAAGAAAGGGGGTTTCCCAAGCCACTAGCTCGTGGCTGTGGACAAGTTACTTCACCACTCAATGCCTCGATTTCTCATCTGTGCAACGAGGAGAGCGTCAGTTCCCACGGACCTGGAGAAAAGACTGGCAGGGAATTTGAACCCCGGCTCCTGGGAGTTGCTGTGGGAGGCTGGCTGTAAGGGAGGGGGTCTCTCTGGTTTGCAGCGAGGCTTGGAGGAAGGCCTCAGCATGACGCGGAGTGGGATTCCTGCCCAGAGTGGGGGCAAGGCAGGGCACATAAAACATCTGTAGAAACTTTGATCAACAGCCATGACAGGGAGGGCTTGTATTCTCTTTGAAGCAGCAGAAAGATCAATCCCCTTCTTATCTCAGCCTCTCTGTGGTTGCTGCTACTCTGGAAGACCCGAACAGAGGGAGCAATGCCCAACCCAGGCCTGTGCCCCCACCCCAGCCTCCCTGTCCACCGGGGTGAGGGTGAGGAGAAGAACCACCCCTGGCTGGCCTTCCCCTGGCCTTGACCACAGAGGGAGGAGAGGGCAAAAGACGCCTAGGCCCCCAAAAAGTAAGAGCATCCACGACTCTTCCATTAAACTTTCGCAAGGGTCCCCCTCACCTGGGCATTTCCCCTTTTTTCTTCAAAGCCTGGCTTTAAAACATCACCTTTTCCTGAGATCTAAAGATACTAGGCCAGGAGGCAGGAGAATGGATTCTAGTTAAGGGTCTGTCTTTGATTTGCTGTGTGACCTTGAGCAAGTTACTACCCCTCTCTGGAGCTTAATTTCTCTCTCTGTGAAGTAGAATTGCTGCAAATGTTTTTTAGGGCTCAACTGAAAATTCTGTGATCAAGATCAGTCTGTGACCAGGGTCAGGGCCAATGTGGGTTCAGGTTATAGAACTGTCTTTCTCGGATCCTGTCTTGGAAAATTGCCCCCCCACCAATACTGACTGGCTCCATGTCCTTGACCAAATGTTTTTCTGTGCAATCCCATTAGTGGAAAGAAATGCTTTGCCAGCCGAGCAGCATCCTGGGTCTGTGGGATCTGCCCACGAGGGGCAGGAACAATTCCTATGGTGGCACTGTCCCCAGCTCGCTCAAGGACTGCAGAGAGAGAAGCCTGCAGGGCCACTCTGCCCTGAAAAGTGGAAGGAAGGAAGAGTATGGGGCATGGGGGCAGGGTGGGGAGTGGGGCAGGAATGTCCTGGGACCTTCTGCCTCCAGGTGTTGCGTGCTTATGACTACAGCAGGTTGGTGAGTTCTGGTTAGGGTCCAGGGAGCCTCTTCTGCCCTGAATGCTGGCTTACCCCCGGGCAGGTGCGGCCCCTCCCCAGCCGGGTGGGTGAACGACTTTCAGACACAGAGGAAGGAAGATCTTCCATTCACGTCCTTCCCTGCAGAGTAGGTCCCCCAAACAGAGGGCAGAGGCCACAGGAGTCCTGCTTTTCCAAGCAGGACCCGTGAGCTGACACTGCTTCTGGGTAGTTGCCTCCTTTTGAGAATCCCAGTAATGAGAGCTGCCTGCGTCTGGTCTCCAGAACACTCGTGCACCTATCAGCAGGCCAGATCTGGGGCTCTCCCAGAGTCTCCTAGAGTCTGGAGGATAGAGTAGTTCCAGAAAAGGGAAAGAACAGGGAATGAGGTGGGAAAGAAATATTTCTGGTCTCCCTGCTTCTACCAGGTGCTGGTATGTGTGCGTCTGGATCCAGAACCTTCTCTGCCGTGGACTGGAGGGTGGTGGTGCTGATTTTCAGTACCCTCCTTTACTTCCCCAAGCCCCAGCCCAGTGTGTCCCCTTCTGTCACTCCAGGCACCTGGGGTCCTCCTGCTCTGCCCTGTCCTTCATGAACTCTGACCTCCAAGGAGTCCCCCCGGGTTAGCCTCCCTCTCCGGGTTGGCCTCCTCAGCCTGGGGTTTCTCTGGGAAGGGAACCACTGTGAACCCCGCCAACACCGATGCGGCCCCAAGGCGCCATCCCTGGCACCCTGCCCAGGCGTATCCCCCCTTGGGCGTGGGTGTGTCTGTGTGTACACACTTCAGAGTGCTTAGAAGTCAGGTGCTCCGGATCCGTTTTGCGCTGTGTGTTGGGCAGCATGTAAGTGTGCATATGCGATGGTATATGACATGTGTGTGTTTGTCTGTGCATTTTGTGGGGCTGTTTGTATTTCCGTGGGTCTGAGTACATTGAAGAGTGGACTTGAAGCATGTGGTTCTGCATTTTAGGGGTGCTGGTGTACTCCTGAATTTGAGGGGTGTGATGTATAATTTTGGAGTTTCTTGGGTGGGTGGAGATTCAAGGTTAGCTTGGGTGTGCTCCGAGGCAAATAACAATACCAACAACGGCTTAAGCTGTGCCAGACACTGCACTGAGCACTTTATAGACATTATCTAAACTTCACAACACTATAGAGTAGATAGTGTTACCACATTTTACAGGGTAAGGAAACTGAGTCTGCAAAATTAAATCACTTGCCCTGGGTCACACAAGTAAGTTGCAAGACTGGGATCTGAACCCAGGTCTGTTGAGCTCTAAAACTCCTGCTTCTCTCCCCCCCCCATTTTCATCGATAGATTATCCCCGGGAGAGGGGAGAATGGGGCTCGTTTCTTGCAAAACCCACACTTACCAAACAGATGCGTTTGGAATGTCCAAGACAAGCGTTTCATTTCACATAAGGAGCTTTACACCGCTGGATTTAAGATCCATGACTCCCTGGTGCGGAGAGGGGAGAAGGGAGGGAGGCGGAGGAATGCCACCCCCCCACCCCCACACCAGGGAAGGCCTCCCTGAGCTGCTGGAGAGAAACCCGGAGCTTTGAGGCAGTGAAGACGTTAGCTACAGGTCTTCATCCACACTGGTGTTCCTGGAGCCCAGGGCACATGAGGGGCCCCCAGTTGGTTCTGTGGCTTCAGGGGAGGCTGCTTCATGGGCAGCCCAGGGACGAGGATGCTGGGAAGAGACAGGTGAAGTGGTGAGAGGTGCTGGCGCGCACAGCTGCTCTGGCCGGCCCTGGGAACCCCTGCTCGGTCCCTTCCCTCCCTGATGCAAGCAGCAGGGAGAATGCATTATTTTTTCATTAAAAATTCATTTTGGAACAGATAGTCTTCAGAGATGTAATTAGCCACATTATTTCTCTCCATTAGCAGTCCCTGGAGTTTGCTGGAATTTCTTGTCCTTTTCCCTCCCCATTCCACTCTTTCCATGGCCTTTATAAGCTAGGTTGTAGCACTTCTGCCTCCCTCTCCCGACCATCACAACCCGTTCTGGTACTGGACCGAATACCCAAGTCCAGAATCTGGAGAAGGAGCGATGGCAGACTCCCTCCTCCTCACTGGGCTACAGGATCACAGTCCCCTGAGCCAGCAAGGGGTTCACAGATGCCCACTCCTGCCAATGTGACACAGAGACAGCCTGGCTAGTGGTAAAGCTGGGTGGAGGTAGGGGGTTCCTGGCTCCCCCAATTACTCACTGGGTGATCCCAAGCAAGTAACTTAACTTTTCTGGGCTTCTTTCTGGGCGGCTTCCTCCGCCCGCCCAGGATGGTCCAGGTCAGCACTGATGGTTGTAAAGCACTTCACCTGAGGTAGATAGCAAATGCCTGTGGTCTGGATGTCTGAGGACAACAGAGGACTTCTGGGGGCCAAATGATCAGTAGACATGACAGCATAAAAGATCCAGCCATGGCTTGGGGAGAGTCAGAGCTAAGTGCTTGCTGGTGCTCGGGGGAGACAGGCTGGAGGTCAGGGGTCAGGGAGACCCACGATGAGGAACCCCTAAGGGGCAAGCCCCTTTCAGAGCAGGAAGGAGTTCATGGGGACTCAGGCTCAGCTGCGCAGGGCTGAGTGCCTCTCTTTTGCCGATTCTGGTGGATTCTAAGCCCAGCCATTGCTCCCGTGGGTTATTTCTGGAGTGCTTGACGACTGGATGGGAGGTGATAGAGGTATCATCTTCAACTGACTGGGGGGAAGTGTGGGCTCCCCAAGACCTTGAAAATGACCCAAAGTGCAGCCAATAACCCCTCCAGTGGCACTCCAACTGGCTCAGCGGACTTCAGCGAGGCTCGCTATTTCTCTGGGGAATTCCAACTGCCACAGCGCTCAGAAGACAGCCATCTGCATCCCCACCTCCCCGTTCTCTGCTTCCCTCACATTAGTGACACATGACGTGCAGCTGTCTCCAGCTTTGTCAGAAATACCGTGCTCCATGGGGGCAAGGGCAGGAAACCTGCTGTGGGAAATCTAAACTTATCCTGGTTCCTCACAATGAGGGCCAAAGAGAAAAATACAGCTTTAGCATAAAAGATCATTGGCACTTTGCAGTGAGATAAAATGCATGTGATTTATACCAAGAACTAGCACGGCCCAGACGTAGACAGTCATGGGGAGATGTCCTTTGAAGGGGCTGGCAGATCACTGTTTCGGGGACACGGTCACATCGAATTGCATAGAGTTGTGTTGTGTTGCATTGACATAAGGAGTTCGAGGGAACTTAATTTCTAATACTGGCCTCAGCCCGCTTGGATAGTAATCCTGGTCGTTAGGTTCCCAGGGAAATGCAGAGAAGCAGAAACTGTCTGGCTCACGGGATCTTTGAACTTTCACACGGATGTTACAACAAGTCTCACTGAAGCAGGCAGCCCCTTGACTCACGTCTAGTTCATAGTGATTTTCATGGACACGTCTGGGCATCAATAACAAAAATAGGGATGCTGAGGTTAATAATACATAGCATGCACTGGGAGGCCCCGAGCTCCAGGCCCAGGCCAGGCTTTTTATGCACATGGCTTCACTTACCCTTCAGTTCTGTGAGGTAGTATCACAGCTCTCCCTTCCCCTGACCCCCCACAGAAGGGCAAGAGATAGTGTCAAGCGAAACCACCTTTTGGGGAGGAGGCGCACTGCATGGAGGAGGCCGAGTAGCACAGCGATGCCCGCCACCAGGCGCAGCATCCTGAGATGCGGAGCCACCCCATGGTTTGCAGGTGTCAGCATCACCAGGAAAGACAGTACTCACACAGGACCCGGAGGGAACAAGGCTGTGTTCATGCAAAGAGACAGATCGGGATCAACTTCAGCAGTGGGCATTAGTCTGCTGTGGCCAATGGGTCTCATCCCCCAGCCAACACAGGGCCATGATCTGCACGCACCCCTCTCATGCTGCAGACAAAGGACCCCGCTCCCTCCCTGCTGGGAAGAGATTCAGCAGCAGGATTGGCCAGGTGCCACCTGATGCACACACTTAAGCAGAACAGCAGAACAAAGGAGCGCACATTGAATCTGGAACAGGGACAGACATTCCCACGGGAGGCGATAAATCCAGCACAGGCCGTGAGGACTCCCTGTCTCTTGGTAAGGAAGTGTCCCAGGCCCAGGCCCACTCCTGAGTAGCCAAGCAGAAGTGGAAAGACTCCATGCCTTTTCTGGATAGGCGGGACCAAGTTCAAACGGCTGGATGGGAGGCATGGTCAGGATTTGAACCTGGGGTTTTCTGGCACCAAAGCCCATGAGCTTTCTCATTGAGAGAGCCCTGCACTTCTGAGGATGAGCTGGTCTTCCCCAGGTACCTTCCAAGCCTCCCGGCCACCCTCCTGCTTCACCACCACTCCCTTCCACCAAGGGACAACCCAGAGTCTCCCAAGAAAAGATCGGCTGGGAGGGTTGCTCCCTCCCAGGACTTCTTTAATGCAAATTCTAGATCTCTCCAACCTTTGCCCATACTCCTATACCAAGAATAATATTTGAAAAGCTGGGATTCTTGTGCCCTGAAGAACCCCCATGTACAGAAATTTAAAGCAGAAAAACTGGCAGCTATCAAGGAGGGGGGAAATGCATAAAAGAAAAGTGATGGGGGGGAATGTAAAGAATTTGAGGAATTATGTAAATAAATGGACGTGGTAAGGACCATTCAGCCCTGAAGAAATGAGATTGACATATGTAAATCCCTTGTAAGTTTTAGCAAAAAGGAATAAAAGGGATCAAAAACTCTTCTTGCTTCCGTGTCCTGCAATTCCATTTGAATATTAAGCCTCCATGTTGTGTTCTGAGGCTTTTGTAGTATGACCAAACCGTACCAGCTAATTTGGGCCAGGGTTATTATCTACAATTTACAGACAAGGAGCCAGAGGTGAAAGGAAGTTCAGTAGATGATCTATGGCCATCGTGTTCATTTTAGAAGCCACGTCGGATTTAGCACACAGTTTTTCCAACTCCCTGCCTGATCCTGAACTTCTTAGGGAAAAATTGCAGTTAATTCTCAGTTGTCGACATCGTCAATGTGGAGGAACAGAGGCATAGATAATCCCAAATGGTGAGTAATGCCCATGCCATGCCTCCTGGTCTGGACGTTTGCTTTGGAAGCTTCTTGCAGACCTCAGAATGGGGGCGCCCTGCTGTGGGAGGCTGCCCCATCCTCATTCCACCACTTTCTACTCAAAGCCACCCACCTCCTGCTCCATGAAGACCTAGGGGCAGCAGATTAAGGGGACGAAGCTGTAATGCTTTCCTAGGCTGGCATGGAGTAGCAGAGGGAGGCAGAGAATAAGGTGTTTTGATTTAAAAGGACCCCCGCAGTGCCGAAAGCTAGCAGAACAGTAACAGTAAATGAGACAATGAATTGTGTCCACTGAAGACTTCCTATGGATGTTGATTCATTATGTTAATAAGATGTGAGAGCTGAAGGTTGACTGTATTCTGATTTCATGGCTGGGGGACCCATGGCTCAGAGGGGGGAACATCCAAATTTAAGGTCTGAGTCCAAATTCCATCTCCAAGCTCCTGATTCCGACCTGGGTAGAAATGCAAGCAATGCTTAAGGTAGAGAACCAGTGAGGCCGGAGCCAAGAGGAGCCAACTTGTCAGATTCATTCAACAAATATTGAGAACCTGCCAAGTGCCAGGCTGCAGGAATTGGTACTGGGAGGAAAGCACAAAGGAATCAGACATTGACCAAGCCTGAGGAACCCAGGGTAGGAGGGGAGACAAGGTACATACAGAAATCTCTGTAATACCTTCAGAGAGGACAGTGAGATGAGATCTAAGAGAGCTTCGTTTATTCTTCCATTCAATTAAGTCATTCATTAGTCATGCGGGCACTGTCTTAAGTGCTCTGTATATAAAGATAAATAAGACTGGTCTCTAACCCCAGAAGATACCAATCAAATATACATACTGACACTGAATCACCCAGGGAGTTTTTCAAAATACAGTCCCCCAGATCCCCAACCCAGACAACTGATTCTGGATCTCTGGAATTGATACCCAAGAAACCTGAAGCTCAGAATCTAGGTGTTATCTGGGCTTGGGTACTGATCTGTGGGATAACAAGGGGAGGGAGCCCGGAGAAGGGCTAGCCAGAGATAGGGAGGAAGGCTTCCTGGCCCACCTCTCCTAGGAAGCCTCCCCGGACCTGCCCAGCACACTGATCTGCATGTTCTCAGCCCTAACCTCCACTGTACATCCTGTATGTCCTGTGATTTTCTGGCTGACTGATATCTTTGGTTGGTTCCTGGGTGTGTGTTACCTCTGAAGCTGAGTGTCCCTATGTTCCAAGGTCATTGTGATGAGTGTTCCAGGGGCCTTGTGACACATGCTGCCCGGCTCTGTTCAGCTGTGGGAGGTCAAGGAGAGGCCCAGTTTCGCCTGGGAATGAATTCATCCCCCAAAAGGAAGATCACTTTCCCCTGCTAATTAAGCATCATTTAGGGCTCCAAGTGAGCCCTGGTCAGAAGCTGCTTTGAAGATATCCTGCAGGGGCCATGACCACCCTCTCTCCTGAAAACAGCCTCTCTGCCAGGTGGTCAGCCTCCTTCATCCTGGTGCGTGTTCTTCATCAGCTCCAAGTCCCTCCTTCCCCAACTTCTGGTTTGCATTAGGGCCACTTTCCTCAGTGGGGTGGGAAGGACTAGAACCCTGAGCTGGCCTATAAGGTTGAGCAGGGTAAGTTGTACCTTGATCTCACATCAGGACTGAAAAGACACAGGTCCCCTTGCCCCCCTTAACCCTTCTTTCTAAGCCAGTTACCTTTCCCTATATGTGACATTCTAACTTTAATGACTTTTAGGTTTGCAAGTTCAATCTCGATAAATTTTCCTTGGTGTTTTTGCCAACAATTTTGGTATGCTGCCACCAGGTGGCAGTAATGCCTTTGTTAGTAGGTGGTTTCAAGCCCACTTACTAAGATACATCTAGTCTTTAAAAGTCGGCCTCAGTCATAAAAGTTTTCCACATGGTATATTTTTCAAAATCATCATAACTAATTATAATGACCTTAACCAATCTCAAGTTTCATTAATCATATTGATTAAGGAATGATGTTATAGCTTTATTGCAAATTATCATCAAGTCTTGATTTGGATTTTCTTTATATCTTTATTCATTTTTCTGAACTTATAGAGTGATAATAATAAAATAACAAACCGTCACATAGCCTTTAGTATGTACCACGACTGTTCTAAATGCTT